>NC_069499.1:1360450991-1360810991 GCF_027579735.1 Bombina bombina
GTATTGCCTATTTGAATGCAGTGATCTCCTTCTACGGGGTCTATTTCATAGGTTCTCTGTTATCGGTCGTAGAGATTCATCTCTTACCTCCCTTTTCAGATCGACGATATACTCTTATATATACCATTACCTCTGCTGATTCTCGTTTCAGTACTGGTTTGGCTTTCTACAAACATGTAGATGAGTGTTCTGGGGTAAGTAAATCTTATTTTCTGTGACACTCTAAGCTATGGTTGGGCACTTTGTTTATAAAGTTCTAAATATATGTATTCAAACATTTATTTGCCTTGACTCAGAATGTTCAACATTCCTTATTTTTCAGACAGTCCGTTTCATATTTGGGATAATGCACTTCAATTAATCAATTTTTTCTTACCTTCAAAAATTTGACTCTTTTTTTCCCTGTGGGCTGTTAGGCTCGCGGGGGCTGAAAATGCTTCATTTTATTGCGTCATTCTTGGCGCGGACTTTTTTGGCGCAAAAAATTCTTTTCCGTTTCCGGCGTCATACGTGTCACCGGAAGTTGCGTCATTTTTTGACGTTATTTTGCGCCAAAAATGTCGGCGTTCCGGATGTGGCGTCATTTTTGACGCCAAAAGCATTTAGGCGCAAAATAATGTGGGCGTCTGATTTGGCGCTAAAAAAACATAATTTATGCTTACCTGATAAATTCCTTTCTTCTGTTGTGTGATCAGTCCACGGGTCATCATTACTTCTGGGATATAACTCCTCCCCAACAGGAAATGCAAGAGGATTCACCCAGCAGAGCTGCATATAGCTCCTCCCCTCTACGTCAGTCCCAGTCATTCGACCAAGAAACAACGAGAAAGGAGTAACCAAGGGTGAAGTGGTGACTGGAGTATAATTTAAAAGATATTTACCTGCCTTAAAACAGGGCGGGCCGTGGACTGATCACACAACAGAAGAAAGGAATTTATCAGGTAAGCATAAATTATGTTTTCTTCTGTTATGTGTGATCAGTCCACGGGTCATCATTACTTCTGGGATACCAATACCAAAGCAAAAGTACACGGATGACGGGAGGGATAGGCAGGCTCATTATACAGAAGGAACCACTGCCTGAAGAACCTTTCTCCCAAAAATAGCCTCCGAAGAAGCAAAAGTGTCAAATTTGTAAAATTTGGAAAAAGTATGAAGCGAAGACCAAGTTGCAGCCTTGCAAATCTGTTCAACAGAGGCCTCATTCTTAAAGGCCCAAGTGGAAGCCACAGCTCTAGTGGAGTGAGCTGTAATTCTTTCAGGAGGCTGCTGTCCAGCAGTCTCATAGGCTAAACGTATTATGCTACGAAGCCAAAAAGAGAGAGAGGTAGCAGAAGCTTTTTGACCTCTCCTCTGTCCAGAGTAAACGACAAACAAGGAAGAAGTTTGGCGAAAATCTTTAGTTGCCTGCAAGTAGAACTTGAGGGCACGAACTACATCTAGATTGTGTAAAAGACGTTCCTTCTTTGAAGAAGGATTTGGACACAAGGATGGGACAACAATCTCTTGATTGATGTTCCTGTTAGTGACTACCTTAGGTAAGAACCCAGGTTTAGTACGCAGAACTACCTTGTCTGAGTGAAAAATCAGATAAGGGGAATCACAATGTAAGGCTGATAACTCAGAGACTCTTCGAGCCGAGGAAATAGCCATTAAAAACAGAACTTTCCAAGATAACATTTTTATATCAATGGAATGAAGGGGTTCAAACGGAACACCCTGTAAAACGTTAAGAACTAAGTTTAAACTCCATGGTGGAGCAACAGCTTTAAACACAGGCTTGATCCTAGCTAAAGCCTGACAAAAGGACTGGACGTCTGGATTTTCTGACAGACGTCTGTGTAACAAGATGGACAGAGCTGAAATCTGTCCCTTTAATGAACTAGCTGATAAACCCTTTTCTAAACCTTCTTGTAGAAAAGACAATATCCTAGCGATCCTAACCTTACTCCAGGAGTAACCTTTGGATTCGCACCAGTATAGGTATTTCCGCCATATTTTATGGTAAATCCTTCTGGTAACAGGCTTCCTAGCCTGAATCAGGGTATCAATAACCGACTCAGAAAAACCACGTTTTGATAAAATCAAGCGTTCAATTTCCAAGCAGTCAGCTTCAGAGAAGTTAGATTTTGATGTTTGAATGGACCCTGTATCAGAAGGTCCTGTCTTAGAGGTAGAGACCAAGGCGGACAGGATGACATGTCCACTAGATCTGCATACCAAGTCCTGCGTGGCCAAGCAGGTGCTATTAGAATTACTGATGCTCTCTCCTGTTTGATTTTGGCAATCAATCGAGGAAGCAGCGGGAAGGGTGGAAACACATAAGCCATCCTGAAGTTCCAAGGTGCTGTCAAAGCATCTATCAGAACTGCTCCCGGATCCCTGGATCTGGACCCGTAGCGAGGAAGTTTGGCGTTCTGGCGAGACGCCATGAGATCTATCTCTGGTTTGCCCCAACGTCGAAGTATTTGGGCAAAGACCTCCGGATGAAGTTCCCACTCCCCCGGATGAAGAGTCTGGCGACTCAAGAAATCCGCCTCCCAGTTCTCCACTCCCGGGATGTGGATTGCTGACAGGTGGCAAGAGTGAGACTCTGCCCAGCGAATTATCTTTGATACTTCCATCATTGCTAGGGAGCTTCTTGTCCCTCCCTGATGGTTGATGTAAGCTACAGTCGTGATGTTGTCCGACTGAAACCTGATGAACCCCCGAGTTATTAACTGGGGCCAAGCCAGAAGAGCATTGAGAACTGCTCTCAATTCCAGAATGTTTATTGGAAGGAGACTCTCCTCCTGATTCCATAGTCCCTGAGCCTTCAGAGAATTCCAGACAGCGCCCCAACCTAGTAGGCTGGCGTCTGTTGTTACAATTGTCCAGTCTGGCCTGCTGAATGGCATTCCCCTGGACAGGTGTGGCCGATGAAGCCACCATAGAAGAGAATTTCTGGTCTCTTGATTCAGATTCAGAGTAGGGGACAAATCTGAGTAATCCCCATTCCACTGACTTAGCATGCATAATTGCAGCGGTCTGAGGTGTAGGCGTGCAAAAGGTACTATGTCCATTGCCGCTACCATTAAGCCGATCACCTCCATGCATTGAGCTACTGACGGGTGTTGAATGGAATGAAGGACGCGGCATGCATTTTGAAGTTTTGTTAACCTGTCTTCTGTCAGGTAAATCTTCATTTCTACAGAATCTATAAGAGTCCCCAAGAATGGAACTCTTGTGAGAGGAAAGAGAGAACTCTTCTTTTCGCTCACTTTCCATCCATGCGACCTTAGAAATGCCAGAACTAACTCTGTATGAGACTTGGCAGTTTGAAAGCTTGAAGCTTGTATTAGAATGTCGTCTAGGTACGGAGCTACCGAAATCCCTCGCGGTCTTAGTACCGCTAGAAGGGCACCCAGAACCTTTGTGAAGATTCTTGGAGCCGTAGCCAATCCGAATGGAAGAGCTACAAACTGGTAGTGCCTGTCTAAGAAGGCAAACCTTAGATACCGGTGATGATCTTTGTGGATCGGTATGTGAAGGTAAGCATCCTTTAAATCCACTGTGGTCATGTACTGACCCTCTTGGATCATGGGTAAGATTGTCCGAATAGTTTCCATTTTGAACGATGGAACTCTTAGGAATTTGTTCAGAGTCTTTAAATCTAAGATTGGCCTGAAAGTTCCCTCTTTTTTGGGAACCACAAACAGGTTTGAGTAGAACCCTTGTCCTTGTTCCGACCACGGAACCGGATGGATCACTCCCATTGTTAACAGATCTTGTACGCAGCGTAGAAACGCTTCTTTCTTTATCTGGTTTGTTGACAACCTTGACAGATGAAATCTCCCTCTTGGGGGAGATAATTTGAAGTCTAGAAGGTATCCCTGAGATATGATCTCTAGTGCCCAGGGATCCTGAACATCTCTTGCCCAGGCCTGGGCGAAGAGAGAGAGTCTGCCCCCTACTAGATCCGGTCCCGGATCGGGGGCTCTCGGTTCATGCTGTCTTTGGGGCAGCAGCAGGTTTCCTGGCCTGCTTGCTTTTGTTCCAGGACTGGTTAGGCTTCCAGCCTTGCCTGTAACGAGCAACAGCTCCTTCCTGTTTTGGTGCAGTGGAGGTTGATGCTGCTCCTGTTTTGAAATTCCGAAAGGGACGAAAATTAGACTGTCTAGCCTTAGCTTTGGCCTTGTCTTGAGGTAGGGCGTGGCCCTTACCTCCCGTAATGTCAGCGATAATTTCTTTCAAACCGGGCCCGAATAAGGACTGCCCCTTGAAAGGTATATTAAGTAATTTGGACTTAGAAGTAACATCAGCTGACCAGGATTTTAGCCACAGTGCCCTGCGTGCCTGTATGGCGAATCCTGAGTTCTTAGCCGTAAGTTTGGTTAAATGTACTACGGCCTCCGAAATGAAAGAATTAGCTAGTTTAAGGACTCTAAGCCTGTCCGTAATGTCGTCTAGCGTAGAGGAACTAAGGTTCTCTTCAAGCGACTCAATCCAAAATGCTGCCGCAGCCGTAATCGGCGCGATACATGCAAGGGGTTGTAATATAAAACCTTGTTGAACAAACATTTTCTTAAGGTAACCCTCTAATTTTTTATCCATTGGATCTGAGAAAGCACAGCTATCCTCCACCGGGATAGTGGTACGCTTAGCTAAAGTAGAAACTGCTCCCTCCACCTTGGGGACCGTTTGCCATAAGTCCCGAGTGGTGGCGTCTATTGGAAACATCTTTCTAAATATTGGAGGGGGTGAGAACGGCACACCGGGTCTATCCCACTCTTTAGTAACAATTTCAGTTAGTCTCTTAGGTATAGGAAAAACGTCAGTACTCGCCGGTACCGCAAAGTATTTATCCAACCTACACAGTTTCTCTGGTATTGCAACAGTGTTACAATCGTTGAGAGCTGCTAAGACCTCCCCTAGTAGTACACGGAGGTTCTCCAATTTAAATTTAAAATTTGAAATATCTGAGTCCAATCTGTTTGGATCAGAACCGTCACCCACAGAATGAAGCTCTCCGTCCTCATGCTCTGCGAGCTGTGACGCAGTATCAGACATGGCCCTAGCATTGTCAGCGCACTCTGTTCTCACCCCAGAGTGATCACGCTTGCCTCTTAGTTCAGGTAATTTAGACAAAACTTCAGTCATAACAGTAGCCATATCTTGTAATGTTATCTGTAATGGCCGCCCAGATGTACTAGGCGCCAAAATATCACGCACCTCCCGGGCGGGAGATGCAGGTACTGTCGCGTGAGGCGAGTTAGTCGGCATAACTCTCCCCTCGCTGTTTGGTGAAATTTGTTCACATTGTACAGATTGACTTTTATTTAAAGTAGCATCAATACAGTTAGTACATAAATTTCTATTGGGCTCCACCTTGGCATTGGAACAAATGACACAGATATCTTCCTCTGAGTCAGACATGTTTAACACACTAGCAAAAAACTTACAACTTGGTTATAATCTTTTTTAGCAAAAAACGTACTGTGCCTCAAAGAGGTACTAACGATTAAATGACAGTTGAAATAATGAACTGAAAAACAGTTATTGCATCAAATTTTAAAACAACACAACTTTTAGCAAAGGTTTGTTCCCATTAGTAAAAAACAACACTAATTAAATTTGTACATAAGAAAACAAAACAACGTTTTTTATACACAGTCACTATAAGAATTCTCACAGCTCTGCTGAGAGAATTTACCTCCCTTCAAAGAAGTTTGAAGACCCCTGAGATCTGTCAGAGATGAACCGGATCATGCAGGAAATATAAAAGTAGCTGACTGGAATTTTTTGATGCGTAGCAAAGAGCGCCAAAAACGGCCCCTCCCTCTCCCACACAGCAGTGAAGAGAAACGAAACTGTCACAATTAAAGCAAAAAACTGCCAAGTGGAAAATAATGCCCAAACATTTATTCACACAGTACCTCAGCAATGTAAACGATTCTACATTCCAGCAAAAACGTTTAACATGAGAATAGTTATTAAAAGGATTAGTGACCTTTAACACAGTAGTTCCGGTGAAATACCATCCCCAGAATACTGAAGTGTATACATACATGTCATTTTAACGGTATGGCAGGCTTTTCTCATCAATTCCATTCAGAAAATAAAAACTGCCACATACCTCAATGCAGATTCATCTGCCCGCTGTCCCCTGATCTGAAGCCTTTACCTCCCTCAGATGGTCGAGAACAGCAATATGATCTTAACGACTCCGGTTAAAATCATAGTAAAAAATCTCTGTCAGATTCTTCCTCAAACTCTGCCAGAGAAGTAATAACACGCTCCGGTGCTATTTTAAAATAACAAACTTTTGATTGAAGTCATAAAAACTAAGTATAATCACCATAGTCCTCTCACACATCCTATCTAGTCGTTGGGTGCAAGAGAATGACTGGGACTGACGTAGAGGGGAGGAGCTATATGCAGCTCTGCTGGGTGAATCCTCTTGCATTTCCTGTTGGGGAGGAGTTATATCCCAGAAGTAATGATGACCCGTGGACTGATCACACATAACAGAAGAAAATATGGGCGTCGCTTTTGTCTCCACATTATTTCAGTCTCATTTTTTCATTTCTTCTGGTTACTAGAAGCTTGCTCTTTGGCATTTTTTCCCATTCCTGAAACTGTCATTTAAGGAATTTGATCAATTTTGCTTTATATGTTGTTTTTTCTCTTACATATTGCAAGATGTCTCACGTTGCATCTGAGTCAGAAGATACTACAGGAAAATCGCTGTCTAGTGCTGGATCTACCAAAGCTAAGTGTATCTGCTGTAAACTTTTGGTAGCTATTCCTCCGGCTGTTGTTTGTATTAATTGTCATGACAAACTTGTTAATGCAGATAATATTTCCTTTAGTAAAGTACCATTGCCTGTTGCAGTTCCTTCAACATCTAAGGTGCAGAATGTTCCTGATAACATAAGAGATTTTGTTTCTGAATCCATAAAGAAGGCTATGTCTGTTATTTCTCCTTCTAGTAAACGTAAAAAATCTTTTAAAACTTCTCTCCCTACAGATGAATTTTTAAATGAACATCATCGTTCTGATTCTGATGACTCTTCTGGTTCAGAGGATTCTGTCTCAGAGATTGATGCTGATAAATCTTCATATTTATTTAAAATGGAATTTATTCGTTCTTTACTTAAAGAAGTACTAATTGCTTTAGAAATAGAGGATTCTGGTCCTCTTGATACTAATTCTAAACGTTTAGATAAGGTATTTAAATCTCCTGTGGTTATTCCAGAAGTTTTTCCTGTTCCTAATGCTATTTCTGCAGTAATTTCCAAAGAATGGGATAAATTGGGTAATTCATTTACTCCTTCTAAACGTTTTAAGCAATTATATCCTGTGCCGTCTGACAGATTAGAATTTTGGGACAAAATCCCTAAAGTTGATGGGGCTATTTCTACCCTTGCTAAACGTACTACTATTCAACAACATTAGTAGAGAAATTGTGGTTCCTTCATTATGTCCTAATCCTAAGAATTCTAAGGAGAAATCGTTGCATTCTTTGGATGTTGTTAGAGCTTTGAAATATTATGTTGAAGCTACTAAGTCTTTCCGAAAGACTTCTAGTCTATTTGTTATTTTTTCCGGTGCTAGAAAAGGCCAGAAAGCTTCTGCCATTTCTTTGGCATCTTGGTTGAAATCTTTAATTCATCTTGCCTATGTTGAGTCGGGTAAAACTCCGCCTCAGAGGATTACAGCTCATTCTACTAGGTCAGTTTCTACTTCCTGGGCGTTTAGGAATGAAGCTTCGGTTGATCAGATTTGCAAAGCAGCAACTTGGTCCTCTTTGCATACTTTTACTAAATTCTACCATTTTGATATATTTTCTTATTCTGAAGCAGTTTTTGGTAGAAAAGTACTTCAGGCAGCGGTTTCAGTTTGAATCTTCTGCTTATGTTTTTCATTAAACTTTATTTTGGGTGTGGATTATTTTCAGCAGGAATTGGCTGTCTTTATTTTATCCCTCCCTCTCTAGTGACTCTTGTGTGGAAAGATCCACATCTTGGGTAATCATTATCCGATACGTCACTAGCTCATGGACTCTTGCTAATTACATGAAAGAAAACATAATTTATGTAAGAACTTACCTGATAAATTCATTTCTTTCATATTAGCAAGAGTCCATGAGGCCCGCCCTTTTTTTGTGGTGGTTATGATTTTGTATAAAGCACAATTATTCCAATTCCTTATTTTATATGCTTTCGCACTTTTTTATCACCCCACTTCTTGGCTATTCGTTAAACTGAATTGTGGGTGTGATGAGGGGTGTATTTATAGGCATTTTGAGGTTTGGGAAACTTTGCCCCTCCTGGTAGGAATGTATATCCCATACGTCACTAGCTCATGGACTCTTGCTAATATGAAAGAAATTAATTTATCAGGTAAGTTCTTACATAAATTATGTTTTTTTTAGTTCCTGACATCTTGCAGTTTTAGGATGCACGTTGATTCTAAAAGCCAAACACTTCTCAAAAAAACAATTTTAAAATAAATAAAAATACTTTCAATAATAATTATGCACTTTTTTTTGAAAAATATGAAAATGGAATTACTTTTGAATTGGCAATATATTATCAGTTCCATGGTGTTAATATATATTTTTCTTCCCCGGTGTATCTATTGCATGGTCTACACAAATTTTAAACAAAAAAATTTGAATAATTTTCTGACTTTTGAAAAATTGCTAGAAAAGTAAAAAATGTCTGATAACCGGGGTCACTTCCGTTAGTGTTACTTCAGGTCACACACAATGACATCTGCAGCATTTGTATTCCAGTAGCTATAGTCTACTTTTACAAGCATAGCAACTCCCCACATATAAATACCACCGCATAACTTTTTAACAAGTAACTATATCTATGAGAAAAATAAGTGTGTGTGCCAAAAAAAGTAACAGCATTGTTTTATAAATAAAGTTATGTGTTGTGCTGTTTTCTGTGATAAGTTTTTCTGTACCCGATAATTTTAATTTATGTATTTTTCATATATATATATATGTATATGTATATGTACAGGGAGTGCAGAATTATTAGGCAAGTTGTATTTTTGAGGATTAATTTTATTATTGAACAACAACCATGTTCTCAATGAACCCAAAAAACTCATTAATATCAAAGCTGAATAGTTTTGGAAGTAGTTTTTAGTTTGTTTTTAGTTATAGCTATTTTAGGGGGATATCTGTGTGTGCAGGTGACTATTACTGTGCATAATTATTAGGCAACTTAACAAAAACAAATATATACCCATTTCAATTATTTATTTTTACCAGTGAAACCAATATAACATCTCAACATTCACAAATATACATTTCTGACATTCAAAAACAAATCAGTGACCAATATAGCCACCTTTCTTTGCAAGGACACTCAAAAGCCTGCCATCCATGGATTCTGTCAGTGTTTTGATCTGTTCACCATCAACATTGCGTGCAGCAGCAACCACAGCCTCCCAGAAACTGTTCAGAGAGGTGTACTGTTTTCCCTCCTTGTAAATCTCACATTTGATGATGGACCACAGGTTCTCAATGGGGTTCAGATCAGGTGAACAAGGAGGCCATGTCATTAGATTTTCTTCTTTTATACCCTTTCTTGCTAGCCACGCTGTGGAGTGTTTGACGCGTGTGATGGAGCATTGTCCTGCATGAAAATCATGTTTTTCTTGAAGGATGCAGACTTCTTCCTGTACCACTGCTTGAAGAAGGTGTCTTCCAGAAACTGGCAGTAGGACTGGGAGTTGAGCTTGACTCCATCCTCAACCCGAAAAGGCCCCACAAGCTCATCTTTGATGATACCAGCCCAAAACAGTACTCCACCTCCACCTTGCTGGCGTCTGAGTCGGACTGGAGCTCTCTGCCCTTTACCAATCCAGCCACGGGCCCATCCAGACTCACTCATTTCATCAGTCCATAAAACCTTAGAAAAATCAGTCTTGAGATATTTCTTGGCCCAGTCTTGACGTTTCAGCTTGTGTGTCTTGTTCAGTGGTGGTCGTCTTTCAGCCTTTCTTACCTTGGCCATGTCTCTGAGTATTGCACACCTTGTGCTTTTGGGCACTCCAGTGATGTTGCAGCTCTTAAATATGGCCAAACTGGTGGCAAGTGGCATCTTGGCAGCTGCACGCTTGACTTTTCTCAGTTCATGGGCAGTTATTTTGTGCCTTGGTTTTTCCACACGCTTCTTGCGACCCTGTTGACTATTTTGAATGAAACGCTTGATTGCTCGATGATCACGCTTCAGAAGTTTTGCAATTTTAAGAGTGCTGCATCCCTCTGCAAGATATCTCACTATTTTTGACTTTTCTGAGCCTGTCAAGTCCTTCTTTTGACCCATTTTGCCAAAGGAAAGGAAGTTGCCTAATAATTATGCACACCTGATATTGGGTGTTGATGTCATTAGACCACACCCCTTCTCATTACAGAGATGCACATCACCTAATATGCTTAATTGGTAGTAGGCTTTCAAGCCTATACAGCTTGGAGTAAGACAACATGCATAAAGAGGATGATGTGGTCAAAATACTCATTTGCCTAATAATTCTGCACTCCCTGTATATGTATATGTTGCGGGTAAAGTCCGAAATAAGGTAATCCTAGCATTACCCAGATAAAGCCGACATTACCAAAGCGGCTCTGGGTAAAGCCGGATGTAACATAATCAATCTCCTCAGAGTGCATCAAGTCACTGCATCAAACATATATACTATGCACTGCAATTCACACGTATTCACTATATTTTTTGCCTCTGCTTTGGGGGTTCAAGGGAAGCAAACCCCATTCCCCATGGGTCACTTGGGGTGGATGCCAGAGAATCAGCAGGCGCCTTCAATTCAAATCCCTAGGCAGAAGCAAAAAAAGTGTAGATGGGGGAATTATATTACTTTGGGCTTTAGCCAGAGCCGCTTGGGTAATGTTAGCTTTACCCAGGTTATCCTATGATTACCTGGATTGCAGACTTTACCCCTAATGTGTGTGTGTGTGTGTATGTATGTATACACACACATATATACATTTACACACACATATATACATTTACACACACACGGTTCGGGGATCCAAGCACTCACTGTATAAGTTAATTGCCTGGGTGCTCTCTATGGTAGATAGGTAGAAACTTCAAAGAAAGAAGAGGCACTCACAGGACTTAATAGTTAATAATTTTATTTGTATTTCAACAATAAAGATTCAGTCTCAGTCAACGTTTTGGTCCTCACAGGGACCTTTGTCAAGACTTTTTTTTTTTTTTTTTTTTTTTTTTTTTTCTTAATCTGTATGTGCGATATGTTCAGTGGAGTCCCCCCCCCCGCGCTGAACATATCACACATACGGATTAAGACAAAGGTCCCTGTGAGGACCGAAACGTTGACTGAGACTGAATCTTTATTGTTGAAATACAAATAAAATTATTAACTATTAACCCTTTAAGGACACAGCTTTCTGTTTGCTCAATTGTTTTATGACGGAAAAATTCCGTCATATGTCCTTAAGAGGTTAAGTCCTGTGAGTGCCTCTTCTTTCTTTGGGGAAAAAATAAATAAATATATATATATATATATATATATATATATATATATATATATATATATATATATATATATATATATATATATATATATTATCCTCCGTGTGTGTCTGCACTCCCAATGCTGTGTAGTCATCAACCAGGGTGCAAAGTCAAACAAGTATACAGTCTATATCCAATAAGGAACTGCACTCGCTGGATTTAGTTTAAGAAACCTTCAAATGTTTATTGTGGTAACGTTTCGGGGTTCGCAGACCCCTTCCTCAGACCAGACAACAGTGCAAGTGAACAAAGTGTGCAATATATAGCACTAGCCCCACCCATCACAAACATCAAAATTGCTCCAAAAATCCATCACCATGGTAACACACAAATAAGGCCCAATGACCATACCACCAGAAAACACAATCAAAATACAAAATAAAACAACCTGCATATGCAAGTATCTTGCATAACCTCATAGTTGAACACTAATATGTACAAAAATTGAGTAGTAGATATTCAGTAGTTGCTAAAGTATAACTGTAATTAGTTACTGATCCAGTTTAAGTAGCTTAAAGTATATTTAGACAAGCAATGATGGAAAACACACTAATCAAATAATCAAAGTAAACATCATGCAAGAAGAGGAATCTATCAGTTGCACTGTTTAAAATCATATCCACCTCCCTGTATCCAGTTACAGGAATCAATCTTAAGGAAATATACACATAAGCCATAACATATAAACATTGCAAAATAGATTAGGCATTTAAACTTCTAGCATTTGAAATAGGTAAAAAATAAACAAATAATAAAAGTCAATCAAATATACATATGAGGTCTGTTACTGCTAATTCAATGTCCCCCATATTTATCCCAAGGCTTGCTATGACCAATCCTATGTAAAAGTATTTGAGCTATATGTACTAATCTGACATTCTGACAGATACAAATATACAAAATTGTCAAGCCCCCTGGGCACGCAGAGCAATGTGTTGTGTCCCATGCGAGTTGAATATAACAAAAAGGCCCGTGGTTCTCAGTGTTAGGGTTCTATGCAGGATGTCTAGCCAGTGTAATATTCCCTAGTGTTGGGAGCTTAGATAGATGTAAACATGGATGCGTGTATTTACCTGTGTAACAAGTCTGTGTACCAAGTCTGTAGTGCATCAGTGAAACAGGTGCGGCTCAGCCCGGTATAGCGTGAGTGAGCTTACAGCACAACCGCATGGCTAATTAGCATAGCCTGTCAGTCACTCAATGGGCGTAGCTAGGTCACGGAGTGACAGCGGAGTCTGTGGTTAGAGTTATGCAGAGCTGCTACTAAACCTATCTCAACTGAGCTTCTTTGTAAGCCCCAAGAAAACCAAAGCTGGTATGAAAGGCTTATTTTAAATGATCACATAAGTCTCTAATATGGTCTATTGTGAATAAGTATATATAACCATATGTGTGCATAAACATCAGAGCATCTGGTGGGAGCTATCAAAAACCACTGTGTGCGTGATAATGGAAGGCAGGCAGATTCAGGATAAGACGAACCTGGAGCAAAACAGATTTACTGCTCAAAACGTAAACCATTAGAAATTAAAAGATAAAATAAAAAATTACCAAATTAATATTAAACCGTTAGTAAATAAATGATATCAATAGCCAGCCTGCATCACTGTTAGACAAGCCCTAGCAGGCCAAGTAGAAAAATAGGGGGGTAGTTAGGTACTGCCATCATGGGTCCTACATGCTCATAAGAGCCACTAGGGTGTAATTTATATGAGTGTTAGATTATTAACCACAGATACTATTACGGGGTAGTTCTATTTAGAATAGGCATCATAGTAACAGTTTGACGAATGGTATACCATAGTTCAAGGGTCTAGTACCCCTACAGATCCTCCCAAATGTAACATGTATAAAACATACTTGTGCCCGAGAAGGTCACTCGTACAGTAGGATCTCAATACGGATATCATTGACCCCCTGTATACATATGGCAATCAAGTTCAGTTAAAGAGACACAATCAAAAGAGGGCACGCTATAGGTAGACATATCAGTTGAGCCCAAAATTGCAGAGAATAGCAAAAAGACAGAAAATATCAAAAAAATCAAAAAATATATCAAGGCAATATCAAGATGCTCAAAGCACAGCACCTACGGGTCACCATATCAAGAAGGTACAGTACAAGTGCACCCTAACCAGCATATATAATACACTAAGTACTGTCAATACGAATACATTGTTGTACACAAGGACATATATAACTGTGATGAGTCAAGGCATCAGAGGAAACAGTGCCAATCATTAGACATGTTTAATCCTCTGGGGTAAATGGTATCTAGTCTATGGATCCATCTAGCCTCCATCTGCAAGAGTGTCCTGCCCCGGTCACCCCCACGCCTGAGGGGGGGGGACGTGGTCAATTAAAATGAAGCGTAAATCTGTTACCTTGTGGCCTGCTTGCAAGAAATGTCTGGTCACCGGTTGATCCGAGGTCCCTTTGTCGATAGCAGTTCGTATCGCCGAGCGATGGTTTGCCATTCTTAAGCGTGCGTTGTCTGTTGTTTTGCCAACATAAAAACATCCACAGCAACAGCTCAGTAGGTATACGACATGGCTTGTCGTACAGGTGATGAAGTGCTTTATAGTGAATTTCTGGGTAGTATGGGGGTGTCTGAATACTTTGCATGGGATCATACCGCTGCAAGTTGTGCAGCCCTTGCATCTGTAACAACCCATTTTGTTAGTTCTAAGCCATTTCTTTGTGTAACTATGTTGAGGATCTGTTTGCATAAGTATGTCCCTCAGACTTCTACCCCGTCTATAGCCCATGATTGGTGGATCCATATGCCCAAAGGGTAGTGTCCGGTCTGTGCCCAGAATCTCCCACCTGTTACAAATTGAATCTGCCAATGGTTTCTTTCCTCTGTCAAAAGTGGTTGTAAAGACCATCCTTGGGGTCTCTTTCCTAGTGATTGCTGGAGTGTCTTGTGCCATGTTTGTTTCAATTTCCTCTCTCACCTTCTTAATCAGGTTATCCTTATATCCTCTTTGTTGGAATTTCTCCAACATAGGTGTGTCCGGTCCACGGCGTCATCCTTACTTGTGGGATATTCTCTTCCCCAACAGGAAATGGCAAAGAGCCCAGCAAAGCTGGTCACATGATCCCTCCTAGGCTCCGCCTACCCCAGTCATTCTCTTTGCCGTTGTACAGGCAACATCTCCACGGAGATGGCTTAGAGTTTTTTAGTGTTTAACTGTAGTTTTTCATTATTCAATCAAGAGTTTGTTATTTTCAAATAGTGCTGGTACGTACTATTTACTCAGAAACAGAAAAGAGATGAAGAATTCTGTTTGTATGAGGAAAATGATTTTAGCAACCGTAACTAAAATCCATGGCTGTTCCACACAGGACTGTTGAGAGCATTAACTTCAGTTGGGGGAACAGTTTGCAGTCCTTTGCTGCTTGAGGTATGACACATTCTAACAAGACGATGTAATGCTGGAAGCTGTCATTTTCCCTATGGGATCCGGTAAGCCATGTTTATTACGATTGTAAATAAGGGCTTCACAAGGGCTTATTTAGACTGTAGACATTTTTTGGGCTAAATCGATTGATATTAACACTTATTTAGCCTTGAGGAATCATTTATTCTGGGTATTTTGATATAATTATATCGGCAGGCACTGTTTTAGACACCTTATTCTTTAGGGGCTTTCCCAAAGCATAGGCAGAGTCTCATTTTCGCGCCGGTGTTGCGCACTTGTTTTTGAGAGGCATGGCATGCAGTCGCATGTGAGAGGAGCTCTGATACTGATAAAAGACTTCTGAAGGCATCATTTGGTATCGTATTCCCCTTGGGTTTGGTTGGGTCTCAGCAAAGCAGATACCAGGGACTGTAAAGGGGTTAAAGCTTAAAACGGCTCCGGTTCCGTTATTTTAAGGGTTAAAGCTTCCAAAATTGGTGTGCAATATTTTCAAGGCTTTAAGACACTGTGGTGAAAGTTTGGTGAATTTTGAACAATTCCTTCATGTTTTTTCGCAATTGCAGTAATAAAGTGTGTTCAGTTTAAAATTTAAAGTGACAGTAACGGTTTTATTTCAAAACGTTTTTTGTACTTTCTTATCAAGTTTATGCCTGTTTAACATGTCTGAACTACCAGATAGACTGTGTTCTGAATGTGGGGAAGCCAGAATTCCTATTCATTTAAATAAATGTGATTTATGTGATAATGACAATGATGCCCAAGATGATTCCTCAAGTGAGGGGAGTAAGCATGGTACTGCATCATTCCCTCCTTCGTCTACACGAGTCTTACCCACTCAGGAGGCCCCTAGTACATCTAGCGCGCCAATACTCCTTACTATGCAACAATTAACGGCTGTAATGGATAATTCTGTCAAAAACATTTTAGCCAAAATGAACCCTTGTCAGCGTAAGCGTGGATGCTCTGTTTTAGTTACTGAAGAGCATGACGACGCTGATATTAATATCTCTGAAGGGCCCCTAACCCAATCTGAGGGAGCCAGGGAGGTTTTGTCTGAGGGAGAAATTACTGATTTAGGGAACATTTCTCAGCAGGCTGAATCTGATGTGATTACTTTTAAATTTAAATTGGAACATCTCCGCATTTTGCTTAAGGAGGTATTATCCACTCTGGATGATTGTGAAAATTTGGTCATCCCAGAGAAACTATGTAAAATGGACAAGTTCCTAGAGGTGCCGGGGCTCCCAGAAGCTTTTCCTATACCCAAGCGGGTGGCGGACATTGTTAATAAAGAATGGGAAAGGCCCGGTATTCCTTTCGTCCCTCCCCCCATATTTAAAAAATTGTTTCCTATGGTCGACCCCAGAAAGGACTTATGGCAGTCAGTCCCCAAGGTCGAGGGAGCGGTTTCTACTTTAAACAAACGCACCACTATTCCCATAGAGGATAGTTGTGCTTTCAAAGATCCTATGGATAAAAAATTAGAAGGTTTGCTTAAAAAGATGTTTGTTCAGCAGGGTTACCTTCTACAACCCATTTCATGCATTGTCCCTGTCACTACAGCCGCATATTTCTGGTTTGATGAACTGATTAAGGTGCTCGATAGTGACTCTCCTCCTTATGAGGAGATTATGGACAGAGTCAATGCTCTCAAATTGGCTAATTCTTTCACTCTAGACGCCTCTTTGCAATTGGCTAAGTTAGCGGCTAAGAATTCTGGGTTTGCTATTGTGGCGCGCAGAGCGCTTTGGTTGAAATCTTGGTCGGCTGATGCGTCTTCCAAGAACAAGCTACTAAACATTCCTTTCAAGGGGAAAACGCTGTTTGGTCCTGACTTGAAAGAGATTATCTCTGATATCACTGGGGGTAAGGGCCATGCCCTTCCTCAGGATCGGCCTTTCAAGGCAAAAAATAGACCTAATTTTCGTCCCTTTCGTAAAAACGGACCAGCCCAAGGTGCTACGTCCTCTAAGCAAGAGGGTAATACTTCTCAGGCCAAGCCAGCTTGGAGACCAATGCAAGGCTGGAACAAGGGAAAGCAGGCAAAGAAACCTGCCACTGCTACCAAGACAGCATGAAATATCGGCCCCCGATCCGGGACCGGATCTGGTGGGGGGCAGACTCTCTCTCTTCGCTCAGGCTTGGGCAAGAGATGTTCTGGATCCTTGGGCGCTAGCAATAGTCTCCCAGGGTTATCTTCTGGAATTCAAGGGACTTCCCCCAAGGGGAAGGTTCCACAGGTCTCAGTTGTCTTCAGACCACATAAAAAGACAGGCGTTCTTACATTGTGTAGAAGACCTGTTAAAAATGGGAGTGATTCATCCTGTTCCATTGAGAGAACAAGGGATGGGGTTCTACTCCAATCTGTTCATAGTTCCCAAAAAAGAGGGAACGTTCAGACCAATCCTAGATCTCAAGATCTTAAACAAATTTCTCAAGGTCCCATCTTTCAAGATGGAAACCATTCGAACTATCCTTCCTTCCATCCAGGAAGGTCAATTCATGACCACGGTGGATTTAAAGGATGCGTATCTACATATTCCTATCCACAAGGAACATCATCGGTTCCTAAGGTTTGCATTCCTGGACAAACATTACCAGTTCGTGGCGCTTCCTTTCGGATTAGCCACTGCTCCAAGGATTTTCACAAAGGTACTAGGGTCCCTTCTAGCTGTGCTAAGACCAAGGGGCATTGCAGTTGTACCTTACCTGGACGACATTCTGATTCAAGCGTCGTCCCTCCCTCGAGCAAAGGCTCACACGGACATCGTCCTGGCCTTTCTCAGATCGCACGGCTGGAAAGTGAACGTGGAAAAGAGTTCTCTATCCCCGTCAACAAAGGTTCCCTTCTTGGGAACAATTATAGACTCCTCAGAAATGAGGATTTTTCTAACAGAGGCCAGAAAGACAAAGCTTCTGGACTCTTGTCGAATACTTCATTCCGTTCCTCTTCCTTCCGTAGCTCAGTGCATGGAAGTGATCGGGTTGATGGTAGCGACAATGGACATAGTTCCTTTTGCGCGCATTCATCTAAGACCATTACAACTGTGCGTGCTCAGTCAGTGGAATGGGGACTATACAGACTTGTCTCCAAAGATACAAGTAAATCAGAGGACCAGAGACTCACTCCGTTGGTGGCTGTCCCTGGACAACCTGTCACGAGGGATGACATTCCACAGACCAGAGTGGGTCATTGTCTGGGGATCCCTGAAAGCTCAGGGTCTTTGGTCTCGGGAAGAATCTCTTCTACCGATAAATATTCTGGAACTGAGAGCGATATTCAATGCTCTCAAGGCTTGGCCTCAGCTAGCGAGGACCAAGTTCATACGGTTTCAATCAGACAACATGACGACTGTTGCGTACATCAACCATCAGGGGGGAACAAGGAGTTCCCTAGCGATGGAAGAAGTGACCAAGATTATTCTATGGGCGGAGTCTCACTCCTGCCACCTGTCTGCTATCCACATCCCGGGAGTGGAAAATTGGGAAGCGGATTTTCTGAGTCGTCAGACATTGCATCCGGGGGAGTGGGAACTCCATCCGGAAATCTTTGCCCAAGTCACTCAACTTTGGGGCATTCCAGACATGGATCTGATGGCCTCTCGTCAGAACTTCAAAGTTCCTTGCTACGGGTCCAGATCCAGGGATCCCAAGGCGGCTCTAGTGGATGCACTAGTAGCACCTTGGACCTTCAAACTAGCTTATGTGTTCCCGCCGTTTCCTCTCATCCCCAGGCTGGTAGCCAGGATCAATCAGGAGAGGGCGTCGGTGATCTTGATAGCTCCTGCGTGGCCACGCAGGACTTGGTATGCAGATCTGGTGAATATGTCATCGGCTCCACCTTGGAAGCTACCTTTGAGACGAGACCTTCTTGTTCAGGGTCCGTTCGAACATCCGAATCTGGTTTCACTCCAGCTGACTGCTTGGAGATTGAACGCTTGATTTTATCGAAGCGAGGTTTCTCAGATTCTGTTATCGATACTCTTGTTCAGGCCAGAAAGCCTGTAACTAGAAAGATTTACCACAAAATTTGGAAAAAATATATCTGTTGGTGTGAATCTAAAGGATTCCCTTGGGACAAGGTTAAGATTCCTAGGATTCTATCCTTCCTTCAAGAAGGATTGGAAAAAGGATTATCGGCAAGTTCCCTGAAGGGACAGATTTCTGCCTTGTCGGTGTTACTTCACAAAAAACTGGCAGCTGTGCCAGATGTTCAAGCCTTTGTTCAGGCTCTGGTTAGAATCAAGCCTGTTTACAAACCTTTGACTCCTCCTTGGAGTCTCAATCTAGTTCTTTCAGTTCTTCAGGGGGTTCCGTTTGAACCCTTACATTCCGTTGATATTAAGTTATTATCTTGGAAAGTTTTGTTTTTAGTTGCAATTTCTTCTGCTAGAAGAGTTTCAGAATTATCTGCTCTGCAGTGTTCTCCTCCTTATCTGGTGTTCCATGCAGATAAGGTGGTTTTACGTACTAAACCTGGTTTTCTTCCAAAAGTTGTTTCTAACAAAAACATTAACCAGGAGATTATCGTACCTTCTCTGTGTCCGAAACCAGTTTCAAAGAAGGAACGCTTGTTGCACAATTTGGATGTTGTTCGCGCTCTAAAATTCTATTTAGATGCTACAAAGGATTTTAGACAAACATCTTCCCTGTTTGTTGTTTATTCAGGTAAAAGGAGAGGTCAAAAAGCAACTTCTACCTCTCTCTCTTTTTGGATTAAAAGCATCATCAGATTGGCTTACGAGACTGCCGGACGGCAGCCTCCCGAAAGAATCACGGCTCATTCCACTAGGGCTGTGGCTTCCACATGGGCCTTCAAGAACGAGGCTTCTGTTGATCAGATATGTAGGGCAGCGACTTGGTCTTCACTGCACACTTTTACCAAATTTTACAAGTTTGATACTTTTGCTTCTTCTGAGGCTATTTTTGGGAGAAAGGTTTTGCAAGCCGTGGTGCCTTCCATTTAGGTGACCTGATTTGCTCCCTCCCTTCATCCGTGTCCTAAAGCTTTGGTATTGGTTCCCACAAGTAAGGATGACGCCGTGGACCGGACACACCTATGTTGGAGAAAACAGAATTTATGTTTACCTGATAAATTTCTTTCTCCAACGGTGTGTCCGGTCCACGGCCCGCCCTGGTTTTTTAATCAGGTCTGATAATTTATTTTCTTTAACTACAGTCACCACGGTACCATATGGTTTCTCCTATGCTATTATTCCTCCTTAACGTCGGTCGAATGACTGGGGTAGGCGGAGCCTAGGAGGGATCATGTGACCAGCTTTGCTGGGCTCTTTGCCATTTCCTGTTGGGGAAGAGAATATCCCACAAGTAAGGATGACGCCGTGGACCGGACACACCGTTGGAGAAAGAAATTTATCAGGTAAACATAAATTCTGTTTTCTCAGCCATCTGGTCCAGTTGGAGATCTCTATTTGTGGTCTCCGTATTGTTTCGTACAACCCGTATCAGCTGTGATTTAATTATTGCCTTCCGAGTATGTGGGGGGTGATTGCTTGTGGCTTCCAGCAATGAGTTTCTGTCAGTAGGTTTAGAAAAAAGGGTTGTGAATAACCTATCAAGTTTCTTATAAATCCGTAAATCCAGGAAATCTATCTTCTCTGGATCATATTTCAACTCAAATTTGATTGGGTTTGGTAGTGCATTGAGTTTGGTTACCCATTCAGTGAGGAGTCCCACTGGTCCATGCCACACAAAGAAGACATCATCAATGTACCTTCTATAGTGTCTTATCATTCCATGATTGAACACATCCATGACGTCTCTTTCAAATTGCTGCATGTAAAGGTTTGCATACGACGGTGCCATATTAGATCCCATGGCAGTCCCTGTCAGTTGCTGGTAGAAAGTATTTTCAAAGCGAAAATAGTTCAATTTTAGACATTTCTCAAGAATATTTAGGATAAAAGTTGTGGGTGGTCCTATGTATGGGTACTGGTCCAATGCTGCTGCAATTGCATTTATACCCCCGGCATGAGGGATCACCGTGTACAAACTTCTCACATCCATAGTTACCAGGATATCATCCTGGGTGATACCCTCCACAGTGTTAAGTATCTTAATAAGTTCACCTGAGTCTTTGATGTAGGAGTCCATGGATCTAACGATAGGTTGTAGAACTACATCAACATATTGAGCCAATGGTTGTAGCAGAGAGCCCCTTGCGGAGACTATCGGTCTTCCAGGTGGGTTTATTTGGTCCTTGTGTATTTTTGGCAGGGTATAGAGTATCGGATGGATGGGATGTGTAGTGCAGAGGAAGTCAAACTCATCCTGATCAATCCACTTAAGTTGTAGTGCTTCTGCCAGTGTTGTATCAATCTCTATATATTGCACACTTTGTTCACTTGCACTGTTGTCTGGTCTGAGGAAGGGGTCTGCGAACCCCGAAACGTTACCACAATATATATATATATATATATATATATATACATATACACACACACACACCACAGCATCTCATGCTGTTTTTCAGGACGCTGTGTTTGTTACACATCAAGATTGTCTGGAAAAAGGCTCACTACAAGAGCCGAAACGTCAACTTGTTTGATATGATGAAATAAAGTATTTGTTTCGATGATGAAAAGACCAGTGAGTGCCCTCCTTCTTGCCTGAAACTCTATTCTATTTTTTTTAAGTCACCTAGGACATGAATGCATAATTTGGAGTGAGTGCATGCCATTGGTGGAATATATATTATATTATATTTTTTATATATATATATATATATATATATATATATATATATATATATATATATATATATATATATATATATATATATATAATATTTGTGCTCATAAGTTTACATACCCTGGCAGAATTTATGATTTCTTGGCCATTTTTCAGAGAATATGAATAACACAAAAACTTTTCTTTCACTCATGGTTAGTGTTTGGCTGAAGCCATTTATTATTAATCAACTGCGTTTTACTCTTTTTAAATCCTAATGACAACAGAAAATACCTAAATGACCCTGATCAAAAGTTTACATACCCTGCTGATTTTGGCCTGTTAACATGCACACAGGTTGACACAAAGGGGTTTGAATGGCTATTAAAGGTAACCATCCTCGCCTGTAATCTGTTTGCTTTTAATTAGTTGTGTGTGTGTGTGTGTATAAAAGGTCAATGAGTTTCTGGACTCCTGACAGACCCTTGCATCTTTCATCCAGTGCTGCACTGACGTTTCTGGATTCTGAGTCATGGGGAAAGCAAAATAATTGTCAAAGGATCTGTGGGAAAAGGTAGTTGAACTGTATAAAGCAGGAAAGGGATATAAAAAGATATCCAAGGAATTGAGAATGCCAATCAGCAGCGTTCAAACTCTAATCAAGAAGTGGAAAATGAGGGGTTCTGTTGAAACCAAACCACAGTCAAGTAGACCAACTAAAATTTCAGCCACAACTGCCAGGAAAATTGTTCGGGATGCAAAGAAAAACCCACTAATAACTTCAGGTGAAATACAGGATTCTCTGAAAACATGTGGTGTGGCTGTTTCAAGATGCACATGAAGAATGATGGGCTGCATCGTCGAGTTGCCAGAAGAAAGCCATTACTACGCAAATGCCACAAAGTATCCCCGCTTACAATACGCCAAACAGCACGGAGACGAGCCATAAACCTTCTGGCACAAAGCTCAATTTTGGTCTCATAACTCCAAATGACTATTTGGCCACAACCATAAATGCTACATTTGGAGAGGAGTCAACAAGGCCAATGATGAAAGCTACACCATTCCTACTGTGAAACACGGAGGTGGATCGCTGATGTTTTGGGGATGTGTGAGCTACAAAGGCACAGGAAATTTGGTCAGAATTGATGGCAAGATGAATGCAGTATGTTATCAAAAAATACTGGAGGAAAATTTGCATTCATCAGCCCAGAAGTTGCGTATGGGACGTACTTGGACATTCCAACATGGCCTTGTGTTTAGGATCATTGTCAAGTCTGAGATGTCATTGCAGAAAATGCAGCATGTCTGCAGAAAGAATAGGACACAGGCAGGAACTGTTAGCGCTTTTGCTTTGCAGTGCTGCTCCACATCAGATTGTTCTTTTCAAACAGTCCTGTGCTCTGGCTGCACCGTGTACAATTGCACATAGTTCAGCCAGATCAAAGCACTGTTTGGAAAGAACAGTCAAATACAGAGCAGCACAGCAAAGTGGCAGAGCATTGATTGATGAATGGCTCTTCTGGCTTTTCAACCTACCCCGAGCCTTTCCCAGTCTGCAATGCAGTGACTATAATTTTGATGTTAGACCAAGAGACCAAGGAAACAACATTTATTCAAGAGATATTTTAAAAACTTTGAAAAATTTTCTTTTTTTCTCTGCAGCTAATTTTCAAAGCAATTTTCAACTTTTTGCATTATATTATAAAGCTTTAAAAATATCTTTATCCTTCAGTTAATCAACATATTGCAATGAAATTAATTTCAAAATGAACTGCAGAAATATTATCACTTGGTCGCTTCTTCAGAGGAGACCTAACGTTTAGAGCATACACTGCAGCAGCGGTTTACTCTCTCTTTCTCTCTCTCTCTTTTTTACTCTCTCTCTTTTTTACTCTCTCTCTCTTTTTTACTCTCTCTCTCTTTTTTACTCTCTCTCTTTTTTACTCTCTCTCTTTTTTACTCTCTCTTTTTTACTCTCTCTCTTTTTTACTCTCTCTCTTTTTTACTCTCTCTCTTTTTTTACTCTCTCTCTTTTTTTACTCTCTCTCTTTTTTTACTCTCTCTCTTTTTTACTCTCTCTCTTTTTTACTCTCTCTTTTTTACTCTCTCTCTTTTTTACTCTCTCTCTTTTTTACTCTCTCTCTTTTTTACTCTCTCTCTTTTTTACTCTCTCTCTTTTTTACTCTCTCTCTTTTTTACTCTCTCTCTTTTTTACTCTCTCTCTTTTTTACTCTCTCTCTTTTTTACTCTCTCTCTTTTTTACTCTCTCTCTTTTTTACTCTCTCTCTTTTTTACTCTCTTTTTTTTCTCTCTTTTTTTTTTCTTTTTTTTTCTCTCTTTTTTTTCTCTCTTTTTTTCTCTCTTTTTTTTTTTCTCTCTCTCTTTTTTTTCTCTCTCTCTTTTTTTTTTCTCTTTTTTTTTTTTTTCTCTTTTTTTCTCTCTCTCTCTCTCTCTCTCTTTTTCTCTCTCTCTTTTTTTTTCTTCTCTTTATACTACTACATCGTTTTATTTCTAATCAAAGTATTTTGTGGAGTATAATAAACAGCATTTTAATAGTATTTTAGTGGCATACCAGTGTGGATACTGTTAAACACGCTGGGGATCGAAATAGACTCAGATTCTTTATAAAAACGCCATCCGGTCTGCTCCATTTAGCTAGATAGCTTTCCTCCCCCCTCCTATCTATCACAAGGGGACACAAGAGATGCAAACCGGTCTATATTACAGATGAAAAAGTTTGCCGGTGGGGGAAGCACATCTTAATGCTGAATATTCCGGATTCATATCGATTGAGGTTCTACCAAGTGAGTGGCCATCTGTCTATGAATGTTCGTCTGTCTCTAATGCTATAACATACTGTACCCCAATCTGGCTTTTTTGTGCACCCCTTCCCTCTTCTACCTATATACATACATACATACATACATACATACATACATACATACATACATACATACATACGTTCAGAAGGTATATGCACTCTCACCACCGTCCTGCAACTGCCAGGGTGCTCTTAAGGAGTATATAAACAAGAGTAAAGTGAAGCACTCACTGGACTTCGAATATCTGTGTTCATTTTTTTTTTTTTATTTGTGACGTTTCGGGACCTCAAACGTCAGAAGAAGGGACGTTTGAGGTCCCCGAAACGTCCCTAATAAAAATTTTTTAACACAGATATTCGAAGTCCAGTGAGTGCTTCACTTTACTATTTTGTTTATATACAGTGGATAGAAAAAGTCTACACACCCCTGTTAAAATGTCTGGTTTCTGTGATGTAAAAAAATGTGACACAGATAATTTCAGAACTTTTTCCACCTTTAATGTGACCTATAAACTGTACAACTCAATTGAAAAACAAACTGAAATCTTTTAGATGGAGGGAAATAAACAAAAAAAACCTAAAATAATGTGGTTATAAATGGGGATGTAGCTGTGTTCAGAATTAAGCAATCACATTCAAAATCATGTTAAATAGGAGTCAGTACACACCTGTCATCATTTAAAGTGCCTCTGATTATCCCCAAATAAAGTTCAGCTGCTCTAGTAGGTCTTTCCTCACATTTTCTTAGTCACATCCTACAAAAAAGCCATGGTCAGCTGAGAGCTTCCAAATCATGAAAGGGATCTCATTGTTTAAAGGTATCAGTCAGGAGAAGGGTACATTTTTTTTTTTCCAAGGCATTAGATATACCATAGAACACAGTGAAGACAGTCATCATCAAGTGGAGAAAATATGGTGCAACAGTGACATTAACAAGAACTGGATGTCCCTCCAAAATTGATGAAAAGACGAGAAGAAAACTTGTCTGGGAGGCAGCCAAGAGGCCTACATTAAAACATTAAAGGAGCTGCAGGAATATCTGGCAAGTACTGGCTGTGTGGGACATGTGACAACAATCTCCTGTATTCTTCGTGTGTGTATATGTATGTATGTATGTGTGTGTGTGTGTGTGTATATATATATATATATATATATATATATATATATATATATATATATATATATACACTCCCATCACAAAAAGGCACCTGCTGGTCTGTATAAAATATAGCATTTATTTCAATCCATCAATAACAAGACATAACTTTTCGGTGTACTGTTACACCTCTGTCAAATGTCAAAGTAGGATCCAAAAAACACGTAACACAACATACCTTCACCCACCTTATACACACAATAAAATAGTTTACTCTACCGTATCGGCGTGTCACTGCCAATCGGCTAACGCCTCGTTACCATAGTAACCTTTACACAGAAGTGTAATTATTCATCAACTTGTAAGGATATCACTGTATAATAATTAGCAAAGAATGCAACGCTTCAAATAGTGTTCCACTTTAGCGACTTTCAGTGGCACAACACGGTACACAGCATCATGTGGCCCTGTGATATCGTTAGACTGTCGCCATTACACATTTCACCCATTGATTCAGCGTACGCATCATATCCCATTACTAAGAGGATAATTACACTCGGTGTAAAAACATTTTAAAAAACATATCAAAACAAAACTATATACATCCCATTGGAATAATATGTATGCACAGTATAACCATTTCTATTATGTAAGACAACCATAGTAAATTTAAGATATTAACCGTCTAAATGACACATCCCTCTATTCACCAATTATTATTCCCTTCATGCCACCAGGAGTATAGGTAGAAACCCGTGGGTACCCACTAGAACAAACATCCATGTGGATCCACATCAGGTATTCACTTCCATCCAGTTTACTGGAATATGATGCTGTATGAGTCCAGTCATCGGTTATTTAGTGTAAAATGGCCCAAAATCAAGGTAGGTGTTTAATCCTCTTGGTATCAAAGTATGGATCCATTTAGTTTCCATTTGTAAAAGCCTTTTAGCTCTATTACCCCCTTTAACTAGCGGAGGAACATGGTCTATCAGCATTGTTTTAAGACTTGATACGTCACCGGTTGTTCTTGCTGAGGGCCTCCCGGATGGCACAACGATGATTGGCCATCCTATCCCTGAAGCTTGTAATTGTCTTTCCGATGTAGACCAGAGAGCATGGGCAAATGAACATGTATATAACGTGTGCTAGTACATGTTAACCTATGGCGGATGGTATAACCCGAGAAGTTTTTTTCACTTTCTGCAATGAGATACTTTTTAGTGATAATTTTTCTGCAGTTCATTTTGAAATTAATTTCATTGCAATATGTTGATTAACTGAAGGATAAAGATATTTTTAAAGCTTTATAATATAATGCAAAAGTTGAATATTGCTTTGCAAATTAGCTGCAGAGAAAAAAAAGAAAATTTTGTAAAGTTTTTAAAATATCTCTTGAATAAATGTTGTTTCCTTGGTCTAACATCAAAATTATAGTCACAGCGTTGCAGACTGGGAAAGGCTCGGGGTAGGTTGAAAAGCCAGAAGAGCCATTCATCAATCAATGCTCTGCCACTTTGCTGTGCTGCTCTGTATTTGACTGTTCTCTTCAAACAGTGCTTTGATCTGGCTGAACTATGTGAAATCGTCCACGGTGCAGCCAGAGCACAGGACTGTTTGAACTGAACAATCTGATGTGGAGCAGCACTGCAAAGCAAAAGCGCTAACAGTTCCTGTGTCCTATTCTTTCTGCAGACATGCTGCATTTTCTGCAATGACATCTTAGATCACAGCATGTTCTGCCTTGGGGGATATAACGCTTATTAGTGTGGGGATGTTGGAATGTTTTCCCTCTCATGCTGAGGAAGGGGTGAATATCTTGAAATGCCACACTAGTAAAATATACTATTTGTTTCAAAACCAGAAAGTGCTTATTTCTTGCTAATCTATTATTTCTATTTTTGCACCCTGGTGCCTACCTGACCAGTTTGGTGACAGTACTTTTGTATACAAAGATATGTGTGTGTATGTATGTATGTATATGTATGTGTGTGTGTATATGTATGTATGTATGTGTGTGTGTGTGAATGCCCCGAAACGTCACTGCCTAATAAGTGTGCTGTGATTAAATCCAGTGAGTGCTTATTATCTGATCTAAATATATATATATATATATATATATATATATATATATATATATATATATATATATATATACACACACTACTGTGCAAAAGTCTTAGGGCACCATTAGGTTTGTTGTTTTAGCAAAGTTTTAATGTTCATTCATAATCATTTTTTGGTCTCTTTATTATGACAGAAATAGAAAATACAGGAAATATGTACACAAAGTATGAAAAACACAATTTTCAGCACAAAAGGGCGTCTTCAGGCAAGTCAGTATTTAGTGTGACTTCCCTTGGCACTAAGCACATTTTGAACTCTTTTGGGGAGACTGTCCTGGAGTTTTTTGAAGTTATCTTTTGGTATATTATGCCAGGCTTCTTTCAGCACTTCCCAGAGTTCTTCTTTTAGATTTAGGTTGTCTTTTATTTCTTTCTCTGTCCAGGTGATCCCATACTGCCTCTATAATATTCAGGCCTGGACTCTGTGGAGGCCAGTCCATGACTGTCAGTGTTTTATCAGCTGTTTTTCTCTCCAAATATGATTTGGTGTGCTTGGGATCGTTCTCATGCAGAAAAATAAAACCATTTCCAATCACGCACTTCCAGAAGAAATGGCATGGTGAACAAAAACCTGTGTACTTTTCAGCATTCATGATCCCATCAATTTGGACACCATCGCCAACACCACTGGCAGAAATGCAGCCCCAAACCAGGACAGACGATCCACCATGTTTCACTGAAGGCCGCAAGCACTCATTCTTCCATCTCTCTCCAACTCTTCTTCTCACATATTGTCAACAATTGGACCCAAAAATTTCAAACTTGGAGTCGTTGCTCCGTAATACTTTTTTTCCACTGATCTTCATTCCAATCTTTGTGAGCTTTAGCATATCTTAGCCTTTTCACCCTGTTCCCCTTACGGAAAAGTAGGTTCTTAGCTGCTACCCTTCTACAAAGACCATTCAAGTTCAAGCTTTTTCGGACTGTAGAAGCTGTCAGCTTGGCATCCTGATAAAGCTGCCAGATGGCCAGGTCCTTGAGGGACTTATTCCTGTATCTCAAAGAAGAAACTCGGAGAAACTTCTCATCAGATTTTGAAAGTTTTCTTGGCCTTCCAGTCCTTCTTTTTTTTTTTTTTTTTTTTTATTGTCCTTGACCTCTCCCGATTCATCAAATTTCTTTATAACAGCTTGAATACCACATCTTTAGTATCCAGTTTGCTGATTTCCCTTTGAGAGTGACCTTGCTGATGCAAAAGTATGATTTTATGTCTGTCAAATTCTGTGATCTTTGGTATTTTGAATGGAATGATGTGATTGAAAGTTGTTCTTATTATCAAGCTTCCAATGAATTAAACTTCTACTACATGTGTATGTAATGCTTAAAGGGATAGTTCAGTCAAAATTAAACTTTCATGATTCAGAGCATGCAATTTTAAGCAAATTTCCAATTTACTCCTATTATCAATTGTTCTTTGTTCTCTTGGTATCTTTATTTGAAAAGGCTGGAATGTAATCTTAGCCTCCAGTCAATTTTTAGTTCACCTACCCAGGTGCTCAACCAAAAATGGGCTGGATATATGCTTACATTCTTTCTTTTTTAAATATAGATACCTAGAGATCAAAGAAAAAATAGGAGTAAATTAGAAAGTTGCTTAAAATTTCATGCTGTATCTGAATCATGAAAGTTTGATTTTGACTAGACTATCCCTTTAAGCATGTCTTGCACAAACCTGGTGTAATAGACTTTTTTCACAGCAGTCATTTTGACATGACATAGTAGGACAAATACAGGTGTTGGCAATCACATTAATTAGTATTCCTTTCCATTTTGGTTTATGAGAGCCAGGTTCCTGCTATTGCTCAAGTGTAAGGGGAGGTCACACTAAATACTTGTCACTTTAGCCTGTAGAAACATTTTTTTTCTTTCTGTTTTTTTAATACTGCATACAAATATCTTGTATTTTCTGGTTGTATTCTAATAAAGACTGCAACATTTTATTATATGGTCATTATACCATTGCCAAAACAACAAATCTAATAGTGCCCTAAGACTTTTGCACAGTACTATGTATGTATATTCAAAAAATAGGGAAAGATATATCAGTATGTATATCCACACTATAACGTGTTGAGGATATAGAGGAAATACCATATGGGTAAACTCGGCAGATGGTTGGACTGCAAATGAGTTTTGGTGCAGACCCTTTTATCAAAAAGAAAGAGGAAAATCAGTATTCACAATAAAATCCTGAAAAAAGAGGGAGAGAGAGAGATTAAAATTATGGTGGAGATAAATGTCTCAAAAAAGTAAATCAATAAAAAATTGCATAGCAAATTAGCACATCTAGGCAAGTATCCCCGCTTGCTTTTCCCCAGTAAAACACCATATACTTTGTTACCAATACACAAGAGGATTCTGTGTAAGATATGCAAATTAGATACGCAAGATCTCAGACTTTTTGCTTCAAATACTGTTTTAGTACAGCGATCCCTTAGTAGGGTTAATGCAGCAAATTAAATCACTGATATATATATATATATATATATATATATATATATATATATATATATATATTTTTTAAAAAAAATACACATGAAAATATGTATGTATGTATATATATGTATGTATATATATGTATGTATATATATGTATGTATATATATGTATGTATATATATATATATATATATATATATTACACACACACAAATATTATGATTAATTAGTCAGGGGTTAAAGAGTTGGTAGTCCACCCGATGTTAAAGATAAAAAAAAAAAAAGTCCAATATCTAGGTCGTCCTAGACCACTGAGAGCAGAAAGAGGTGAAATCACACAAGGTACATTAATCAATGTTGCTTTTTAACAAATGCATGTTATAAGGATTTAGAGAGAGGCTGTATAGGATCAGATGCATATATTAGACTATACCATCATCACAAAGGCATTATGATTTAATAATTACACTCACATGATTTCTTGTACTCACAACCATAGGTTGGTTCACTTTGAGATTGGTTGTCACTAATTGATTGGGGATGGGATTTATGGATATTTAGCCCCTTAACGACCAGCACCATACCGTGTACGACGCTGGTCTTTATGTCCTTAAGTACCAGCGACGTACCCTGTAGGTCGCTGCAGTCCTGGGCCTCTCCCTGCCACGATCTTGCTCAAAATAGGGAGATTGCGCTATTTATGCATGCCCCACGAGTGGGGCACTGCAGAAATAGATTTGCAGAGTTACCGATGCAGAGAGGGCCACTCTGTGGCCCTCTCTGCATTGGACAGTGGTGGTATCGATCGTTGGTGGGTGGGAGGCTAAGGAGTGAGGTGGGTGGGCGGCCCAACACTGTAGGGGGCGGGAATGGGTGGAACCGCAAAGCCACGCTATAGGGATAAATACATAAGTGCGTCATTGAGGGAGGAGGGGCAATGAGGGCTTTCCTATGTGGGATCAGTTGACAGCAAGGAATCTGGGAGTGGGAGGGGGGTAGGGTATTGAGTAGCTACACTACAGAAAAAAATTGTATTTTAATTTAAAAAAAGAAAGAAGAAAAAAAAAAAGCCTAATTTGCAGCAAACTGGGTACTGGCAGACAGTTGCCAGTACTTAAGATGGCGGCAAATAGTTAGAGGGGGGGAGGGTTAGAGAAATGTTTGGGGGGGATCAGGGAGGTGGGGGGATACTACCCTGCAGAAAATATAAAAAGAAAAAAAAGGAGACTTTTATTTTAGTACTGGTTAGGGCTGGGCGATATGGGTGGGAAAAAGAATTGCGATTCAATCGCGATTTTATTAAAAATTACTATAACACCTTCATTTTTCAATAAAACGTTTATTTAACACTACAGAATCTTACTGTACATGTTTCTCAATGGCCAATACACTCTTGGAGCATAAAAATACAAATCACAAAATAGTTAAAATAAAATTAGCTAGTGCTACCTGTGCTGTGGTTACATAGTATAAAGTCCCTTTATTTAATAGTACACTACAGAATCTTACTGTACATGTTTTTCAATGTCCAATGCACTCTTGGAGCATAAAAATACAAACCACAAAAGAAGTTAAAAAAAAAAAAAAAAAAGTCAGTAAGGCACTATAAAGTATTTGTACAATACTTTATTGCTCACAACTTTGAGCTGTCCCACCGCCACACCACTGATTGACCACCCCCACACTACTCCCCAGATGACTCCCACACACTCTTCAATCTCTTCCAAAATGGCCGTTTCGCGTGCATTCTCAGGTCCGCCCACGGCCGCACACTGGTCTGCCACTCATCCTCCCTCTCCGCCTCCGTTTTCAGGACAATCTGAGGATTAAAAAAAAATAAATAAATTGCGCACTCTCACGGTTTTAAGACCACGACGAATAATCGTGCACCCTAGTACCGGTGTTCTATTGAGAACTCCAATACATCGAAAACTCCAATCTCATATCGCTTCCGGTGATTCCACACATCTGATTGGTCCATGTCTCAGTGAATGACAGGATTCAGATGAGCACTGTAATTGCTTATCTTCACTATTTTGCCTCCGCCTGGGAGGTTCAATGGGAGTGAAACCCCCCTTGTTAACCTCATTCCCCAAGGTTTACTTGGGGTGTATGCCAGAGGATCGGCGGTGCGCCCCCAGTACAGGCAAAAACAGATAGTAAAAATAGAAGTAATTGGAAGTGATGTCGAAGTTTTCAAGGAATTTGAGTTCTCGACAAAACACTGGCAAACTTTATGCCAGTACTTAAGATGGGGGTGACAATTGTGGGGGATGGAAGAGAGCTGTTTGAGAGGGGTCAGGAAGGGATCAGGGGGTGCGATGTGTCAGATGGGAGGCTGATCTCTACACTAAAGCTAAAATTAAACCTACAAGTTAACTAACCCCTTCACTGCTGGGCATAATACGAGTGTGGTGCACAGCGGCATTTAGCTACCTTATAATTACCAAAAAGCAACGCCAAAGCCATATATGTCTATTTCTGAACAAAGGAGACCCCAGAGCAGAATTTACAACAATTTGTGCCATGATTGCACAAGCTGTTTGTAAATAATTTTAGTGAGAAACCTAAAATTCTGAAAAAGTGAACGATTTTTTTTATTTGATCGCATTTGGCGGTGAAATGGTGGAATGAAATATATCAAAATGGGCCTAGATTGTCTACTAAAAAAAATATTTATAGTTTTGATAAATAAATATAAAAAAGGCTCTATTTCTGTTTAAATGTAGTGAGGGCAAAAATGCTCTGGTCTTTTGGGGAAGTTTTTGTCTGAAATGCCCGGTCCTTAAAGGGACAGTCAACTCCAGAATTTTTGTTTTAAAAGATAGATAATCCCTTTATTACCCATTTCCCAGTTTTGCATAACCAACACAGTTATAATAATACACTTTTTACCTCTGTGATTAACTTGTATCTAAACATCTTCTGACAGCCCCCTGATCACATGACATTTTATTTATTATCTATTGACTTATTTTAGCCAATTAGTGCAGTGTCTGCCACAACTCACGGGCGTGCTCACAATGTCATCTATAGGGTTTACCTGAACTAGCTCTCCCCTGCTGTGAAAAGCAAACACAAAAGCATGTGATTAGAGGCGGCCTTCAAGGGCTTAGCAATTATCATATGAGCCTTCCTAGCTCTAGCTTTCAGCTAAAATACCAAAAGAACAAAGCAAAATTGGTGATAAAAGTAAATTGGAAAGTTGTTTAAAATTACATGCCCTATTTGAAACATGAGGTTTTTTTTTACTTGACTGTCCCTTTAAGAGGATAACACCTACTTAAATCCCATACTATAATGTAGCATAATATTGTGGCGGCTGAATTCCTAGCTTTATAAATTAACCTACTTATGTTTGCATTAAAGTGTCATTATTTTTTTGATTTAGCATCTCCATTATAGTTAATTATGTTATCACTAATAAAGACAATAATTCATACATTTGATACAGCTATATCATTTATAAAGCATAAGAATTTCTAATGATATTCAAATTGTACTTTCCTAGAGATTTGTCAGTGTCACAACTTGAACAGATACTTCAAAAACAAATGTCAATGACAGGCCATGTTTTCCCATATTAGATTTTAAATATGCCAGTCATTTGTTTCTCATAATCTCCTGTCAAATATGGATAATCATTTCTTGGGTTTAAGTGAGGGCTGCTGTGTGTTGCAGATGTCTCTAGCAGTGAAAGGTTAGATTATTGCATGCTTCTGTGCTCTCAGACTTTGTTTTTAAATAATGGTTTTAGAATATTTCTGGTGTAATGTTGGAATTTGTCAGTAAGTGGCGCTGTTATTAGTAGAGCAGAGCTTTCCAAACTTTTCATGTTGGTGACACACTTTTTAGACCTACCTCATTTTGCGACACAGTAATTCAGTTGTACTAGCGAACAGGAGGTTAAACTAACTTGTATTAAGAGATACGGACACATACATAAATTATATATTAACAAAATGTATTTACAAGTAACCGTATGTAAGTGCAAGAATGAAAAAAAAGTTTAACACCAATAGCTACTTACTATTTTAATGTGATGAACAGTTTCTGAATATTTGGTGTAATATAAGATAAAGACACTCGCATTTCATCATCAAGCATTTTTAAGCTTCCACTTCCTATCCATATATCAAGAGCAGGAGCAGCAATGCACTAATGCACTAGCTGCAAAAAAATAAAAACACTTTGACTTCTGACTTCAGCTCAGCGTTTAAGCTGCTGCCCTCAGAGCTCTACGAGTCTGACTGACTACTGCCCGGTGCCCGCGCTGTAAACACACTGCTGTACCACTCACTGACTTAACATGCAGTCACAAGCCGGTTGAGGAGACTAAACGTGCAGTCAGGAGCCAATGTGCCGCCAATGTGTATAGTTTCAGTTCCCGCTAAGCTGCGCCAATAGGTTAAGATGAAATGTGACCCACTAGATATCAATCACGTGTCAACCATGTGATATGCATAGCAGGCAGGCAGAAAGTCGGAAATAAAAAGAAAACTTAAAAATTTTAAATTTAAAAAAATTAGTGCTGAAGCAGGGACACACCTACACACTGCCGCTGACACACTGTGTCACGACACACAGTTTGGAAAGCACTGCTCTGTTTAGTAACACCCTGGTTGCTTCATCTCTGTTTACCCCCTAAAATGATGAAACTCCATCTAAATAGTTTTTCATTATCACCTTTTGTCTATGAAGATAATAGTTAAAGGGACACTGAACCCAATTTTTTTTCTTTTGTGATTCAGATAGAGCATGCAATTTTAAGCAACTTTCCAATGTACTCCTATTACCAAATGTTCTTCATTCTCTTGGTATCTTTTTTGAAAAGCAAGAATGTAAGTTTAGATGCTGGCCCATTTTTGGTGAACAACCTAGGTTGTTCTTGCTGATTAGTGGATATATTCACCCACCAATAAACAAGTGCTGTCCACAGTTCTGAACCAAAAATGGCTGGCTCCTTAGGTTAGATGCCTTCTTTTTCAAATAAAGATAGCATGAAAATGAAGAAGAAATTATAATAGGAGTAAATTAGAAAGTTGCTTGAAATTGCATGCTTTATCTGAATCACGAAAGAAAAAAAATTTGGTTCAGTGTCTCTTTAATCATTTTTATTCCTTTGCGACTAGAATAAAAACAAGCTATATTGTTGTTGCCAAATATTTATTATCAATAACATATAATAATAATTTATTTTGCAAGATATGACGAGTCCACGAATTTCATCCTTATGGGATATCGCCTCCTGGTCAGCAGGAGGAGGCAAAGAGCACCACAGCAGAGCTGTATATATATAGCTCCTCCCTTCCCTCCCACCCCAGTCATTCTCTTTGCCTGTGTTAGTGATAGGAAGAGGTAAAGTGAGGTGTTAGTTTAGATTCTTCAATCAAAAGTTTATTATTTTAAAATGGCACCAGTGTGTGCTATTTTTCTTAGGGCTAGAGCTTCTGGCTTTTCAGCAATGGACTGGGGAGATTTTTATTATGCTACGCTCCCAGCTCCCATATTGGTTGCTGCCCTGCTGATGGTCTTAGCAAATATTATCTAAGACCCTGTTTGTGCCCACAGATGTGCTGGAGGTGAGCAAAAGTAACATCTTCATTGTGTGGGACAGCTTCATACTGCATTCAGCATTGAGGTATGTACAGTCATTTATTTCTGGTGAGACTGAAGTATCTCAGAACAGACTGGCACTTATTCCCTGTACAGGGAGGGGGTAATCGTTTTGCACAGGGTCAAGTTATGTGCGTAAGTATTCCCTTTTTTGTTGGGATAATCAGTGGCCTAATAAAGGGTTAACCGGTGGCTATGTTTTTTATGGGCTTGACGCTGGGAGATTGTGGCATGCGCAGCAAAGTGTTCTCTCTTTAACTTTGGCAATGATAGTGTGTTTTTCTTGTCAAGGGGGCACATTGATGGTTCGAGGTAATTTTATAAGATACCGACATGTTTATTTTCCATGCGGTTCTTACTGTAACCGTGGACTTTAGTTGCGCCCACGATGGGCGGGGCTTCGTTTTGCGTGCTCAGACGCGCATTTACTATCCGGATCCTGTCTTGGAGCAGCATGTATTTAGGCTCCGGTGTGGGGGTTAATTTAGGCCTAAATTGATTTAATCGGTCATACACTTACAGTAAAAGTTTTTCAAAGTGTTAGGGTGCTTCCAAATTATTGCATCTTTATTGCGAAGCAGCAAACGCATATACAGTACACCCGTTTTTCAGCAACTTTTATAAAAGTGTTTGCTTTTTAAATTTATCTATTTATTTTAAATTTCAGGAAAAAACGACCAATATTGCTATTGCTGGTTTGTTTGTCATGGCTGAACTTACAGGAAAGTACATGTTCTATGTGTTTAGATGCCAATGTGGAACCCCCTATTCCTTTTTGTCCCTCATGTACTGAGAGGGCTTTACAATTTAAAGAAATTTTCTTTAATACAAGTATATCTAAGGATGCTTCTCAGACTGATGAGACTCGGGGTATGCCGCAACTTTCTCCTCAAGCGTCACAACCTTTAACGCCCGCCCAAGCGATGCAGTGTTCTTCAACTGCGTCCACTTCATTCACTCTGCAGGATATGGCTGCAGTTATGTCATCCACTCTTACAGAAGTTTTATCTAAGTTGCCAGTGTTACAAGGCAAACGCAGCAGGACAGAGGCCCATGTGGTCCCTGCGACTTCTGATGCTTTAATGGCTATCTCCGATATACCTTCCCAGGGCTCTGAGTTGGGGGGTAGCGAGGCCCTGTCTGAGGGGGAATTGTCTGACTCAGGAAGTGCATTGCCCCCGACAGATTCGGACGTCATGTCTTTCAGATTTAAGCTTGAACACCTCCGCCTCTTGCTGCGAGAGGTCATGGTGACTCTGGACGACTGTGACTCTATTGTGATCCCACCAGAGAAATTGAGCAAGATGGAAAAATACTTAGAGGTCCCTTCTTATTCCGATGTTTTTCCGGTTCCTAAGACAATTTCGGAAATTATTGCAAGGGAATGGGAAAGACCGGGTATCCCGTTCTCCCCTTCCCCTATTTTTAAGAAAATGTACCCTATAGCTGACACTGTTCGGGACTCTTGGCAGACGTTCCCTAAAGTGGAGGGAGCCATTTCTACCCTGGCGAAGCGTACGACTATTCCTATTGAGGACAGTTGTGCTTTCGAAGACCACATGGATAAGAAGTTGGAGGGTCTTCTCAAAAAACTCTGTTCATCAAGGGTTTTTATTGCAACCGGCGGCCTGCATTGTAACAGTCACGACTGCGGCTGCTTTTTGGTTTGACGCTCTAGAAGAGTCTCTTAGAACTGAGAGCTCTTTAGAGGAAATACAGGACAGAATTAAGGCCCTTAAGCTGGCTAATTCTTTTATTACGGATGCTTCCTTTCAGATCACCAAATTAGCGGCTAAGAGTTCGGGATTCTCCATCTTAGCACAAAGAGCTTTATGGTTAAAATCTTGGTCTGCGGATGTGTCCTCTTAAACCAAGCTTTTGGCTATTCCTTTCAAGGGAAAGACCCTATTCGGGCCTGATTTGAAAGAAATCATTTCTGATATTACGGGAGGTAAGGGTCATCTCCTCCCTCAAGACAAAACATCTAAGCAAAGGGGACGACAGAGTAATTTTCGTTCCTTTCGTAATTTCAAAGGACTCCCCCCTTCCGCTAAACAGGAAGGGAATTATTCTCAAACCAAGCCCACCTGGAGACCCAACCAGGCTTGGAACAATGGTAAACAACCCAAGAAGCTCGCTGCTGCTCCCAAGACAGCATGAAGGGACGGCCCCCGATCCGGGACCGGATCTAGTAGGGGGCAGACTTTCTCTCTTTGTCCAGGCTTGGATAAGAGACGTTCAGGATCCCTGGACACTGGAAATCGTGTCTCAAGGGTATCAGTTGGAGTTCAAAAATTCCTTCCCAAGGGGAAGGTTTCTTCTTTCACGATTGTCTGTAGACCAGATAAAAAGAGAGGCGTTCTTACGTTGTGTAAAAGACCTCTCCACTTTGGGAGTAATTTGTCCCGTTCCAAGACAGGAACAGGGGCAGGGGTTTTACTCGAATCTTTTTGTGGTTCCCTAAAAAGAGGGAACGTTCCGGCCCATTTTAGATCTCAAGAGTCTAAACAAGTTTCTCAGAGTTCCAGCCTTCAAGATGTAGACTATTTGGACAATTCTTCCATTGATCCAGGAGGGTCAATATATGACTACCGTGGACTTAAAGGATGCATATCTTCATATTCCTATCCACAGAGATCATCACCTGATGTTTGCCTTTCTGGACAAATATTTTCAATTTGTGGCTCTTCCTTTTGGGCTGGCCACGGCACCCAGGATCTTCACGAAGGTTCTAGGGTCTCTGCTGGCGGTTCTCAGGCCGCGGGGCATTGCAGTGGCGCTTTATCTGGACGATATTCTGATCCAGACGTCTTATCAGCTGACAAAGTCTCATACCGACATTGTTCTATTCTTTCTAAGGACTCACGGGTGGAAGGTGAATCTAATTTCACAGGCAAGGGTTCCTTTTCTGGGAACTCTAATACACTCTGTATCCTCTGTATCCATGAAAATCTTTTTGACGGAAGTCAGAAAGTTAAAGATTCTGAATACATGCCGATCCCTTCAGTCCAATCCTCGGCCATCAGTGGCTCAGTGCATGGAGGTAATTGGATTGATGGTGGCGGCAATGGACATCATTCCGTTTGTTCGTTTTCATCTCAGACCTCTACAACTGAGCATGCTCAGACAGTGGAATGGAGATTATGCAAATTTGTCTTCTCAGATAGATCTGGATCAGGAGACAAGGGACTCTCTTCTTTGGTGGTTGTCGCCGGATCATCTGTCATAAGGGATGTGCTTCCACAGACCCTCATGGGTGATAGTGACAACGGACACCAGTCTACTAGGATGGGGTGCAGTCTGGAATTCCCTGAAGGCTCAGGGTGTGTGGACTCAGTCGGAGTCTCTACTTCCAATCAATATTCTGGTGTTGAGAGCAATATTCAATGCGCTTCAGACTTGGCCTCAGTTGGCTTCGGCCAAATTCATCCGATTTCAGTCGGACAACATTACGACTGTGGCTAACATCAATCATCAGGGAGGAACAAGGAGTTCCTTAGCGATGACAGAAGTATCCAAGATAATTTGGTGTTCGGAGGCTCACTCTTATCTGTCAGCAATCTACATCCCAGGAGTGGACAACTGGGAAGCGGATTTTTTGAGCAGACAGACGTTTCATCCGGGGGAATGGGAACTCCATCCGGAAGTCTTTGCCAACCTGATTCTCAGATGGGGCAGACCGGAGCTGGATCTTATGGCATCTCATCACAATGCCAAGCTCCCAAGATACAGATCCAGGTCCAGGGATCCTCAGCCCGAACTGATAGATGCCTTGGTCATTCAACCTAGCTTATGTGTTTCCACCGTTTGCTCTCCTTCCCCGGGTGATTGCTCGGATCAAACAGGAGAGGGCTTCGGTGATTCTCATCGCTCCTGCATGGCCTCGCAGGACTTGGTATGCCGATCTGGTGGACATGTCCTCTCTGCCACCGTGGAAGCTTCCATTGAGGCAGGACCTTCTCATTCAGGGACCCTTCCATCATCCAAATCTAATTTCTCTGCAGCTAACTGCTTGGAGATTGAACGCATGATTTTATCTAAGTGAGGGTTCTCTGATTCGGTCATTGATACCTTGATCCAGGCACGTAAGCCTGTTACTAGAAAGATTTACCATAAGATATGGCGTAAATATCTTTATTGGTGCGAATCCAAGGGCTACTCATGGAGTAAGATTAGGATTCATAGGATTTTATCTTTTCTCCAAGAAGGATTGGAGAAAGGGTTATCAGCAAGTTCCTTAAAGGGACAGATTTCTGCTGTATCTATTTTGTTACACAAACGTCTGGCAGATATTCCGGATGTTCAATCGTTTTGTCAGGCTCTGACTAGAATCAGGCCTGTGTTTAGACATATTGCTTCTCCTTGGAGTTTGAATTTAGTTCATAAGGTTCTTCAAGGGGTTCCGTTTGAACCTATGCATTCCATAGATATTAAATTGTTATCTTGGAAAGTTTTTTATTTTTGGTTGCTATTTCTTCTGCTCGCAGAGTTTCTGAGCTTTCGGCATTACAATCCTTACCTTATTTTTCATTTCGATAAGGTAGTGTTACGTACCAAACCTGGTTTTCTTCCTAAGGTTGTTTCCAACAAAAATATTAATCAGGAAATTATTGTTCCATCATTGTGTCCGAATCCTTCTTCTAAGAAGGAGCGTCTGTTACATAACTTGGACGTGGTCCGTGCCCTGAAGTTTTACTTGCAGGCAACTAAAGAATTTCATCAATCATCTTCATTATTTGTTGTTTTTTTCTGGAAAACGTAGGGGCCAGAAAGCTACGGCTACCTCTTTCTTTTTGGCTGAAGAGTATCATGCGTTTTGCATATGAGACTGCTGGACAGCAGCCTCCTGAAAGAATTACGGCTCATTCTACTAGGGCTGTGGCTTCCTCATGGGCATTTAAAAATTATGCTTCTGTGGAACAGATTTGCAAGGCTGCAACTTGGTCGTCTCTTCACACTTTTTCCAAATTTTCCAAATTTGATACTTTTGTCTCGTCTGAGGCTGTTTTTGGGAGAAAGGTTCTTCAAGCAGTGGTGCCTTCCGTTTAGGTTCCTGTCTTGTCCCTCCCTTTCATCCGTGTCCTATAGCTTTGGTATTGTATCCCATAAGTAAGGATGAAATCCGTGGACTCGTCATATCTTGTAAAAGAAAAGGAAATGTATGCTTACCTGATAAATTTATTTCTTTTACGATATGATGAGTCCACGGCCCACCCTGTCATTTTCTAAGACAGGTCTTTATTTTTGTTAAACTTCAGTCACCTCTGCACCTTGGCTTTTCCTTTCTCTTCCTAACTTCGGTCGAATGACTGGAGTGGGAGGGAAGGGAGGAGCTATATATACAGCTCTGCTGTGGTGCTCTTTGCCTCCTCCTGCTGACCAGGAGGCGATATCCCATAAGTAAGGATGAAATCCGTGGACTCGTCATATCGTAAAAGAAATAAATTTATCAGGTAAGCATAAATTTCCTTTTTTCTTAGGTTTGTCTAAAAAATGTTCACCTTTTGAAAATAAGCATTGTACGACTCTGGTCTATTTGCTTTGCTTGCAATTTATTTGTCATACTAAGCCGTTCTTGGGATATTTACCTTTTATTCTAATAAGCAGCACTTTAGGTTTATTTGCTGTAGGCTAATTTTGTTATAGCGGTAAATGAAATTAACTGCTTTTGTGTTATTCAAATAGGGCCACTCCTATTAATATGTTGCATAGTATACTTGATTTCTTAACACCTAGTGTTCAGTGAAACAATACTTTTGAAGCATTTATCTTTGTCTTGTACAATGTAGTGTTAATGTTCTTAAACTTATTTTCCATACAATACTTTTTTTTTATTTTTTTATTTCTTGTCAATTGTTGAAATTGATTTTTGTGATTTTTCTGTGCTTTGTCTTTTTCAGGGTCCTGCGTACTCTCATCTATCAGAGTTTGCTCCTCCACCCACACCAATGGTTGATCACCTGGTAGCCTCTAATCCCTTTGAAGATGATTTTGGTGCACCTAAGGTCAGCGCATCATCCTCTCCTTTTCTGAACAACCCAGTGCCATTTGCAAACTTCCGTATGCAGGGGGGCATGCCGCATCAGGTGCCCCCTGGTTATCCTGGAGGTCCTCAGCCCATGAGAAGGCAGCCTCCCCCCTTCCCTCCAAATCAGATGGGTCCTGGGTTTGGGATGCCTCAGAACCCAAACTATGGACAGCCTGGCAATATGAACTTTTCCAACCAGCCTTTTAACCAAGCCATGGGACAAAGCTTCAGCCCACCTGCCGGACAGATGATGCAGGGACCTGTTGGGGGTTTTGGGCCAATGATGTCACCTAACATGGGTCAGCCACCTAGAGGGGAGATGGGGCCCGGACCTGTATTGAACTCCCCTGGGGGTCCTCCATTTTCTCAAAGGTTTGGTTCCCCAGGTCACCCCTTTGGACAACCTTCAATGCCTAGACCCAGCCTTCCTCCAAACACTAGCCCGTTTGCTGGGGCTGACCAAAACTTTCCCCCGGGGGTTGAGGATCATGGCAAAAATATAAATCCGCCCAGCAACACCTTTAGCCAAGAACAGCATGTAGGCTCTCCATCTGCTGTTAACGGTAATCCACCAAACTTCACTCCAAACAGTGCCCCAAGGGGTAACAGCAGCACTCCAGAAGTAAATAGTATCCCACCCCCCAGCAAGCCAACAGGTAACTCTGGACACCAGCCTCCCCTAGGACATGAGTATCTTTGTGGAGCATGCAAAAATGAGGTGAATGATGATCAGGATGCCATCTTGTGTGAGGCCTCCTGCCAAAACTGGTTCCACCGGGAGTGTACAGGAATGACAGAAAGTGCCTATGGCCTTCTCACTAGAGAAGCCTCTGCCGTATGGGCCTGCGATTACTGCCTGAAAACAAAGGACATCCAGTCTGTCTATATCCGGGAAGCCATGGGGCAACTAGTTGCTGCAAATGATGGGTGAGAGCAGCACTAGAAGTCTCAATGTGTTTACTCAGCTTTAACAACAGGTTTCCTCAGAATTCTAGAACAAGCAAAAAGGTGAGGAGAGGTCACGGTGGCTTTACAATTTATATTTGCTGACACTGGTGCTGTACAGATAAATATTGGACAGCTCAGTTGTTCTTGCATTACAGTTTTGGGCCAGCAATCCAGCGTTAAGTTAAGCCTTCAAGAACAAGGCATCAAGCAATGATCCTTCTTACACCCCTGAGATTCTTCAGTCAAGCTGCTGAAGCAGTAGCATCTGTACTTATTTTACAGTGAAAGACAAGATGTTCCCATTTGAACATGTTAAGGTCAAGCTCTTTTTGTTTGTACAGAAGCGCAAAATAGTCTTTCTCTTGTATGTATGTTTGTTTTTTTGTTTTTTATAATGTGTATGATTCCTTATCTTTCAGACCTCCATATTTGTGCCCATTGTTAGCTGTATAGCAGTAATTGTGCAGATTTGTTATACTCTGTACTAATGCTTATCCCCTTCATCCATGAAAAGCATTTTGTAGAAAACAGACAACAATGGTGGCCCATAATTGACATTATCACCAAGCCAATGGCAGAAGCAACTTTTTTTGTGGAAGGGCGGTTTCTGGAATAGGTTCTATAAGAACGCACCATTACACTTATTATGAGCACAATTTGTGTTCATTCATTGCTATGTAACACTTTGATCACAGTGGCTGTTTAGTGCTGTCCTACATTCAAGACTGTGGAAGAAGTGCTGAAATAAGACATTTGTTAGTATCTCTTGATTTTTTGTTACAAAAAACTTAGTACTGTGACTGAGTCTTAATTGGCTGTTTGAGAAAAGCATTTGTAAAAAATAATTTAAAAAGCCATTTAAGACACTCCATTTTTTTTTTTTTATTATAAAAGATTAAAAATTAAGTATGTTGTGCAGTTCTAAGTAGCAATAAACATATTCCCTGCTCTCAAGCACACTGTCAACATTTCTGTCACCAATAATTCTGCCTGTTGCATAATATCAGACTCATTTTGCAGGAAAAAAAGTGTCTGCTGCTTCTTCCACTGGGTATTTAATTTCCAGTGAACAGCAGAAGAAAACATACATTTTCTATAATCCATCATTGTTGTATAGATCAGCTGTACAGAATTTTCCAGCGACAGTTTGCATACTACCTCATGTAAAAATTGTGCAAACCAGTAGCGAAAGCCTCCAGGATTATGTAAATAGAAGATTGTCAGTGTGAATAGGGCCTATGAAAGTTACCCGCCAGTCCACAAACGGTTGTCTTCACGTGTACAAACTCTATTGAAAAATCTTTTGTGAAATAACATAATGCCCACCTATCATTGCTTCAATCTTATTGGTATGTGGAGGTTTATCTAAACAAATAACTAGGTGCTCTAAGCAGCGTTGTAGTCGCTAATCAGAAGTCAATAAAGATGAGCACTTTTATTCGTCATTACTAGGTCTTGCGGTCTGGTGAATAAACCATGGTGTCCTTTCATTCTCAGTGGATAGTGCATTAAAAACGTGTTTTGATATTTGAAATAAGTCATCCTGTTCATCTGGTCTTACCCTGCCACATGTTGATGCAGTACATGTTAAATTGCAGGATGGCTATCCCTGTCCTGATGTGTTATTAATATGAAATGCTCATTCTGGCCTGATAAAGAGAACTCACAAGCAAGAGGGTGACAACTGCCACAACTCTGTTCTCTGATAGTGTAACTGTGGTTGAATGTTTAATATTATCTGCACTGTGCGGATGTCTGCCACAGTGGGAATAATATTTTTTTTATTTGTTAAGTACCATCTCAACATAAAACTATTTCAAAACAATTGTTTATGGGTTTTTGTTTTGTTTGTTTTTCCATGGATTTTATGAAGGGAAATTTTCAGTGGAGCATGGGTTCCTAAAATGTTACTTCTGGGTCATAATATTGTGTGAAACCTATAATGAACCTCTATGACTGCTTAGATAAACAATGATGTATAGTTGAACAATGTATATGTGAGTAGGATACTTATATCAGTGGTTTTCAACCTTTTTTTTTTTTTTGCAGTGGCACACTTTTTTACATAAAAATATCCTGTGGCACACCACCATCCCAAAATTTTACAAAATACATACATGACATATTGACATTCATTCAGAAACCATCATAATGATTGTCTGTGAATGAATGTCAATATGTCATGGTTGTAAATGATGCCTGATGAGCCTGTCACATAATATTATTTATATATATGTCCCATTCAAACGCAAATCCTCATGTGCTTATTTCTCCAACATAGGTGTGTCCGGTCCACGGCGTCATCCTTACTTGTGGGTATTCTCTTCCCCAACAGGAAATGGCAAAGAGCCCAGCAAAGCTGGTCACATGATCCCTCCTAGGCTCCGCCTTCCCCAGTCATTCTCTTTGCCGTTGCACAGGCAACATCTCCACGGAGATGGCTCAGAGTTTTTTGGTGTTTAAACAAGGAGTTCCCTGGCGATGGAAGAAGTGACCAGAATAATTCAATGGGCGGAGACTCACTCCTGCCACTTGTCTGCAATCCACATCCCAGGAGTGGAAAATTGGGAAGCGGATTTTCTGAGTCGTCAGACATTTCATCCGGGGGAGTGGGAACTCCATCCGGAAATCTTTGCCCAAATAATTCAATTGTGGGGCATTCCAGACATGGATCTGATGGCGTCTCGTCAGAACTTCAAGGTTCCTTGCTACGGGTCCAGATCCAGGGATCCCAAGGCGACTCTAGTGGATGCACTAGTAGCACCTTGGAGCTTCAACCTAGCTTATGTGTTCCCACCGTTTCCTCTCATTCCCAGGCTGGTAGCCAGGATCAAACAGGAGAGGGTATCGGTGATCTTGATAGCTCCTGCGTGGCCACGCAGGACTTGGTATGCAGATCTGGTGAATATGTCATCGGCTCCACCGTGGAAGCTACCTTTGAGACAGGACCTTCTTGTTCAAGGTCCGTTCGAACATCCGAATCTGGCCTCACTCCAACTGACTGCTTGGAGATTGAACGCTTGATTTTATCAAAGCGAGGGTTCTCAGATTCTGTCATTGATACTCTTGTTCAGGCTAGAAAGCCTGTAACTAGAAAAATCTACCATAAAATATGGAAAAAATATATCTGTTGGTGTGAATCTAAAGGATTCCCATGGAACAAGATAAAAATTCCTAAGATTCTATCCTTTCTTCAAGAAGGTTTGGAGAAAGGATTATCTGCAAGTTCTTTGAAGGGACAGATTTCTGCTTTATCTGTTTTACTTCACAAAAAGCTGGCGGCTGTGCCAGATGTTCAAGCTTTTGTTCAGGCTCTGGTTAGAATCAAGCCTGTTTACAAACCTTTGACTCCTCCTTGGAGTCTCAATTTAGTTCTTTCAGTTCTTCAGGGGGTTCCGTTTGAACCCCTACATTCCGTTGATATCAAGTTATTATCTTGGAAAGTTTTGTTTTTGGTTGCAATTTCTACTGCTAGAAGAGTTTCAGAGTTATCTGCTCTGCAGTGTTCTCCTCCTTATCTGGTGTTCCATGCAGATAAGGTGGTTTTGCGTACTAAACCTGGTTTTCTTCCGAAAGTTGTTTCTAACAAAAATATTAACCAGGAGATAGTCGTGCCTTCTTTGTGTCCGAATCCAGTTTCAAAGAAGGAACGTTTATTACACAATTTGGATGTAGTTCGTGCTCTAAAATTCTATTTAGAGGCTACAAAGGATTTCAGACAAACATCTTCCTTGTTTGTTGTTTATTCTGGTAAAAGGAGAGGTCAAAAGGCAACTTCTACCTCTCTCTCTTTTTGGCTTAAAAGCATCATCAGATTGGCTTATGAGACTGCCGGACGGCAGCCTCCTGAAAGAATCACAGCTCATTCCACTAGGGCCGTGGCTTCCACATGGGCCTTCAAGAACGAGGCTTCTGTTGATCAGATATGTAAGGCAGCGACTTGGTCTTCACTGCACACTTTTACCAAATTTTACAAATTTGATACTTTTGCTTCTTCTGAGGCTATTTTTGGGAGAAAGGTTTTGCAAGCCGTGGTGCCTTCCATCTAGGTGACCTGATTTGCTCCCTCCCATCATCCGTGTCCTAAAGCTTTGGTATTGGTTCCCACAAGTAAGGATGACGCCGTGGACCGGACACACCTATGTTGGAGAAAACAGAATTTATGTTTACCTGATAAATTACTTTCTCCAACGGTGTGTCCGGTCCACGGCCCGCCCTGGTTTTTTAATCAGGTCTGATGATTTATTTTCTCTAACTACAGTCACCACGGTATCATATGATTTCTCCTATGCAAATATTCCTCCTTTACGTCGGTCGAATGACTGGGGAAGGCGGAGCCTAGGAGGGATCATGTGACCAGCTTTGCTGGGCTCTTTGCCATTTCCTGTTGGGGAAGAGAATACCCACAAGTAAGGATGACGCCGTGGACCGGACACACCGTTGGAGAAAGTAATTTATCAGGTAAACATAAATTCTGTTTTTTTTTTTTACTTTATTTTTAAAGCATCTTCTTTGTAGTAGACCACCACCATGGGTATTCTCTTTCAAATAAGGGTTCTTTGAGATTTGTAGCTGCTAAGGGAGCTGAGATCAAGAAGTTTGAGGACCCTCCCTATTCAAATCCCTTTGCAGCTACCTAAGCTTCCTGGTTCTGCCCCCTTTGTGGCAACACCACTGGGACTCTCATGAAACCTGGGAGTGCTGCCCACTAGGCCACCAACAATCCCCAGCCTGTAGTGAGGGGTATGGCCAAAAACAAAAGTTTATTTCGTAAAATGATGGTCCACAATCTTCCATAACATATGAGATATATTTCCTGCCACTAGGAGGAGGTCAAGATCCCATAACAGAGCTTTAAATCCCTCCCAACTCGCTTAGTTTTGTTCTTGACCTTGTAGGAGATGGTTGAGAACAGAGGTAATTCAGATCTATGTGAGAGTCTCTAGGGAGTATAATTTACAAAGAAAATATAAGAAATTTCACAGTAGGGACAGAGGAATACCCTTTTATGTGCACTGTATTTCCCTAACAGCACTTCAGCCATAACTATCCTCGGGCATTGCGGGGACTTAACCCTAGCCTCCTCCTGAGGGACTCAAGTATGTCCTACTGCAATCTTCTGTGGTACTTTATACCTGCACTGGATGGACTCTACTGGATACTGCTGCAGCTGCATTGATATTGCTTACCTGGTAAGCCAGTGGAGGGGTGCTGCATAAGGTAAGTGCCTTTACACAGCACACATACAGCTCATAGGCTATTTGTAGGTACTCGGACACAGGTACAACAAAGTCAGGAGACTTAACCTGCTTTCCTCATAAGGTTTTATCATCATTTTAAACATTTTAATGGAAGCCTCTGACCTTTTACAGCCCTCTGGCAGCTCTAAGGACAATTTTGGGGACACTTTTAAAATTTAGGTGTATAGCCCTTTAAGAAGACCAGCATTTGCTTAGTGCCATATGCGGTTTGATAGAGAATCCGGTTAAGCTGGGGACCAGTGTTTGATAGTTTTTATAGGGGTTTTATGCTTGGTGCACTATCTTTTTTTTATTTAAAAAGAACCAAATGTGTTTTAACTTTTTAACATGGCCACCTGCTGTAGCTCCGCCCCCTGTGTTCTCATGCTTTTCTCTCTCAATATGGAGCCTCTGCATCTAGATTCTCTTCTGCTACAGTTGGGACCAGATTTTAAACTTTTTTCTAGTGCCTGCCAGTCCCAGGAAGGGTGTGAGTACCCATACTCAATCGCTATATAATATATAGGGTCTGTAGTAGTTTCTAAACTGTGTGATAATTGAAGTGTCTGAGGGAGTGTAAACTTAGTGTAGAGGGCGCTCTACCAGGTATTGTCGGTACTATTACTTGTATACAATGTCTTTGTATACATTATTATAAGTAAAATCTGGAACAAAATGCCTCTATCCCCACTGTTATCTCTAAGGAGTCAGTTTTCTGATATCTCTTTATCTTACAAATATGTTCCAGTATGCCAGGTCACTCAAATCTGTAAGAATTGTATACCTCATATTTTGCATACATATCAGCTGCAACAGTCCACTTTCCTGAAGGAATTTGCCTTGTACTTCTCACTCAGGGGAAACTCCTGAAGCTAAAAATAATATATCCAAAATAGTGGCAGTTTGTTTAGAGGCTGTCCCCAAAATAAGTAAGCGTAAGCATAAATCTGGGGTCTCCTAAGGTAAATGTGCAAAATATTTCTTATGCTGATAACCTGTAGGTTGATTTTATAATCAATATGTAGGTGGTTTTTTGCAAGGACCTTTAAGCAGCTATTACACCACAACACATTCTTATGTACCTAATTTACTATAATATGTGCAATTTTATATTGTACTGAACATAATGACATATGGAGATATTACCATTTATTATAACTTTCTGTTCTATTAATACTTATAAGTTAATAAAGCATTGTACTCCCATCATTGCCAGGGGATGAAAACAGTTGTGTTTTCTTTGTTTTTTATGTCAATCTGCATTTTATATTCTGTTGTACATTTCATGCTCTTTGGAATATTAGTTGCAGTAATGTACATTATGCAGGTTTTGTGCACTATTTGGATATACAAATTGCTAAGAGATGTCTGTGTATTGCATGTTCAGCAGCACAAATAATAATGTTTACGTAGACAGAACTCATGTCTCTGTAGATATGCAAGACATTACATATCCTATACTATTAGTGTACTCAATTCTATAGTATATACCCTCTAGGTATGGATATACCTTCCATGCATTGCACTCTGCAGGTTTATTTCCTAATGCAGGATTTATCTGTATTTTAGTGCAGGAGATGAGATCTATTGGTATAAATTACACATAACATGTATAAAAGAGATCTCTATGCAGATATTGATCATGAATATTTTCATTTACAGTGGAGAGCCTTTTAGAGATGTCTATTGGTATCTTTTGTACCTATTGTATGGGTAATTTTATATGTATGCACATCAGTTTATCATGCACTGAGCAATGAATATTTCCATGGTCTATTTACATTGCATATTTACTTTCTAAAGTATACACAGTCTCTATTTATCTGGACATGGGTTTACAAATATCTGTGTACATGTTGGTCTATATGTGCTGTTCTTTTAGTCTGTAAGGCTACATGGCAATATAAATATGTGCAAACACTTAAAGGGATAGTAAAGTCCAAATTAAACTTTCATGATTCAGATAGGGCATGTCATTTTGAACATCTTAATAATTTGCTTTGTTCTTTTGGTATTCTTAGTTGAAAGCTAAATCTAGGTTTGCTTATTTCTAAGCCCTTGAAGGCAGCCTCTTATCTGAATGCATTTGACAGTTTTTCACAGCTAGAGGGCATTAGTTCATGTGTGTCATATAGATAACATTGTGCTTACGCCAATGGCGTATTTAGGTTTTGTGCTGCCCTAGGCACTCAGAATTCAGCTGCCCCCCTGTTTTAGGCCATTTTTGGCCATAATAATTTTGGTCAGGGAGTACCATGTTTTTATTTTCATGGCATTTCTAAAGTAAATGTTCACCAGGGCTTGCAAAAAACACTTGCGCGCACACACATACATAAATACATGCATACACACATACATATACACATCAATTTCTATTTAGGACCCAATGAAGGGACACTATATTTTATGACACCAAATACAGGGTCATAGTATATATTTTTTTTATATAACACCCACTGCAGGAACACAGTATATTTTATACAACACCTACTGCAGGGGCACAGTATATTTCATACACCAACAAATGCAGGGACACTGTATATTTTTCTCATAACATCTAAAGCAGGAACACAATATATTTTATGCAGGGACATAATACATTTTTATATAGCACCTACTGCAGATACACAATATATTTTATGACATCTAATGCAGGGACATGGTATATTTTATACAACAACCAGCACAGGGACACACTATATATTTATTGGCTGCCACAGTGCCACTGCTAGTGCCTTGGAGTGGCATTTTCTAAGTCAGACACACAGTACTGAGACCCACAGTCACTTGACTCATTCACTTGAAGTGAGTGAGAGTCGTAAGTGAGTCTGTGTACTGTGTGTTACTTGTAAGTTGCAGTCGCATAAATACAAGCCCAGGCAGCAGCCCATTGACCCACAACCCCCATTACAGTACTAACTTGGCACGGTCACAGCTCTGCATGTGTGCCGTGGCTCTCATGGTGGTCACACAGATTCACATTCCATTACCCTCCTTCCTGTGATGCGCACAGTGCTAACTTGGAGCGCAGTGGAGATGCCGCCTTGTAATATGCTAGCGCAGATCGCTTAAAGCAGGACGCTCTGTCACGGCCTTGGCTCCCTCCCAGCTGCTCACTGCTGACTGGCTGCTGTGTTGTACAGTCTGCCCCATGGGCCTGGTGGGCCAAACCGGCCCTGATTGTGAGTTTCGACAGAGCCCATTTGACTAGTCACACACTGACTTAACACGCAAAAAGTGCTGCCAAGCTTCCGTCCCCTCCAATCTGCAGCCCTAGGCACGGGCCTTGTTGGTCTCTGCCTTAATACGCCCCTGGCTTACGCACATGGAGTCAGCACTAATTGCCTGAAATTCAAGTCTGTCAAAAGATCTGAGATAAGGAAGCATTTTGCAGAAGCTTAGATACAAGGTAATTACAGAGGTAAAAAGTATATTTCTTTAACAGTGTTGGTTATGCAAAACTGGGAATTCTAAATAAAGAGATTATCTATCTTTTTAAACAATAACATTTTGGTGTTTACTAGCCCTTTAAGAAGGTACATGTATACCAGAGCTGCTACTTATATCATGTACAGATTCAATAAACTTTTTTTAAAGTTTATATATTTTTGGATCCATCAGGAAACATAGTTTGGATATCCAGACTGATTATTTGTGTCCTTTAAGAGTTTGAGAGTTTTGTTCTCTTTGAAGCAGTCTTCCTTATCGACCAGTTGTCCTATCTCATGCTGCCAAAGATCCTTCTGAGGCAGCAGCCTTTATATAAGGATTTGGAGGATAGGGGAATAAATTAATTGCAGTACCTGTGTAACCTCATAGTCAAGAGTTTTTACCCCAATCGGTTCATTGTCCATAGGGCTTTACAGTCCTGTTCCGGATTTCATATCTCTAAACATGTTAGAAATGTTCCCAAAATACAAGTGGGAACCCTTACCAACTGTTTTGTACCTTTCATCCAAAGTGTCAATTTATGGCTAGTATAGACTTCTAGTATTCTTAGCTGTGCATCCCTATACACAGGGATTACTTTCAGTTCCTGAGGTTTGTATATCTGCAAAACGTCAGTTTACCACCCATATTGGATGAAATCTTGCCAGTGCGCAGAATAAGGACATTTCAGTTGCTCCTTATATGAATGACATACTAGTGCAAGCTTCTTTCCTGTTAATAGCTATTGCTCATACTCTCCAGTTTCTGTTTTCATCAAGACCATGGTTGAGTATTTATGTACCCCAAAGGCTCATTGTATACTGTTTAGGGTAGCATTTACAGGAATCATATTAAGACTCATTCCTTATGCATCTAGTTTCCACGTGGAACTTCACAATGTAGGATTCAGAGGGTGTGTCTCTTCCTACCATGAACTAAATACCATTGGTAGCTTAATGAAGTGGTCAACAAATCAGTTTAAAAATTAGGAGCCAGTAAGAATATTTAGGAGTCAGAAAAACTTTTAGGATCCCGACAGTGGTATTTCTATATAGATATATAGAATAATTCAAAATGTTAGGAGCCAGGGGTAAAATTCTAGGAGCCAGTGGCTCCCTGGGTTGTCGATGCCCTGGCTTAGTAAATGGTGGTAGTGGGACTTATGGTAGCTTTTACAGTTTATTTTGCCCTGCTTTTTCACATGAGATCCCTCTAATGGCTTGCTACCTCAGTGGTCAAATAATTATTTACATTGGCATACAGATTGCTTTGGATGTTCTGTCAGTCTGTATTTGACCCTGTGGGCATCCTTCCTTAGTCAGTCTTGAACTATTGTGCTGACAGACGCCAGTCTTGCTGGGGGGGGGGGGGTCTGGGTTTCTCAAAGAGTGTAAGGAGTTTGGTTTTCTCTATAGGCAAGGTTACCAATCAACATTCTGGAACTTCAAGTAATCTTCTTGCTTTCAACCTTAGCCTCTATTGAGGGAGGAAAAGTTTAGTCTCCAGCCGGACAAGGCCGCAGCCTTCATGATTCATTAAGGGGAATGTCCGCTGGCCATACAGGAAGTGTCTAAAACTATTTCTTAGGCAGAGTGCGCTCATTGCTCCCTATTGGCAGTTCATCTCAGCAATCAATCAGTCCATCAAAGAGAGTGGTATCTTCATTAGGACATTTCGATTGCTTAGAATTCTTAATCGGCTTACAGGACATAGATCTGATGACCTCATTTAAATCACCTGCTTCCAAGCTTTTGTGCGAGATGAAATATTACAAAGGCTCTCCTATTAGAAGCCTTGGGGTGCAGATGGGACTTTCATTTAGCATACCTGTTTCCAAGAATCATACTTGAACCTTTGAGTCTAGTTTTGAGACTTGGAGGTTTCACAGTTTAGGTTTTGAAACTTTGATTCAGACCAGAAAGCCTATAACACAAAGGTTTTATCCCTGTGCTTGGAAGGCCTTTTTTAATTAGTGTTCTTCCAGAAGGTTTTCTTGTTATTCCTTTAGGATTCCTAGTCATCTTCCGTTGTGTGTTTTTTTTTTTTTTTTTTATAGGATGGCTTTGACAACGGTTATTGATGTTTATTATTTACAGTGTGATTTTTTGTTGTTGTTGTTATTTTGTGTTGGATTGTAAAACAAAATGTATGCTTACCTGATTTTCTTTTGGAATGAAGATGGTCCACACACACCGCCCATTTCAATTTTTGGGGGCGACAGTTCTAATGACACCTCTATAGACTCTCTGCTTTGTCTTTCTTGCTTATATGTTTCCTATTCTCTACTTGGCTATACACTAAACTTAGAGAGGTGTGAGGGATTTTTTAAGCTCTGTTATGGGTTCTTTACCTCCTCCTAGTGGCAAGGAATATACCCCATATGTTATGGAGGACTGTGGACTATCATCATTCCAAAAAGAAAATATTTATCAGGGAAGCATAAATTTTGTTTTAATAGTCAATTCCCCTTAATGATGAAAAAGGCTCATCATGGGTGTACAGATAGCTATGTGCATGACGCGGATGCCTCGTCATGCGCATCAAAGGAACATGCAACCCAAACTTTTTCTTTCATGATTCAGATAGTGCATGCAGTTTTAAATAACTTTCCAATTTATTTCTATTAATTAATTTGTTTTTCTCTTTTGTTGAAAAAAAATACCTAGGTAGCCATAGAAGCTGCTGATTGGTGGTTGCACATATAAGCCTGTTGTCATTGGCTTTCAAATAGCTCCCAGTAGTGCATTACTGCTCCTTCAACAAAGGATACAAGCACATTAGATAAAAGAACAAAATTGGAAAGTCGTTTAAAATTGCATTTTCTATCTGAATCATGAAAGAAAAATGTTCGCTTTGATGTCCCTTTTAATGTTTATTTTTTTAACTGTGCAGCTGATTTGCAGAGTATAACGCTATAGGGCACATTTGTTTGTAGTCATGTATTCTTTCTGCACCTGTGGTAACGTCATTGGCTGTGCATTTCAGATTCTATTACAATACAAATACTGTCTAGTTTCCTTTTTCCCTTTACTTATAGTTTTGCAAGATTTCTGAGTAAATGTATTTGAACAGATATGGAAACTAACTGCCTGCCAGTGAGAGGCACACTGCCTTGCTAATTCTGTTCCGAGCATCTGGTTTGTATGCTTAATGTCCCTGTACAATGGGATGTGGTTTCTGGGCAAATGTTGAGTTATATCTTTTTTTTTTTTTTCTTTTTTTCAAAAGAGCTTTATTTAGATCAAGTGAACATACACATCATGAGTTGAATGTACAGAGCATACAACGAGAGTGTTACAATATAGTTTTTCAACATAGCGATTCATAGTGCTGTCTATACAAAAACATATACATCATAAGTCACGCCTTTTGCACATTAAATTACTCTCTTTACATCAGTGTATTTCTTATGAAGACCACATTTCAGTTGTATAGACCTCTCATGGGCCTATGAACTAATTCACTTATAAACCATATTGGGATAAAGTTTGGGTTCAGTAGGGGGTCCGAGGGATAGGGAAGCAATAAGTCATGTAGAACCAAGTAATGTCGAACACTCTTAACTTTTGCCAAAATTGAACCTGTACAAACTATAGTTGATACTAAAACTAGATAACCCATGAATAGCACTTTGTGTTTAATATAAATTAGATTAAGGGTATATTCAGGGAGTACAAGTCTTAATACTGAGTATGCTTGGGAATATATTGTTTTGGGCTATGAGGCTAAGGCAGTATACACTGTTGAAGATTCAGAATTGTCTAGTCCTGGGTGCACTAAGTCTATTTAGAGTGTATTGAAAGTTTGCATTTTCTGCATATCGTGAGCTTTGTGTGTTTTCATGTGTTTATGGTTCGGGAATCTGCGCGTCTCGTACTGAGAATGTATTCCTTCCAGATATCTACCATTAGTTCATGGGTTTCTATCGTGCCTGATCTAAGGTGGTGGTATCTCTCTACCTGTGTCCTCCATTCTGATACCGTGGGCACTATGTTGGTTTTCCAATGCTTTGGTATTAATATTTTGGCGCAGTTGATTAACCATATCAACAGGGTGTTTGCTATGCTATTAGTGAGTTTGGGAATTGCCATAAAGAAAAGGATAAGCGGGTAATTAGGTAACTGTTTCCCTATTATGTATGACATTTGTTTGAGTAACTCTACCCAGAATGTGTCCAATCTGTCACATTTCCACCAAATATGTATGGGGTCTCCACCTCGCCGCACCCTCTCCAACACATGTTACTCGCTGTCTTATAGATCTTGTGGAGTCTACTTGGAGTAAGGTACCACCTTGTAAGAAATTTGTAGTTTTTCTCCAGTACCCTAGTGGATATGGATTACTTTTTAGTGGTCAGGAATGCTCTGTACCAGTCGTTAGGATATATATTGGTTCCCAGTTCCTTCTCCCAAGCTCTAGTGTATGTTGCGAGCTGTTGCTCGTCGTTGATTGTTAGTTGTTTGTATTGTATGGATATTGCGTGTCTGGGTGTGTTGTTCTGCAGACATAAGTTTTCAAATGGTGTTACCCGTCTAGTTAATTGCTGTTTGTGAGGGTGGGTATTGATGTAGTGGCACATCTGCGTGTTTGAGTTCCAGTTCATGTTTATGTCGGGGTGGCTTTCCTTAATGTCTTCCAATGTCCTGCATTTTCTGCCCTGGTAAAATATTGCTACGGTTCTGTTTTTAATGTGACTACCATTCTCTGTGTGGATGTCTTTATAGTTCCAGGGTAGTGTGGTATTGTTACATATAGGTAACATTGGAGAAAGTGCATTTGAGATATTTGTGGAGGTGGCCGTCGATTTGTCCCATGTTGCGAAAAATTCTGTCTGTATGGGGTACTGATGTATAATTTCAGGCCTTTGTTTTTTGGGGGTCCATGCCGCAATTCCGGCGTAACTTACTCCTAAGATATGTCTGTCAAGTTGGACCCACTGTTTGTGCACCAGTCTGTCAGCCTGTGTAAAGCTATAGTGAAAAAATAGGAGACAGCGCAAATCCGATTCAAGGTAGTATTTAATGTACAAAATTGCCACACACTAGTAATACACACTTACTAGAGAGACAAATAACAGCCCCAATGGAGAGATCGGTATCTTCACAGCGTACAGCTGCCAATGCCTGCGTGAGCCGGGAGAAAAGATTTCAAAAGTTCCGCGCTTGTGTAACAGTTACGTAGCCGTCTGTACACGTCACTGTGAGTCCTTTCACCTTCTACGGATCCTCGAACAGACCAAAATAGCTCAACGCGTTTTGCCGGTGACACCCGGGCTTTCTCAAGAGTATTTGGTCTTAGATGATAATAGTCCTTATATACAGGTTCTCGATTACCATGATTGGTAGAGCTCATATTCATTCAATGTAATTTCAATTCATCACGTGCAAATATAAGCATACTATTAAAAACACAACTGATGTTATATAAATACATACGAAGAGCAATAAAGTTCATCTTAAAGAGTAAAACGCTTGACATGAGAATAAAACCAAATTCTATATATGAAACATTAAAAACACTTTAATAAGTACACTCAAATTAAAATCACTGTTTAACAGAAAAAACCTCATAAACATAGATAAAAAAAAATAATTAATTACAAAAAAGCTTGTACATCAAGGTTTATATTAAGGCCTAATGGAGCCAAACCTCTCAACCTATAGATCCATTCAGTTTCTTTCCTCCTAAGGTGGAGTAATCTATAAGTCGTTCCTGGGGGTACCCAATCGATAATTTGAATATTTAAGTCTCGTGTATCACTGCCATGTACTGTTGTAAAGTGAACTGGCACGCTATGCTTATCAAACTTCGTTCTTATATTATAAAGATGCTCACTGAACCTTTTCAAGGTTTTTCTCTTTGTACAACCAATGTAAATATGGTCACATTTACAGGAAAGAAGATACACTGTATATAATACATGGTTTGTTTCGCAATCCGTGGTCTGATTGTATCCAGGTTGGGTAATTAAGTGGCAAGTGTATTGGTGTTGTCTGCAGTAAGTATAATATTGTTGGGAGGACATTCATTTTTATTACATTTATTCTGCCCACCCATGAAATAGATTTGTTCTTCCAACTGGAAAGATCCGCCACCAAATTCTCCTCAATTTTTTAATATTTTTTTTTATATTTTTTTTTCTCGTCATTATACGATACATTTATCATTTCGGATTTGGTGGTGTTAACTAAAAAGTTGGATACTAGCCCGAATTCTCGAAACATTTCGATTGCATTTGGTAAAGCTAAGTCTACATTTGTGAGTGTAAGAAGGACATCGTCCACGTATAGGGCCAGCTTGTGTTCAGTGTTGCCTATTAAGACGCCTGTCACCTGTTTGTTATTTCTAATTTCTCTTGTTAAGTGTAGTCAGTCCACGGGTCATCCATTACTTATGGAATATATCTCTTCCCTAACAGGAAGTTGCAAGAGGATCACCCAAGCAGAGCTGCTATATAGCTCCTCCCCTCACATGTCATATTCAGTCATTCTCTTGCAACCTAACTAAAGATAGGTCGTTGTGAGAGGTCTGTGGTGTTTTTTAACTTAGTTTATTTCTTCAATCAAAAGTTTGTTATTTTAAATGGCACCGGAGTGTGCTGTTTGTTCTCAGGCAGCATTAGAAGAAGAATCTGCCTGCGTTTTCTATGATCTTAGCAGACGTAACTAAGATCCACTGGCTGTTCTCATCTGAGGAGTGAGGTAACTTCAGAAAAGGGGAATAGCATGCAGGGCCCCCCTGCAAACGAGGTATGTGCAGTAAATTATTTTTCTGAGGAATGGAATTGACTGAGAAAATACTGCTGATACCAATGTAACGTAAGTTCAGCCTTAAATGCAGTGATAGCGACTGGTATTAGGCTGATGAGTGTGTGTACACTGAATGTATTTTTCTAAGGAATGGAATTGACTCTGAAAATACTGTTAATACTAAAGTAATGTAGGAGCCCTAACTGCAGTAAAAGCGACTGGTAGCAGGCTTATTAATAACACTTCATTACTTTTAAAATGTATGTTCAAAACGGTTTCTGGCATGTTAATCGTTTTTTGTGAGGTACTTGGTGATAAAACTTATTGGGGCATGATTTTTACCACATGGCTATCTTTGTTTTCTGCATAGAAACAGTTAACTGAGCTTCCCCACTGTTGTAATATGAGTGGGAGGGGCCTATTTTAGCGCTTTTTTGCGCAGTAAAAATTCAGTCACAATCTGTCTACTTCATCCTCCATGATCCAGGACGTCTCTAGAAAGCTCAGGGGTCTCCAAAATTCATTTTGAGGGAGGTAATCAGTCACAGCAGACCTGTGACAGTGTGTTTTGACTGTGATAAAAACGTTAATTATTAAATTGTTATCCGTTTTTGGGTATTAAGGGGTTAATCATCCATTTGTTGGTGGGTGCAATCCTTTGCTAACTTAATACATTTATTGTGAAAGATTGGTTGCTATAACTAATTTGGTTCATTGTTATTTCAACTGTGACAGCTTTTTGTGCTTCTTAAAGGCACAGTAGCGTTTTTTATATTGCTTGTAAATTTATTTAGAAAAGTATTTCCAAGCTTGCTAGTCTCATTGCTAGTCTGTTTAAACATGTCTGACACAGATTAATCTCTTTGTTAACTATGTTTAAAGGCCAATGTGGAGCCCAATAGAAATTTGTGTACTAATTGCATTGATGTTACTTTAAATAAAAGTCAATCTTTACATGTAAAGAAATTATCACCAGACAACGAGGGGGAAGTTATGCCGACTAACTCTCCTCACGTGTCAGTACCTTCGCCTCCCGCTCAGGAGGTGCGTGATTTTGTGGCGCCAAGTACATCAGGGAGGCCCTTACAAATCACTTTGCAAGACATGGCTACTGTTATGACAGAAGTATTATCTAAATTGCCAGAATTAAGAGGCAAGCGCGATGGCTCTGGGTTAAGGACAGAGCGCGCGGATGATGTGAGAGCCATGTCAGATACTGCGTCACAGTTTGCAGAACATGAAGACGGAGAGCTTCATTCTGTGGGTGACGGATCTGATCCAGGGAGACTGGATTCAGAGATTTCTAATTTTAAATTTAAGCTTGAGAACCTCCGCATATTGCTAGGGGAGGTATTAGCGGCTCTGAATGATTGTAACACGGTTGCAATTCCAGAAAAATTATGTAGGTTGGATAGATACTATGCGGTACCGGTGTGTACTGACGTGTTTCCTATACATAAAAGGCTTACAGAGATTATTAGCAAGGAGTGGGATAGACCTGGTGTGCCTTTTTCCCCTCCTCCCATATTTAGGAAAATGTTTCCTATAGACGCCACCCCAGGAGACTTATGGCAGACGGTCCCTAAGGTGGAGGGAGCAGTTTCTACTTTAGCTAAGCGTACCACTATCCCGGTGGAGGATAGTTGTGCCTTTTCAGATCCAATGGATAAAAAAATTAGGTTACCTTAAGAAAATGTTTGTTCAACAAGGTTTTATCTTACAGCCCCTTGCATGCATTGCGCCTGTCACTGCTGCAGCGGCATTCTGGTTTGAGTCTCTGGAAGAGGCCATTCGCACAGCTCCATTGGATGAAATTATGAACAAGCTTAAAGCACTTAAGCTAGCTAACGCATTTGTTTCTGATGCCGTCGTACATTTAACCAAACTTTCGGCTAAGAACTCCGGATTCGCCATCCAAGCGCGCAGAGCGCTATGGCTTAAATCCTGGTCAGCTGACGTGACTTCTAAATTGCTTAAAATTCCTTTCAAAGGGCAGACCTTATTCGGGCCCGGCTTGAAAGAAATTATAGTTGACATTACGGGAGGTAAGGGCCATGCTCTACCTCAGGACAGGGCCAAATCAAAGGCCAAACAGTCTAATTTTCGTGCCTTTCGTAACTTCAAGGCAGGAGCAGCATCAACTTCCTCCGCTCCAAAACAGGAAGGAGCTGTTGCTCGTTACAGACAGGGCTGGAAAGTTAACCAGTCCTGGAACAAGGGCAAGCAGGCCAAGAAACCTGCTGCTGCCCCTAAGACAGCATGAAGAGAGGGCCCCCTATCCGGAAACGGATCTAGTGGGGGGCAGACTTTCTCTCTTCGCCCAGGCTTGGGCAAGAGATGTCCAGGATCCCTGGGCGTTGGAGATCATATCTCAGGGATATCTCCTGGACTTCAAAACTTCTCCTCCACAAGGGAGGTTTCATCTTTCAAGGTTATCAGCAAACCAAATAAAGAAAGAGGCGTTTCTACGCTGTGTACAAGACCTCTTACTAATGGGGGGTGATCCACCCAGTTCCGCGGACGGAACACGGGCAAGGATTCTATTCAAATCTATTTGTGGTTCCCAAGAAAGAGGGAACCTTCAGACCAATCTTGGACTTAAAAATCCTAAACAAATTCCTAAGAGTTCCATCATTCAAAATGGAAACTATTCGAACCATCCTTCCCATGATCCAAGAGGGTCAGTACATGACCACAGTGGACTTAAAGAATGCCTACCTTCACATACCGATTCACAAGGATCATTATCGGTACCTAAGATTTGCCTTCCTAGACAGGCATTACCAGTTTGTAGCTCTTCCCTTCGGATTAGCTACGGCTCCAAGAATCTTTACAAAGGTTCTGGGCTCACTTCTGGCGGTACTAAGACTGCGAGGCATAGCGGTGACTCCGTACCTAGACGACATTCTGATACAAGCGTCAAGTTTTCAAACTGCCAAATCTCATACAGAGATAGTTCTGGCATTTCTGAGGTCGCATGGGTGGAAGGTGAATGTGGGAAAGAGTTCTCTATTACCACTTACAAGGGTTCCCTTCCTAGGGACTCTTATAGATTCTATAGAGATGAAAATTAACCTGACGGAGGCCAGGTTATCAAAACTTCTAAATGCTTGCCGTGTCCTTCATTCCATTCCACACCCGTCAGTAGCTCAGTGCATGGAAGTAATCGGCTTAATGGTAGCGGCAATGGACATAGTACCATTTGCGCGCCTGCATCTCAGACCGCTGCAATTGTGCATGCTAAGTCAGTGGAATGGGGATTACTCAGATTTGTCCCCCCTGCTAAATCTGGATCAAGAGACCAGAGATTCTCTTCTATGGTGGCTTTCTCGGCCCCATCTGTCCAAGGGGATGACCTTTCGCAGGCCAGATTGGACGATTGTAACGACAGACGCCAGCCTTCTAGGTTGGGGCGCAGTCTGGAAATCCCTGAAGGCTCAGGGGTTATGGACTCAGGAGGAGAAACTCCTCCCAATAAATATTCTGGAGTTAAGAGCAATATTCAATGCTCTTCTAGCTTGGCCTCAGTTAGCAACTCTGAGGTTCATCAGATTTCAGTCGGACAACATCACGACTGTGGCTTACATCAACCATCAAGGGGGAACCAGAAGTTCCCTAGCAATGTTGGAAGTCTCAAAGATAATTCCCTGGGCAGAGTCTCACTCTTGCCACCTGTCAGCGATTTACATCCCAGGCGTGGAGAACTGGGAGGCGGATTTTCTAAGTCGCCAGACTTTTCATCCGGGGGAGTGGGAACTTCATCCGGAGGTCTTCGCTCAACTGATTCATCGTTGAGGCAAACCAGATCTGGATCTCATGGCATCTCGCCAGAACGCCAAGCTTCCTTGTTACGGATCCAGGTCCAGGGACCCGGGAGCGGTGCTGATAGATGCTCTGACAGCCCCTTGGGTCTTCAACATGGCTTATGTGTTTCCACCATTTCCGATGCTTCCTCGATTGATTGCCAAGATAAAACAGGAGAGAGCTTCGGTGATTCTGATAGCGCCTGCGTGGCCACGCAGGACCTGGTATACAGACCTAGTGGACATGTCGTCCTGTCCACCATGGTCTCTACCTCTGAGACAGGACCTTCTAATTCAGGGTCCTTTCAAACATCCAAATCTAATTTCTCTGAGGCTGACTGCATGGAGATTGAACGCTTGATTCTATCAAAGCTCGGCTTCTCGGAGTCGGTTATTGATACCTTAATACATGCTAGGAAACCTGTTACCAGAAGAATTTACCATAAGATATGGCGTAAATATTTATATTGGTGCGAATCCAAGAGTTACTCATGGAGTAAGGTTAGGATTCCTAGGATATTGTCTTTTCTACAAGAGGGTTTAGAAGAGGGCTTATTTGCTAGTTCGTTAAAGGGACAGATTTCTGCTCTGTCTATTCTTCTACACAAACGTCTGGCAGAAGTTCCAGACGTTCAGGCTTTAGCTAGGATTAAGCCTGTGTTTAAGACTGTTGCTCCGCCGTGGAGCTTAAACTTAGTTCTTAACGTTCTTCAAGGCATTCCATTTGAACCCCTTCATTCCATTGATATCAAGCTGTTATCCTGGAAAGTTCTGTTTTTGATGGCTATTTCCTCGGCTCGAAGAGTCTCTGAGTTATCTGCCTTACATTGTGATTCTCCTTATCTGATTTTTCATTCAGACAAGGTAGTTCTGCGTACTAAACCTGGGTTTTTACCTAAGGTAGTTCTAACAGGAATATCAATCAAGAGATTGTTGTTCCATCATTGTGTCCTAACCCTTCTTCAAAGAATGAACGACTTTTGCATAATCTGGACGTAGTCCGTGCCCTGAAGTTCTATTTGCAGGCAACTAAAGATTTTCGTCAAACTTCTTCCCTGTTTGTCGTTTACTCTGGACAGAGGAGAGGTCAAAAGGCTTCGGCTACCTCTCTCTCTTTTTGGATTCGTAGCATAATACGTTTAGCCTATGAGACTGCTGGACAGCAGCCTCCTGAAAGGATTACAGCTCATTCTACTAGAGCTGTGGCTTCCACCTGGGCCTTTAAAAATGAGGCCTCTGTTGAACAGATTTGCAAGGCTGCAACTTGGTCTTCACTTCACACTTTTTCAAAATTTTACAAATTTGACACTTTTGCTTCTTCGGAGGCTGTTTTGGGGAGAAAGGTGCTTCAGGCAGTGGTTCCTTCCGTTTAAAGTTCCTGCCTTGTCCCTCCCTTCATCCGTGTACTTTAGCTTTGGTATTGGTATTCCATAAGTAATGGATGACCCGTGGACTGACTACACTTAACAAGAGAAAACATAATTTATGCTTTCCTGATAAATGTATTTCTCTTGTAGTGTAGTCAGTCCACGGCCCGCCCTGTCTTTAAGGCAGATCTAAATTTTAATTAAACTCCAGTCACCACTGCACCCTATGGTTTCTCCTTTCTCGTCTGGTTTTGGTCGAATGACTGAATATGACATGTGAGGGGAGGAGCTATATAGCAGCTCTGCTTGGGTGATCCTCTTGCAACTTCCTGTTAGGGAAGAGATATATTCCATAAGTAATGGATGACCCGTGGACTGACTACACTACAAGAGAAATTTATCAGGTAAGCATAAATTATGTTTTTCTGTGCTAGCGCCTCTATCATCAACGCAGAGAGCACCGGGGAGAGCGGGCACCCCTGTCTCGTCCCATTCCTTATACAGAATTTGTCTGACAAAAGGCTGTTTACCTTAACTTTGGCTGTAGGATGTGTATACAGAGAGAAGACTTGGGTTAAGAATTTGTTGCCGAATTTCATTCTTTGCATGGTTGCTTTTAGGAATTGCCAATTTACCCTGTCAAATGCCTTTTCAGCATCTGTGGAAACTATTACCGCCGGTATTTTGTTAGTTTTGACATAAGATATGATTTGAAGGGCTTTTAACGTATTATCCCGTGCTTCTCTTCCTGGTACAAACCCCACCTTGTCAGTGTTGATCAGTTTAGGTAGGTATAGATTAATTCTATTAGCTAGGATTTTGGCAAACATTTTGATGTCCGAGTTCAGGAGTGATATCGGGCGAAAATGCTCGGACCGGTCCGGTTGTTTTCCTGGTTTCGGCAGGACAGTTATGTGGGCCTCTAGCATGTTTTCTGTAAAGCCTGTCGCTGGTGTGAATGAATTAAATAAATTTGCTAGGGGTGTTACTAGGTGTTCTATGTATTTTTGATAGTATTTCATGCCGAAGCCGTCCGGTCCCGGACTCTTCCCACTCGGCATAGCTTGTATTGCTTTTTTTTATTTCGTCTAATGTGATAGGGGAATCCAAGCTGTCTGCTTCCTCCTTCTCTAAGGCAGGGAGGTCTAGGTCTGCTAAGTACGTGTCTATGGATTGTGATGTAGCAGTATCTTGTAAGTTATAGAGTGCTGTGTAGTATTGCCAAAATACCTCAGCGATACTCTTGCTATCCCTATGTGTGTTGCCCTGCTTATCTGAGATGTCATGCACATATGTATTCAGTTGCCGCCTCCTAAGGGCCCTGGCTAGTGAGGTACCCGCCTTGTCCTGTACGTTTAAATGTTTCTGTTTCAGTAGTGCGGACTTGAGTTGGTGTTCTCTTGTGAGGTGATTTCTAAGGGATTGCCTAATTTTTGTTAGGGATTCTAATATGGTGACGGACTGTGGATCCTGTTTATGTTGTTTCTCCAAAAAGCCAATTTGCGCCAGTGTTGAGTTCAGGTATTGTCTTTTCTCCCTTTTTTCCCTAGCCTTGAGTGCTATAAATTCGCCCCTCATTACACACTTGTGGGCTTCCCATATAGTGAATGGGGCTATTTCCTCTGTGTTGTTCTCCTTAAAGTAATTGTCCAGTGTTTTCTCTACCGCCCCGGTAGTCAGTGTGTGTTCTAGCATGTATTCATCTAGTCTCCAGATGTACGGTTTATGTGACAGATTTGACCACTCGACCGTGCATTGTACAGGTGCTTGGTCCGACCATGTGATCTGTAGAATTTTGGTGTCTTTAGCCATAGATAGTTCCGTTTGGTCTATTTTGTATGTGGTGTGTGGGTGGGAGTAGAATGTGTAATCTTTGGTGTGAGGGTTAAGTGTTCTCCATACGTCATGAAGTCTTAGTTGTTGAATGTGGCTATTTACTGACTTAATCACCTTCTTGGAATTACTGGTGGTCCCGGGTGATATGTCAATATTAGGGTCTAGCAGCAAGTTAAAATCCCCACCAATAAACAGGGTTCCCTTGGCATGTACTAATAGTGATTGGAATATAGTTCTAAATGTATGATGTTGGTCTTTATTTGGTAGATACACGTTCGTGAATGTGACCGGCTTGTTGAATAGGAGATGCACTATAATTATCTCCCATCTTTGTCCCTTTCTATATATGTGGCCTGAAATTGTATGGAGTTTTTAAACAGAATACCCACCCACCCTTTTTTGGAAGAGCCTGAGGCCAGGTATGCGGTTCTGTATTTATGGCTTAATAAATTAGTCTGAAATAATGACTATTCCAGCCCCTACCTAGACCTACATGACCATACTTTTTTAAGTAGCAGAAATCAATTAAGGTAGGTTATACGACTAGGGAGTATGAGATTACTGTATAGTGAAACAAAACCTCTTCAGATCCTGCGAGCACATAGTGAACATGAAAGCGAGAGAAAATGGTGGCGAATTACATATGATATATTGCATTATAGGTATATTACTTTATAGTCAATTATGTAATTAAACAATGTCAAACTGTTCCTATACGCGGTTATGTGATTAAATGTAATAATTAACCCAGACAGCAGATATATATTAGAAAATCCTACCGTGTGGGCACGGGCCCTATCCCCACGGCAAGATGTGGTCCTATAGATAATAACCATGCCACTAATAAAATGCAGTAATCAGCCTCTGACAACTAACATGATATTTCAACCTATATCAGTATATTATTCTGTTACATTTTATGCTTTGTACCTGCCATCATTTTTAAAATGAAAAACCTGTAATATATCTGAGGGTAACAATTCAGTAACAAGTTACAACTTTAGTTGGAGCTCTCGTCCTACAATCATCTAAATGTGCAGAAACAACACATCAGGCAACATATGGGTTAAAAAAAAAAAACATAGTGGATAAAATTGTTTACTTCAAGGGGGCAATATGATAGAAAAGTGGAAGAAGTAAATAAGTGAGGAAGGACTTCAGCCTGTTGTACTGCCCATTTTCAAAAGTTGTAAGATATAAACATCTGCTTTCAAACAGTCAAGAGGAAGCGTATAGCCAAACAAAAGTTAAGTAATAAATGTTAGTACTAGCAAGGCATCTATCCCATATACATTTCCTATTGTTTCTCTTGAAAAATAAGATATATTTGCAGGAAAATAGTGTCTCAGTTTGTATCGTTGATGCTGAGGAAGTCCAACAATACTAGGTCTCTTAAATGTAAATAGCTAAACAACACTTTAAATGTAAAGACTAAAACAGATGATATATTTTAATGACCTAGAGCTATCCTATAATCCTCAATTTCAAAGTCTGTGGGAAGGCAAGTGTGTGGTTTTATAGGAAGTCTGTAAGCACCCACCGCTCACCACCTTAGGTGTATTTAGAAGTCAGTCAACCCACACCGGCTCTCAAAAAGTAGATGATGACTTAAATATAATGTTCTGAACTTAGAGGACCGGTTCAGAACCGTCACTGAAGCCGAGGCTTAGGTCAATAGTCAAGTCTTTATATTATCGTTGGGGCTACCTTTACACAGGAGAGGCTGATAGCAGGTACATATACATGATGTGCTACCTCAGTGCTGAGCCTTAGGAAAATAAAAGTTTAGCCGACACCTTTGCGCCCCTGAGACTGCCGAGGTCCTGTCATGTGAAGTGAGACGAGAGCTCTAGGGATAAGCCCGTACGGTATGCTGAGATTCTGAATCTTGATGCCCAAGCGATGCTGATTCAGGCCACCTGAATAAGGGAACAGCACTGAACATGTGGAGGCGACTTTCCAAGCTGCCGCTACACGAAACTGATCCCACAGGCCACTGCAAGTCGCAACACAGGATGCCCAGCACCTCTCCAGGACACTGCAATCTGTATCGACAGATGGTACGTAGGCTCGGCTAGCCCTGAATGGGGGACGCATGTAGTCAGTCAAGAAAATTTTGTCACCGAAATCCACCGCTGTAGTGCAGCATGCCGCCGACAAGTGTTTCACTCCCAGGGGGGTCCGAGTTTGGTGTGAGGGAGGTGACAGATTCTGTGGTCCCATATCTCTCCTATACTCTGGGACTTCTTTGGAAATGGGTGAGCGGGCAGCGTGTGCTGCAAGCGTTGTAACTGTCTGTTGAGGCACCACTGACAATTGGCATCCGAACATGCCCGCACACCCATCCAAGAGAATATGCATCCGTTCCAGAATGCGCTCTGCGTCCTCCATAGCCAAACAGAGCAGTAGGTCCCTAAGTTAGGGATTAGAAATAATAGTCTGTGGTAAATTTTGCTCTCTGTTGAGAGTGCTGTTTAGGCCGCAAGATGGCTACCGCAGGTCTCGTATTCAGCGCTGAGCGTGCTCGGGTTGAGGGGATCTGTTTATATGGAGTTACTCTCTCTAAAGTTAGTTGCTGAGAGCAGCTGCAGTTTCTGTTCTTCTATAATAGCCAAGATAATGAATAAGTTGTTCACAGACGGTCGCAAAACTTGATTTTTATATGTAATATATTCAGAGCTATTGAGATGTGCGACCGTCTGGCTTCAAAGTTGGCTCCGCCCCAATCAAACAGCATTTTGATAATTTAATTATACCTACCAAGTTAGAGATAATGATCTCTCAGGTTTCCCAAAGTGAGCTATAACTTTTCTATGTCTCTAACAACAAGAATTCCTAACACTATATTCAAATAGCTAACAGTGCGCCAATTCGATTTCTGTAACAGTAAGTACTATTATAAGGGTAGTATCCCCACCCCCAAACCTGTACTAAAAAAAACCTTAAGAATACAGTATTATACGACCTTTAGCCTTATTGTAACAATTGAAAATACAGTCCAGCTTATCTGAGATGCCGAGTCATTTATCTGTAGAGCCCGTTTCTTCAGTCTGTTGGAGTATGTGGCCTTAGGTTCCCTTTCTGTGGGCCTTTCATTCTATCGTTTACTGGGTGTTTTTCCTTCATGTTGAGTTGTACTTCCTCTGGGTCTGGTATGTTGAGCTGCAACGCCTCGTTGAAATTAGAGAGATCCTCCAGGTTCCTAAACACTGCAGTGGTTACGCCTTTGGTTGCTATGACGCTTACTGGGAAGCCCCATCTATATGGAATGTTCTGGTCCCTAAGGACTGATGTGATGAAATGTAAGTCTATCCTTTTCTGCAGAGTAGTAGGGCTCAGGTCAGCAAAAACCTGTATGTGGTTGCCTGCATGTGTAATCTTCTGTTTTTGCCTCTCATGACGGAGAATTTCCTCTTTATCCTTAAAGTTGAGCAACTTCAGGACTATGTCTCGAGGGGGCGCCTTCGGTGGTGGCTTAGCTCTTAGCGCTCTATGTGCCCTTTCAATTTTTACTTCTGGTGCGCTATTTGTGCCTTTTATTGTTCAAAATAGATCTTGGAGGCAGCCCTCAATTGCAGATGGTTGTATTGACTCAGAAATACCACGTAAATTATTACGCCTGCCCCTGTTATCTAGGTCCTCTACTTTTTCCAGAAAAGTGGTGTATTGTTTCTTGTTGGTCGTATACCAGTTTCGTGAAACGCGTCGGCGTTGTTTCCTGATACACCTGGTGTTTTTTTACCTGTGAGCTTATACAGGGCTGGTGAGCCCTTCTATGTTTTTACAATTTTGTGCCATCAATAAAATTAGTTTTTACTTTTTACGTGAGACTACAGCTGTTATTTGCAGTGCGCCTTCCTTTGGAGTATCACCAAAAGAACACCATACCCACAGTGAAGCATTGTGGTGTCAGCATCATGCTTTGGGGCTGTTTTTCTTCAGCTGGAACTGTGGCCTTAGTTAAGCTAAAGGGAATTATGAACAGTTCCAAATACCAGACAATATTGGCACAAAACTTTCAGGCTTCTGCTAGAAAGCTGAACATGAAGAGGAACTTCATCTTTCAGCATGACAACAACCCAAAGCATACATCCAAATCAACAAAGGAATGGCTTCACCAGAAGAAGATTAAAGTTTTGGGATGGCCCAGCCAGAGCCCAGACCTGAATCCAATTCAAAATCTGTGGGGTGATCTGAAGAGGGCGGTGCACAGGAGATGCCCTCGCATTCTGACAGATTTAGAGTGTTTTTGCAAAGAAGAGTGGGCAAATTTTGACAAGTCAAAAGACTGAGTGCTGTAATAAAATCAAAAGGTGCTTCAATAAAGTATTAGTTTAAGGGTGTTCACACTTATGCAACCATATTATTTAAGTTTTTTTTATTTCCCTTTACCTAAAAGATTTCAGTTTGTTTTTCAATTGAGTTGCATAGTTTATAGGTCACATTAAAGGTGGAAAAAGTTCTGAAATGATTTATCTTTGTCTCATTTTTTTACATCACAGAAACCTGACATTTTAACAGGGGTGTGTAGACTTTTTATATCCACTGTGTATCTTTTTTTACATAAAGATGTTCATGTGATAGTTTCTAGTCCACTTTCAGGTTACACAGCGCGAGTAGTGCAGCATGTCACTTTAAAAACTGCATTGTGAATTATCTGAATACAGAAGAAATATTGTTATCAATTTTATTAGAAAAAAAAACTTAAGCACATCAGGAGCAGTCTGAGAAATACATTTCTTCTGTTATGTGTGATCAGTCCACGGGTCATCATTACTTCTGGGATATAACTCCTCCCCAACAGGAAATGCAAGAGGATTCACCCAGCAGAGCTGCATATAGCTCCTCCCCTCTACGTCAGTCCCAGTCATTCTCTTGCACCCAACGACTAGATAGGATGTGTGAGAGGACTATGGTGATTATACTTAGTTTTTATGACTTCAATCAAAAGTTTGTTATTTTACAATAGCACCGGAGCGTGTTATTACTTCTCTGGCAGAGTTTGAGGAAGAATCTGCCAGAGTTTTTTACTATGATTTTAACCGGAGTTGTTAAGATCATATTGCTGTTCTCGGCCATCTGAGGGAGGTAAAGGCTTCAGATCAGGGGACAGCGGGCAGATGAATCTGCATTGAGGTATGTAGCAGTTTTTATTTTCTGAATGGAATTGATGAGAAAATCCTGCCATACCGTTAAAATGACATGTATGTATACACTTCAGTATTCTGGGGATGGTATTTCACCGGAACTACTCTGTTAAAGGTCACTAATCCTTTTAATAACTATTTATCATGTTAAACGTTTTTGCTGGAATGTAGAATCGTTTACATTGCTGAGGTACTGTGTGAATAAATATTTGGGCATTATTTTCCACTTGGCAGCCTTTTTTGCTTTTATTTGTGACAGTTTCGTTTCTCTTCACTGCTGTGTGGGAGAGGGAGGGGCCGTTTTTGGCGCTCTTTGCTACGCATCAAAAAATTCCAGTCAGTTACTTTTATATTTCCTGCATGATCCGGTTCATCTCTGACAGATCTCAGGGGTCTTCAAACTTCTTTGAAGGGAGGTAAATTCTCTCAGCAGAGCTGTGAGAATTCTTATAGTGACTGTGAATAAAAACGTTACTTTGTATTTTTTATTTCAAATTTAATTATTGTTATTTTACTAATGGGAACAAACCTTTGCTAAAAGTTGTGTTGTTTTAAAGTTTGATGCTATAACTGTTTTTCAGTTCATTATTTCAACTGTCATTTAATCGTTTAGTACCTCTTTGAGGCACAGTACGTTTTTGCTAAAAAAGATTATAACCAAGTTGTAAGTTTTTTTGCTAGTGTGTTAAACATGTCTGACTCAGAGGAAGATATCTGTGTCATTTGTTCCAATGCCAAGGTGGAGCCCAATAGAAATTTATGTACTAACTGTATTGATGCTACTTTAAATAAAAGTCAATCTGTACAATGTGAACAAATTTCACCAAACAGCGAGGGGAGAGTTATGCCGATTAACTCGCCTCACGCGGCAGTACCTGCATCTCCCGCCCGGGAGGTGCGTGATATTATGGCGCCTAGTACATCTGGGCGGCCATTACAGATAACATTACAAGATATGGCTACTGTTATGACTGAAGTTTTGTCTAAATTACCAGAATTAAGAGGCAAGCGTGATCACTCTGGGGTGAGAACAGAGTGCGCTGACAATACTAGGGCCATGTCTGATACTGCGTCACAGCTCGCAGAGCATGAGGACGGAGAGCTTCATTCTGTGGGTGACGGTTCTGATCCAAACAGATTGGATTCAGATATTTCAAATTTTAAATTTAAATTGGAAAACCTCCGTGTATTACTAGGGGAGGTCTTAGCAGCTCTTAATGATTGTAACACCGTGGCAATACCAGAGAAACTGTGTAGGTTGGATAAATACTTTGCGGTACCGGCGAGTACTGACGTTTTTCCTATACCTAAGAGACTAACTGAAATTGTTACTAAGGAGTGGGATAGACCCGGTGTGCCGTTCTCACCCCCTCCAATATTTAGAAAGATGTTTCCAATAGACGCCACCACTCGGGACTTATGGCAAACGGTCCCTAAGGTGGAGGGAGCAGTTTCTACTTTAGCTAAGCGTACCACTATCCCGGTGGAGGATAGCTGTGCTTTTTCAGATCCAATGGATAAAAAATTAGAGGGTTACCTTAAGAAAATGTTTGTTCAACAAGGTTTTATATTGCAACCCCTTGCATGTATCGCGCCGATTACGGCTGCGGCAGCATTTTGGATTGAGTCTCTGGAAGAGAACCTTAGTTCATCTACGCTAGACGACATTACGGACAGGCTTAGAGTCCTTAAACTAGCTAATTCTTTCATTTCGGAGGCCGTAGTACATTTAACCAAACTTACGGCTAAGAACTCAGGATTCGCCATACAGGCACGTAGGGCGCTGTGGCTAAAATCCTGGTCAGCCGATGTTACTTCTAAGTCCAAATTACTTAATATACCTTTCAAGGGGCAGTCTTTATTTGGGCCCGGTTTGAAAGAAATTATCGCTGACATTACAGGAGGTAAGGGCCACGCCCTACCTCAAGACAAAGCCAAAGCTAAGGCTAGACAGTCTAATTTTCGTCCCTTTCGGAATTTCAAAACAGGAGCAGCATCAACCTCCACTGCACCAAAACAGGAGGGAGCTGTTGCTCGTTACAGGCAAGGCTGGAAGCCTAACCAGTCCTGGAACAAGAGCAAGCAGGCCAGGAAACCTGCTGCTGCCCCAAAGACAGCATGAATCGAGAGCCCCCGATCCGGGACCGGATCTAGTGGGGGGCAGACTTTCTCTCTTCGCCCAGGCCTGGGCAAGAGATGTTCAGGATCCCTGGGCACTAGAGATCATATCTCAGGGATACCTTCTAGACTTCAAATTATCTCCCCCAAGAGGGAGGTTTCATCTGTCAAGGTTGTCAACAAACCAGATAAAGAAAGAGGCGTTTCTACGCTGTGTACAAGATCTGTTATTAATGGGAGTGATCCATCCGGTTCCGCGGTCGGAACAAGGACAAGGGTTCTACTCAAACCTGTTTGTGGTTCCCAAAAAAGAGGGAACTTTCAGGCCAATCTTAGATTTAAAGATTCTAAACAAATTCCTAAGAGTTCCATCCTTCAAAATGGAAACTATTCGGACAATCTTACCCATGATCCAAAAGGGTCAGTACATGACCACAGTGGATTTAAAAGATGCTTACCTTCACATACCGATCCACAAAGATCATCACCGGTATCTAAGGTTTGCCTTCTTAGACAGGCACTACCAGTTTGTAGCTCTTCCATTCGGATTGGCTACGGCTCCAAGAATCTTCACAAAGGTTCTGGGTGCCCTTCTGGCGGTACTAAGACCGCGAGGGATTTCGGTAGCTCCGTACCTAGACGACATTCTAATACAAGCTTCAAGCTTTCAGACTGCCAAGTCTCATACAGAGTTAGTTCTGGCATTTCTAAGGTCGCATGGATGGAAAGTGAACGAAAAGAAGAGTTCTCTTTTTCCTCTCACAAGAGTTCCATTCTTGGGGACTCTTATAGATTCTGTAGAAATGAAGATTTACCTGACAGAAGACAGGTTAACAAAGCTTCAAAATGCATGCCGTGTCCTTCATTCCATTCAACACCCGTCAGTAGCTCAATGCATGGAGGTGATCGGCTTAATGGTAGCGGCAATGGACATAGTACCTTTTGCACGCCTACACCTCAGACCGCTGCAATTGTGCATGCTAAGTCAGTGGAATGGGGATTACTCAGATTTGTCCCCTACTCTGAATCTGAATCAAGAGACCAGAAATTCTCTTCTATGGTGGCTTTATCGGCCACACCTGTCCAGGGGGATGCCATTCAGCAGGCCAGACTGGACAATTGTAACAACAGACGCCAGCCTACTAGGTTGGGGCGCTGTCTGGAATTCTCTGAAGGCTCAGGGACTATGGAATCAGGAGGAGAGTCTCCTTCCAATAAACATTCTGGAATTGAGAGCAGTTCTCAATGCCCTTCTGGCTTGGCCCCAATTAACAACTCGGGGGTTCATCAGGTTTCAGTCGGACAACATCACGACTGTAGCTTACATCAACCATCAGGGAGGGACAAGAAGCTCCCTAGCAATGATGGAAGTATCAAAGATAATTCGCTGGGCAGAGTCTCACTCTTGCCACCTGTCAGCAATCTACATCCCGGGAGTGGAGAACTGGGAGGCGGATTTCTTGAGTCGCCAGACTTTTCATCCGGGGGAGTGGGAACTTCATCCGGAGGTCTTTGCCCAAATACTTCGACGTTGGGGCAAACCAGAGATAGATCTCATGGCGTCTCGCCAGAACGCCAAACTTCCTCACTACGGGTCCAGATCCAGGGATCCGGGAGCGGTTCTGATAGATGCTTTGACAGCACCTTGGAACTTCGGGATGGCTTATGTGTTTCCACCCTTCCCGCTGCTTCCTCGATTGATTGCCAAAATCAAACAGGAGAGAGCATCAGTGATTCTAATAGCGCCTGCATGGCCACGCAGGACTTGGTATGCAGATCTAGTGGACATGTCATCCTGTCCGCCTTGGTCTCTACCTCTAAGACAGGACCTTCTGATACAGGGTCCATTCAAACATCAAAATCTAACTTCTCTGAAGCTGACTGCTTGGAAATTGAACGCTTGATTTTATCAAAACGTGGTTTTTCTGAGTCGGTTATTGATACCCTGATACAGGCTAGGAAGCCTGTTACCAGAAGGATTTACCATAAAATATGGCGTAAATACCTATACTGGTGCGAATCCAAAGGTTACTCCTGGAGTAAGGTTAGGATCGCTAGGATATTGTCTTTTCTACAAGAAGGTTTAGAAAAGGGTTTATCAGCTAGTTCATTAAAGGGACAGATTTCAGCTCTGTCCATCTTGTTACACAGGCGTCTGTCAGAAAATCCAGACGTCCAGGCTTTTTGTCAGGCTTTAGCTAGAATCAAGCCTGTGTTTAAAACTGTTGCTCCGCCATGGAGTTTAAACTTAGTTCTTAACGTTTTACAAGGTGTTCCGTTTGAACCCCTTCATTCCATTGATATAAAATTGTTATCTTGGAAAGTTCTGTTTTTAATGGCTATTTCCTCGGCTCGAAGAGTCTCTGAGTTATCAGCCTTACATTGTGATTCTCCTTATCTGATTTTTCACTCAGACAAGGTAGTTCTGCGTACTAAACCTGGGTTCTTACCTAAGGTAGTCACTAACAGGAATATCAATCAAGAGATTGTTGTTCCATCCTTGTGTCCAAATCCTTCTTCAAAGAAGGAACGTCTTCTACACAATCTGGATGTAGTTCGTGTCCTCAAGTTCTACTTGCAGGCAACTAAAGATTTTCGCCAAACTTCTTCCCTGTTTGTCGTTTATTCTGGACAGAGGAGAGGTCAAAAAGCTTCTGCTACCTCTCTCTCTTTTTGGCTTCGTAGCATAATACGTTTAGCCTATGAGACTGCTGGACAGCAGCCTCCTGAAAGAATTACAGCCCACTCCACTAGAGCTGTGGCTTCCACTTGGGCCTTTAAGAATGAGGCCTCTGTTGAACAGATTTGCAAGGCTGCAACTTGGTCTTCGCTTCATACTTTTTCCAAATTTTACAAATTTGACACTTTTGCTTCTTCGGAGGCTATTTTTGGGAGAAAGGTTCTTCAGGCAGTGGTTCCTTCTGTATAATGAGCCTGCCTATCCCTCCCGTCATCCGTGTACTTTTGCTTTGGTATTGGTATCCCAGAAGTAATGATGACCCGTGGACTGATCACACATAACAGAAGAAAACATAATTTATGCTTACCTGATAAATTCCTTTCTTCTGTTGTGTGATCAGTCCACGGCCCGCCCTGTTTTAAGGCAGGTAAATATTTTTTAAATTATACTCCAGTCACCACTTCACCCTTGGTTACTCCTTTCTCGTTGATTCTTGGTCGAATGACTGGGACTGACGTAGAGGGGAGGAGCTATATGCAGCTCTGCTGGGTGAATCCTCTTGCATTTCCTGTTGGGGAGGAGTTATATCCCAGAAGTAATGATGACCCGTGGACTGATCACACAACAGAAGAAAGGAATTTATCAGGTAAGCATAAATTATGTTTTTAGCTTAGTTACACATTGTCTTGTTTATTTGTACAAATGAGTTCTTGATATGATTTAAGCACTTTATGTATAGCATATAGTAGGACCTGGGAGACTACAGAATACCCTGTGTACTTTTTCCAGTCTCACAGAGCCTGGTATGTATAACCTGGAATGTAAATCATGAGCTATGTTAAATAATTTATATACTTTTGTTTTCCTTTCCGTCTTCTAGAGAGTTGTTAAACAATTTATAAGGTTTTTGAATTTTATGGGAACTTGAAACGCGACTTGGAGATGCCGCAAAAATAAACAGTAAGTAATCCATCTGTCCGTTAAGAAAGTTATAATTCACTTTTGAAAATGTAAAACTATATGCACATTTCTTTCCTAAGATATGGAGAGTCCACAACGTCCTCAATTACTAGTGGGAATATCACTCCTGGTCAGCAGAGAAGGAGGCAAAGAGCACCACAGCAAACTGTCACTCACCTACCCATAATCCCCAGTCATTCTCTTTGCCTCTGTCAATGGAGGAGGTGAAGTTTTGGTGTCGGAAGAAAATTGGATTTCTCTCACTTCAAGCAAGATTTTTGGGTCTAGCTGTAATCAATGTTAATCTCTTCAGTAGAGTAGTGGTGGTTTTAAAGCAGTTAGGAACTTGTGAGGTGGGCCTTGCTCTGTTTTCCTAACATATTGCTGCCCTAGTATAGAAAGCCAGAGTAGGTTTACTCATAGTGTTTTATAGACACTAAAACTTTACACTTATTTTGTCACTTTTTTTTATTTATTTAATATTTTATTTATATTTCAACAATGTATACAATTAACCAAATGACAGAAGTAGATTGGACATTTTCATTTACCTTACAGGATAACATAAAATTATTTGCGCATCGGGCATAAAGACATAGCTTTTTTTTTTTTTTTTAAAAACAAACAACTCAATCGTGTCAGTACTTTCATGGTTAAGGTATACAAAAAGAGAAATAGACACTTATATTTTGTACATTTACATCCTGTCCTTTTTAATCAAGGACTTCACTGTTGAAAATTTTTCCTTCTGTTTAAACGGCAATAATAAAATAAAAGACGGCAGTTGTTAATGATTCAGCCCTTTTAACAAAAGGAACCCTAATCAAAGGTCACAAATAATTCACTTTGGGGGGGAGTACTAACGGTGTATTTCTATCCAGATAAGATTAATTACCTTATCCCACCCCAAGTTGAGATTTACACCTGCTCACTAACAACAACCTGAAAACAACAATTTACAAAAGCTATAAAAACATAAAAAACATAAAAATGACAAACAACAAACAAAAGGAGAAAAAGGAAACGAAAAAGTCCTTCCCTCCCCCCCCCCGTTCCACCTACCATATACCCAGAAGAACTAATTCTGAGTTTTTAAATGGAAAAATCATATATTCGATTTCATTTTGAGAGAGTGTTTTAATATATATTGCCCATTTATTAAAGAAGTTCTTTATATCCTCTTCACTTTCTATATCTGTGTCTTTTTGTTCCAGTAAGCATTGTTTTTTTCAAACAGTTTTGAATTTCAGATATGCTAGGAACAGAACGCATTTTCCATTTTTAGGTAATCAAATACCTAGTGGCTAAAATAGTGGTGGACACCAGCTTATCATTTGGGTGGCGCTCGTTTAAGTCATCAAGACAAAGTATAATCTGGTATAGGGAAAGAGTTATTGAAGGGATTTTCAACACGGAATTCAGCCAATATTCTAACTTATACCATACTTTTCTAATTTTTGGGCAAAACCAAAACATATGTTCAAGATCAGCTGCTAAGAATGAGCATTTGGGACATTTATTAAATTCAAAATTGTGAACCCTGTGGCCTTTCTCCGGGGTGAAGTAAGCTCTGTGAAGCAACTTAATATGTGCTTCCCGCCATGTAGCAGATAATGTTATCTTTGCCACTTTGCCTATAGAATGTTGTAGAGTTTTTAAATCCACCATGTTCCGATCCGAGATTAAGGTCCATGTTGAGGCAAGCTTTGCCAATGTTACAGTTCCCTTATTGGTAGTTAATAAATGATAGCACACCGAAATGGACATCTGATCTATTCCTATGAGTATAAACCAGTTTTCTAACTTGCCTAACGTCCAACACCATCCTACTTCTCTCGTTATTTAAAAAAAGAAAGTGCCTTATCTGCAGATAGGCAAAAAAATCTCTATTAGGTAAATTAAATTCCGCTTTCAGCCCTTCAAATGTTTTAATTGTTCTTCTATTGCCGTCAATCAAGAGGGATAACTTGTTTAGGCCGTTCTTATGCCATCTGTGAAAAGCCTCAGTAAACAACCCAGGTTGAAATTTTGGGTTACCTATCAGAGGAAGATAATTTGAGACCATAGGATTCACTGAGATAAGCTTTGATATCTTCCACCATGCCTTAATAGGGTTAACTATTGATTTGAGTCCCTTAATTTCTAGAGGTATCTCTTTAGGGGGGGGAATGTAAAAGTGCTAGAGTAATATATGGATCGCAAATACTTAGTTCAAGATGGTTATTTAAAATATAATCTTTAGACAAAATCCACCCGGTTGCTATCCGTGCCAGAAAGCTAAGGTTATATGCTCTAATGTCTGGAAGTGCTAGGCCTCCAAATTCATGTGAGAGAGAAAGTTTACTAAGGGAAATTCATGCTTTTTTCCCTTGCCAGAGAAACTGACCGATTAGGCTATTCATCAGCCGAACATCTTTTTCAAGAAGAATTAATGGGACATTCTGGAGTATGTATAACAACTTAGGGAGAAGAACCATTTTGAATAGTGCAACTCGTCCCGAGATTGACAATGGTAAGCTTTGCCATAGTCTAAGTTTCTCCCTAATTTGTTTTATAATTGGGGGTATGTTATATTCGTAAAGGTCGCCAGACTTTACTGGAATATTTATCCCTAGATACTTAAAAGAATCTATTACTACTTTAAATGGATTATCAAAACACGAGTCCCTGTTTTTTTGGATCCATAAAATTTCTGATTTAGATGCATTTATCTTGTATCCTGAAAAGGTACCAAATTGATCGATTATCTGCAGAAGTCTGGGAATGCTAGTTTTAGTATTAGATATATACAACAGGATGTCATCCGCATATAACCCGATTTTCATCTCATGTTTCGAGATCTTAATACCCTCCAGAGATTGTCTTAACATGATTGCCAGGGGCTCAATGGCAACGTTGAAAAGAAGCGGGGGCACCCTTGACGTGTTCCTCTTTCCAACGTTATTGGAGAGGAAACAATTCCATTGACTATCAGACTTGTAGCTGAGTGTTTGTATAAGTTCTCTATAAATTCAGGGAATTTACCCTTGATTCCAAATTTAAGCAGGGAGGTATTTAGATGTTTAAAAATGATAGAATCGAACGCTTTTTCTGCGTCGATAGAAAGAATAGCCATATCCGATACATCCTCTCTCTCCCTTTTAAGTCGTGAAGATTTTTCAAAGTATTCTAGTGTAACTAATACCTCCCTAATTTTAGCCGAGGAATTCCGTTTATTTAGGAAGCCAGCTTGATCCGTATGTATTACTCTAGGAAGAATTAGCTGTAGTCTAGATGGAAGTTAAAATCTTGTAATCTGAATTAAGTAAGGCTATTGGCCTATACGATTCCTTTTTCGACTGATCTTTCCCTCCCTTAGGTATTAAAGTCATATAGGAGGAGGCAAATGAGGATGTAACTGGTTTACCGTTCATGTAAATATCATTATAAAGATTTGTTAGATACGGGGAAATTTCTACAGATAGTATCTTATAAAATTAATTCGGTAGACCGTCTGGCCCAGCCGCTTTATTAGTAGGAAGACTAGAAATAACGTCAGCTACTTCCTGAGCCGAGAAGGGGGCATTAAGACTGATGATGCAATCTTCTGTTAGTGAAGGGCTCACTATTTTATTTCAAAATTCTGCTGCTTTCCCACTATCATATCCTTTACATGAGTATATGTCTTGATAATACTCCACGAATGTAGAAGCGATTTCATCCGGATTCAAGATTTGCGTACCCTTATCTATGATCTCTTCAATATAAGATTGTTTTTTTTTCATTTTTAACTAGTCTAGCCAGCATCTTTCCGGATTTATTCCCAAATCTATATAATTTGGCTTGAATTTTTAGATCTTTTTGTGCTTGTTGAGCCACTATGAATGTATCCCGGGCCTCTTTAGCTTGCACATACTCAGCCCAGTTTAGGGCGTTTTTATGCAGCAAAAATTTGTTATATGAGTTCGATAATGTTTTTTTGTATTTCCTTTTCCTTTGACTTCAATTTCTTAGATAAGGTTATGTTGTAAGCCAGAATTTCGCCTCTGAGGACCGCCTTGGCGGCCTCCCAGAACGTATCCGGGCGCTCTATATAATCAGAATTGAATCGCAAAAACTCCTCGAATTTAGTCCTAAGACAAGTTTAACAGGCCCATTTATCAAGCTCCGTATGGAGCTTGAAGGGCCGTGTTTCTGGCGAGTCTTCAGACTCGCCAGAAACACAAGTTATGAAGCAGCGGTCTAAAGACCGCTGCTTCATAACCCTGTCCGCCTGCTCTGAGCAGGCGGACAGGAACCGCCGGAAATCAACCCGATCGAATACGATCGGGTTGATTGACAGCTCCCTGCTGGCGGCCGATTGGCCGCGAGTCAGCAGGGGGCGGCGTTGCACCAGCAGCTCTTGTGAGCTGCTGGTGCAATGTTAAATGTGGAGAGCGTATTGCTCTCCGCATTTAGCGAGGTCTTGCGGACCTGATCCGCAGTGTCGGATCAGGTCCGCAAGCCCTTTGATAAATGGGCCCCTTAAACTTCATGTCTGAGGCCAAATAATGTGGAAAATAAAAGCGCAGAAATTTAGGTTTTGATTGTTTAAGCTGAATTACCAAGGTGATAGGGGCATGATCAGATAGTAGGATAGGAGTAATTGCGGCTTGGACCATCAAGGCTCCTAAGCGATCATCTATCAGGAATAGATCTATACGAGAGAGGGTCTTATGTGCTTTTGAGAGACAGGTAAACTCCTGGGTATCTGGGTTCTGACTTCTCCAAATATCACGTAGTGCTAAGTTTTGTTTTATTTTATTGAATATTTTAAATTCTAGATTGTCCTTCTTTTGCCTTTTCTGTTTCGTATTTTCTCTAAGTCTGTCTAGCGGACACTGTGGCGCCATATTAAAATCCCCTCCCAAAATTAAATGCCCTTCACTATATAAAAGAAGTTTAGATTGTATTTTATTCCAGAATTCTGGATCCAAAGTATTGGGGCTGTAAATATTACATAACGTGTACATCTCTTTAGAGATTCTAACTTTTAAAAGAACATATCTTCCTCCCGGATCAGACTCACAGTGCACAACTTCAAGCTGAATCCTTTTCCCTATTAAAATGGCCACACACCTTTTTTTCCCAGCACTAGGTGAGTAGAATACTTCTCTCACCCAGGCAGCTTTAAGTTTGCGAGATTCTTCTGAGCTAAGATGTGTTTCTTGGATAAACCCAATATCAGTCTGAAATTTTCTTAGTTGGGTTAGTATGGCTTTCCGTTTGATAGGAGTAGAGATCCCTCCCACATTCCACGAGGTTATCTTAACTTTTTCCATTTTCTTATAGTCTTAATAGATATATGAGGCAGGGAGGGGAGAGGAAGGAAAGAAAAAAACAAACAAAAAAAAAAACAAAAAACCAACAACACAAATAAAGAAAAACACAACCCAATAACCAACCATTGTCCCTCTTTACCCTTGCCTTCGTATTTCCCCAGTCACTGGGTCAGCTCTACCTATGAGGAGGCTGATCTTCCCGGTGCTGGTGGGTCCAGAGATGTAAAGAACTTCTCAGCTGCAAGAGCCTCTGAAAAAAAATGTACTGTGCCATTCACTGTTATTTTAATTTTAGCGGGATAGATTATAGTAGCGTCAAATCCATGGTTTATAAATTTGGTGCAAATAGGTGCCAGATCTCTCCTCTTGGAGGCTGTTTCAGCCGAGAAGTCTTGAAACAGGAGGACCCTAGCGCCGTTAATATTAAGAGGTTGAACTTTCCGAAAGTGTTGTAGAAGAGTAATTTTGTCTTGGTAGTTAAGCAGTTTTGCAATAATAGGTCTAGGTCTGGGAGTGTTTTTGTTCAGTGTACGGGGTGAGCCCATTCTGTGTGCCCTTTCTACCAGGATACGGGGGTATGAGGGTGGGAGGCTAAGGGCTGCAGTCAACGTGTCTGAGATAAACAAGCTCAAATCCTCATATTGTTTCTCTTCTGGGAGACCAATTATTCTAATGTTATTCCTTCTACTGCGGTTTTCTAAGTCTTCTAATCTGGAAAGGTTTTTTTGAATATTACTACAGATGTTATCAAGCTTAGAGCCATGTATTGTTGTAAGGTCTTCTAAGTCAGACACTCTCTGTTCAGCCTCTTGCAGCCGAGATGAGAATTGTCTGATTTCTTGTGTTAAAGAAGATATGTCTTGTTTAATTTCCATCCTCAGAGCCTCAAACTTAGGAGAGAGGGCCTCAGAAATGCTAGCAACCAAACTTTGAATATTTAATGTTTCGGGCATAGGTGTACTTAGAAAGGCTGATTGAACATCAGCGGCTGGATCCTGTGTACCTTTAGGCTTCCTTTCCCTTTGTCTAGCTGTCATAGCTGGGGAGGGTGTTTTGGCGGAAGGGCCAAGAAACTTATCCATGTACCAATTGTGGTTTTAGTGATAGTGAGGGGGTGATAGGGAGAGTTACAAAAACAGTTTAAGCGTCTATTAAGAGGAAGAAAAAAAAAAAGGAAGAAGTGTGATAGTGACCCCGAAGGGGGGAAGAAAGGAATTAATTGATTGTTAGTTACAACGTGTGAGTGCAAAAAAAGAAAAAAAAACATGGGGGCAGTGTATTTGTGATGCCCAATTATAATTAAATAAGTGCAAATTACCAACCGGTATAGAACTCTGAATTAAGAAGGTGGCCTATCCAGTTCTGCCACAGTTGAAAAAAAAGAAAAAAAAGAATTTTTATGTGAATGTGAGTTCCCCCCAGTGATAACCATATATAGTGTATAGTCTTAGGTAAGCTTGCCAGGGAAGTTATGAAACCCAGTTGCCAGGTTCAACTTAGCTGAGCTGTTGCTCACTCAAATGTTAAGTACAGTAAGTAAGCTAAGGCTGCCAGCCTTTAAAAAAACAGCAGTTATTAACTAAAGATAGATATATGCCCTCAGAGGCCGTCCTGCAATACAGGCGCAAGTTGATTTCTGTTAATAGCAGTGGGATTTAAGATTCTACTAGGGGGAGAGTTATTTTCATTTAATCACAATACTGTGGGAGAAGAGAAAAAATAAAACACAGAGGAGTGAAAAACAACAATAGGTATATAAGTATACCTGATATACCAAAATCCCCCTTCTCCCTTCCCCTTTCCCCTCTTTTTTCCCTTTGTTACTCAGCTGAGAACTTCCCGCTAGAGACCTGAGATACCTTGGAGCTTATTTAGCCCTTTAATAAGATAACCTTACAGAGTTAAGTTAGTCAAATTCTAAGATCGCTCTGTCCAAGAGGGAGGGAGATTAATCAGGTGTTAATTAGTAGTTAATTAGAATGTAAAATTCTACAGCCACCAGCCTCCAAGTCAAAAGCCATTAATCTATAATGTCAAATATCAATCACCAGAGCTTATTTATAGAAAAAAATTGCAAGAGATACCTGTATCGTTAGTATCTATAAAAAAAATAAAAATAAATTAAAAATTCTTAAGTAAGCTTGCCAAGGAGGCTAGTGGAACACAATTACCAGGTTCAGACCGAGATAAGCTATTTTTCATTCAAATATTATTTCCAGTATAATAGGCTAAGGATGCCTGCGTTTAAAAAACGTCACTCAAGACATAGGACACCTTCGAGCTTGTTTTGCCCTTTAATAAGACATCTTCAAGGGGTATCTAGAGACTAAATTAGTCCAGTTCCAAAAACCCTCTATCCAAAAGAGAGGGAGAAAGGAACTGCAACAAGTTCTGGTCTTAAATATAAATTTTTCAAAGGCCCGTCCTTAGCAAATCTTAATAAAATTTTATCACTTTCAATTGCCACACATTTATAAATAGATCTTTCTTAGTCAGATTGCACAAAAAACCCAAGCAGCAAAGAAGAGACAGTAATGATAGGTCACAGTGAATCAAAAAAACATTATGTCAAAATATGATACATTGTGGTCAATTTAGGAGGAACATTTTTGTTACTCTTTTTCTTGAGAGAGATACATTTAAATAACATAAGCAGAGTCCCAGATTTATCTTACATGGTGTATCCAGTACACGGATTCATCCTTACTTGTGGGATATTCTCAATCCCTACAGGAAGTGGCAAAGAGAGCACACAGCAGAGCTGTCTATATAGCTCCCCTCAGGCTCCGCCCCCCCAGTCATTCTCTTTGCCGCTCTAACAAGTAGCATCTCCACGGGAGGGTAAAGAGTATGTGGTGTTAGATTTGTAGTTTTTATTTCTTCAATCAAGAGTTTGTTATTTTAAAATAGTGCCGGTTTGTACTATTTACTCTGAGGCAGAAAGTGATGAAGATTTCTGCTGAGAGGAAAAAGATTTTAGCATGTTGTAACTAAAATCCATTGCTGTTCCCAAACAGGACTGTTGAGTACCGGAGAACTTCAGTTGGGGGGAACAGTTTGCAGGCTTAACTGCTTAAGGTATGCTCAGTCACTTTTTTTCTAACAAGACTTGGTAATGCTAGAAGACTGACAGAAATCCCCATGTGGGAAGGTAAGCCATATTCTGAGACTCAGTATAGAAGGATGGCTTAGTTAAAAGGGCTTAAATCACTGGTGGACACTTTTATGGGGAAAATCGATTTTTTTTTTACTATAATCTGACATTTGCACAAGTGTTTATCATGTTTGGAACACTTTTTAGGGTTTTTATATGCCTGGCATAATTTTAGACACCTAATTTGGCTTAGGAAGGCCCCACAACTCCGGAGTGAAGAGGGAGGGGGCCTAATTTTCGCGCCTCAGTTGCGCAGTTCTTTTGCAAGACAGCTTCATGCAGCTTCACATGTAGAGTCCAGAGATTGCAGGAGGACTACAGGGAGGCTTATTTTCGTTCCAAAACTAATCCCCAAGGAAGGTAGGGCCACAGCAGAGACTGTGGCGTCGTGCTGTAGTGTGTTAAACCGGTGGCCAGCTTCAATTTGCTCCGGTTTGGGCAATAAAGGGGTTAATTGGCTTGAAACTTGGTGTCCAATCTTTTCAAAGCATTAGGATCATATGGTGTAAATTTCATAAAGATCGGATGTTTTTTTGAGATTTGGTAAAAAAGTGTGTGCTTTTTATTATTTAAAGGCACAGTAACGTTTTTTCAAAAAGTGTATTTTTCTGTATTTGAGTGCTATCTAAGTCTGTCTAACATGTCTGAGCCTACAGATATACCTTGTTATATGTGTTTAAAAGCCATGGCGGTACCCCCATTGCATTTGTGTTTAAAGTGTGCTAAGGTATCTAAACATTTTAATGACCATGCAGTTACACTTAAAAATGTAGCCCAAGATGATTCTTTGATGGAAGGTAATGAGGATAGTCCTCCTTCCTCTCCCCATGTGTCGACACCAGTTACGCCCGAGCAAGCGTTGCCTAGTACCTCTAGCGCACTGTGCCCTATTACATTACAACAATTAGCAGCAGTCATGGATAATTCCCTTGCAGCATTTCTATCCAAACTGCCAGTTTTTCCAAAAATGCGTGATAGCTCAGTTTTAAGAACAGAGGATGAGCAATCAGAAGCTTTGGATGATTTATCTGTTGTACCCTCACAACACTCTGAAGTGGCAGTGAGGGATGGTCTGTCAGAGGGAGAAATTTCTGACACAGGAAAAGTTTCTCAGCGGGCAGATTCAGATTCCTTAGCGTTTAAATTTAAGCTGGAACACCTCCGCGTCCTGCTTAAGGAGGTTTTAGCTATGCTGGATCATTGTGACCCCATGGTGGTCCCAGAAAAATTGTGTAAAATGGACAGGTTTTTAGAGGTCCCTGTATACACTGATGCGTTTCCGATCCCGAAGAGGGTGGCGGATATTGTGACTAGGGAGTGGGAGAGACCAGGTGTACCTTTTGTTCCCCCTCCTATCTTTAAGAAAATGTTCCCCATAAATGACCCCAGGCGGGACGCGTGACAGACGGTCCCTAAGGTAGAGGGAGCAGTTTCAACACTTGCTAAGCGTACAACTATACCAATAGAAGACAGTTGTGCTTTTAAAGATCCTATGGATAAAAAATTGGAAGGTTTGCTGAAGAAAATGTTTGTTCAGCAAGGTTTCCTTCTTCAGCCAATTGCCTGCATTATTCCTGTAACTACTGCAGCGGCTTTTTGGTTTGAGGCGCTTGAGGAGTCGCTCCAGAGGGAGACTTCATATGACGAAGTCATGGATAGAATTCATGCTCTAAAGCTGGCGAATTCTTTTATCACAGATGCCGCTTTACAATTAGCTAAGTTAGCGGTGAAAAATTCTGGTTTTGCCATTATGGCGCAGAGAGCGCTTTGGCTCAAATCATGGTCGGCTGACGTGTTGTCCAAGACAAAATTACTAAATATTCCTTTCAAGGGAAAGACCCTTTTTGGTCCCGAGTTGAAAGAAATTATCGTGGATATCACTGGGGGGAAGGGCCATGCCCTCCCGCAGGATAGACCGTTTAAGGCCAAAAACAAGGCTAATTTTCGCTCCTTTCGCAACTTCAGGAGCGGACCTGCTTCAACCTCTGCTGCCGCAAAGCAAGAGGGTAACGCTTCACAGCCCAAAGCAACCTGGAAACCCTTGCAGGGCTGGAATAAAGGTAAACAGGCCAAGAAGCCTGCGCCTGCTACCAAGACAGCATGAAGGGGTAGCCCCCGATCCGGGACCGGATCTAGTAGAGGGCAGACTTTCTCTCTTTGCTCAGGCTTGGGCAAGAGATGTTCCAGATCCCTGGGCATTAGAAATTGTGGCTCAGGGGTATCTTCTAGAATTCAAGGACTCTCCCCCAAGGGGAAGGTTCCACATTTCTCATTTGTCTTCAGACCAGACAAAGAAACAGGCGTTCTTACGCTGTGTAGAAGATCTTTTAAAGATGGGAGTGATTCACCCAGTTCCAATTGCAGAACAAGGACTGGGATTTTACTCAAACCTGTTTGTAGTTCCCAAAAAGGAGGGAACTTTCAGGCCAATCCTGGATCTAAAAATTCTAAACAAGTTCCTCAGAGTTCCATCTTTCAAAATGGAAACCATTCGGACAATCTTGCCGATGATCTCTTGCCGATGATCCAGGAAGGTCAATATATGACTACCGTGGACTTAAAGGATTGCGTACCTACATATTCCTATACACAAAGATCATCATCAGTTCCTAAGGTTCGCCTTTCTGGACACGCATTACCAGTTCGTGGCCCTTCCTTTCGGGTTGGCCACCGCTCCCAGAATTTTCACAAAGGTGCTAGGGTCCCTTCTAGCGGTTCTAAGACCGTGGGGCATCGCAGTAGCTCCTTACCTAGACGACATCTTAATTCAGGCGTCGTCTTTCCACAGAGCCAAGGCTCATACGGACATTGTTCTGGCCTTTCTAAGGTCTCACGGGTGGAAGGTGAACGTCGAAAAAAGTTCTCTGTCCCCGCTCACAAGGGTTCCCTTCCTGGGAACACTAATAGACTCGGTAGAAATGAAAATCTTTCTGACAGAGGTCAGGAAGTCAAACCTTTTGAATACTTGCCGAGTTCTTCATTCCATTCCTCGGCCTTCTGTGGCTCAGTGCATGAAGGTAATTGGTCTAATGGTTGCGGCAATGGACTTAGTCCCTTTTGCCCGAATTCATCTAAGACCACTGCAACTGTGCATGCTCAGACAGTGGAATGGGGATTATGCAGATTTGTCTCCTCAAATACAAATGGACCAGAAAACCAGAGACTCTCTTCTCTGGTGGTTGTCTCAGGATCACCTGTCTCAGGGAATGAGTTTCCGCAGACCGGAGTGGATCATTGTCAGGACCGATGCCAGTCTGTTAGGCTGGGGTGCGGTCTGGGACTCCCTGAAAGCTCAGGGTCTATGGTCTCGGGAAGAATCTCTTCTCCCGATAAACATTTTGGAACTGAGAGCGATATTCAATACGCTCCAGGCATGGCCTCAACTAGCGGAGGCCAAATTCATCAGATTTCAGTCAGACAACATCACGACTGTAGCGTACATCAATCATCAGGGAGGAACAAAGAGTTCCCTAGCAATGAAGGAAGTAACCAAGATCATCAAATGGGCGGAGGATCACTCCTGCCATCTATCTGCAATTCACATCCCAGGAGTAGACAACTGGGAGGCGGATTTTCTGAGTCGTCAGACTTTCCATCCGGGGGAGTGGGAACTCCACCCGGAGGTTTTTGCTCAGCTGACCCAGCTATGGGGCATTCCAGAATTGGATCTGATGGCGTCCCGTCAGAACACCAAACTTCCCCTTTACGGATCCAGATCCAGGGATCCCAAGGCGGCATTGATAGATGCTTTAGTAGCGCCTTGGTCATTCAGTCTAGCTTATGTCTTTCCACCGTTTCCTCTTCTCCCTCGGCTAGTAGCCAGAATCAAACAGGAGAAGGCTTCGGTAATTCTGATAGCGCCTGCATGGCCACGAAGGACTTGGTATGCAGACCTATCTCATCGGCTCCACCATGGAAACTGCCATCGAGGCAGGATCTTCTAATTCAAGGTCCATTCAAGCATCCAAATCTAGTTTCTCTGCAACTGACTGCTTGGAGATTGAACGCTTAATTCTAGCTAAGCGTGGGTTCTCTGAATCAGTTATAGATACTCTGATCCAGGCCAGAAAGCCTGTCACCATGAAAATTTACCATAAGATATGGCGGAAATATCTTTGTTGGTGTGAATCCAAGGGTTACTCGTGGAGTAAGGTTAGGATTCCAAGGATATTGTCTTTTCTCCAAGAAGGATTGGAGAAAGGTTTGTCAGCTAGTTCCTTAAAGGGACAGATATCTGCTCTGTCTATCCTGTTACACAAGCGTCTGGCAGCTGTACCAGACGTTCAGGCATTTGCACAGGCCCTAGTTAGAATCAAGCCTGTTTACAAACCTGTGGCTCCTCCATGGAGTCTAAATTTAGTTCTTTCAGTTCTTCAAGGGGTTCCGTTTGAACCTTTGCATTCCATAGATATTAAGTTATTATCTTGGAAAGTTTTGTTTTTGGTAGCTATTTCTTCTGCTCGAAGAGTTTCTGAATTGTCTGCTTTGCAGTGTAATTCACCCTATCTGGTGTTCCATGCAGATAAGGTTGTTTTGCGTACCAAACCTGGTTTCCTTCCAAAATTGGTTTCTAATAAGAATATTAACCAGGAAATTATTGTTCCTTCTCTGTGCCCTAATCCAGTTTCTAAGAAGGAACGATTGTTACACAATCTTGATGTGGTTCGTGCTTTAAAATTCTATTTAAAGGCAACTAAAGATTTCAGACAAACATCATCTTTGTTTGTTGTCTATTCTGGTAAGAGGAGAGGTCAGAAAGCGACTGCTACCTCTCTTTCCTTCTGGCTGAAAAGCATCATCCGATTGGCTTATGAGACTGCTGGACAGCAGCCTCCTGAACGAATTACAGCTCATTCCACTAGAGCTGTGGCTTCCACATGGGCTTTCAAGAATGAGGCTTCTGTTGAACAGATTTGTAAGGCAGCGACTTGGTCTTCACTGCATACATTTGCCAAATTTTACAAATTCGATACTTTTGCTTCTTCAGAGGCTATTTTTGGGAGAAAGGTTTTGCAAGCAGTGGTGCCTTCCATTTAGGTTACCTGACTTGTTCCCTCCCTTCATCCGTGTCCTAAAGCTTTGGTATTGGTATCCCACAAGTAAGGATGAATCCGTGGACTGGATACACCATGTAAGAGAAAACAGAATTTATGCTTACCTGATAAATTATTTTCTCTTACGGTGTATCCAGTCCACGGCCCGCCCTGGCAATTAAGTCAGGTTCAAATTTAATTTTGTAAAACTACAGTCACCACTGCACCCTATGGTTTCTCCTTTTTCTCCTAACCGTCGGTCGAATGACTGGGGGGGGGGCATAGCCTGAGGGGAGCTATATGGACAGCTCTGCTGTGTGCTCTCTTTGCCACTTCCTGTAGGGATTGAGAATATCCCACAAGTAAGGATGAATCCGTGGACTGGATACACCGTAAGAGAAAGTAATTTATCAGGTAAGCATAAATTCTGTTTTTAGGTTTAAACGTGCTGACAGGGAGTCCTGTAATAACTTATTTCAGGTCTTCAGGCTTTAAGTTTTGTCAGTCTTTTAGACTCTTTTCCCTTGCGCTCAATACTTATTCAATAGAGTTTTTATTCCTTAGGAACCCTTTCAAATGGAGGTAGGAATGCGCATAAAATTATACAGAGTCTCTCACATTAAGCTTCCAGACCAGCCGTACCCAGCCACTTAGCCCAAAAGTTCTTTGCTGGGATTCTTCCCCAGGAATTCAGGATTAATACCAAAAAGATTGTAGGAAAGACAGTGTTGGAAGACTCACCCCCTCTCATGCTACCCGGCCGCCCGCCGTTGTTATCTTCAGCATCCGGCTCTTGCAGATTGATTCGGGCTCACGGACAGCCGCCAACAAGGAATCTCACTGCACAGCCCTGCTCGCAACTTAGAACTCAACTCCCCTCACGCAGCACCGGTGGGAGGGGAGAGAGAGAGATGCCATGCCGAGCGCCCTGAGCAGCAGGAGAAAGAGATCCTTACGGCTAGTCTCCGATCCACGACCGGGCCCAGCTCCCTCCCACGCAGCACCGGTGGGGGAGGGGGGCGGGCGGGCACACGCTGAACAGCAGCTCCAACGGACCTAGAGTGGAAGAAGTCCTGGAAGGCACAACAGGTAAACTTATGACACTGTGCTGTGGGTATGAACACACAGATTATCCAGGCAGGGGCGGCAAGCACGGGGAGAGGGGGTGAAGTTAGAGTATCAAGGAGGACACTGGCAAAAATTATAAAGTTGCCTTAGGGTGTAAACACAAGTAGCGTGTCCTGTACCCGGTCAAACCAGGTGAGTCTAAGTTTTTAGTTCAGGTAGGGCCCAGTGACTCGAGAGGAAAGGGTATAAACCAGTGAGATGGCAGTTCACTGGTATGAGTTCCAGAGACGGTTTTATTAGCTTGTCCACAGTAGCAGCCTCAAGGCTTGAGGTAAGGCGCAAAGTGTCCCACCGCCAGTAGCTGTAGGACTGGAGCTGCGAGCTCAGCAACACCTGCCTGGCTCCTCCTCCACCGGAACCCTATTTTGTCACTTTTTAAACAACTAATGAAACTTTAAAAAATACATCTACATGTTAGTCATGGACTAATCTTTTCTTTGAATGCATCATTCTATCTAGCATGTATTTAGTGTTTAATGTCCCTTTAATGCTGCTGGTCTTTGTTTATTAAACGGAACAAATTTCATTGTAACAGTTTTTCTGTATATAGCAGAAAGTGGCCGGTTTGCAAGTTTTCCTCACACTTGCATTGCATAATATATTTGTATCCGGATTAGCTTCAGTCTGCTTAATACCGGAGGGATAGACACCTCAGTTTAATACTGAGGTGCAGAGATTCTTGGTTAAGGTGAAACTATATATAGCTCTCAGCACAGTCTAAATTAAAGTGTCAAATTTAAAGGACCAGTAACAATTAATAATAGTTTTTATTTTTTGTAATCATTTTGTCAGGGAGCAGGAGTCTCCTATCAAGATAATGTTTGCTGTGCCTAGAGAATCTAGTTGTATTTCCATACATACCTCATGTTTAAATAAATCTTTAAAATGTAAAGTTAAAGTTTTTATTTTATTTCTGAGCCTAATGTCTCTAAAGATAATGCTGTTCAGGCTATGCCACAGTTCTCCTCAAACGTCCCAAGCCCCATTGGATTCACATGCAGTGCCCTGCAGTTCCTCTCAGACTAAGTGGAGTTTATTTGCTTGCAGAATTTGCTGCACAGGTATCTTCTGCGGTACCTGCGGCATTATCTGTTTTTCCTTTGTTGGGAAAATGCAAAAGGAAAATTAGAGATTCAGATTGTAAGGTTTCTGTTCCACCTGCTGCTACAGTAGTTGCCCCTCCTCATAAGTCTGATAAGGATATGTCGGTAGCCTCTGAGGGCGAAATCTCATATTCGGACAGTATAATTCCTTTAATCTGATGTTGAAGAAGTAACCATTAGATTTAAGCATGAACACCTTTGTGTATTGTTAAAGGAGGTTTTAGCTACTTTGGACAACTCCGATACTCCTGTCGTAGTTAACCCTAAGAAGTCTAGTAAACTTAATAATTACTAGGATGGTCCTTCCTTTTGTAGAAGTGTTTCCTGTTCCAGACTGTGCAACAGAGATTATTTCACAGGAATGGGAGAAGCCAGGGATACTTTTTTCCCCGTCTCCTGTCTTTTATAAGATGTTTCCTGTTGCTGACTCCATTAATGATTCATGGCGTACAGTGCCTAAAGTCGAAGGGGCTATTATATACATATATATATATATATATATATATATATATACACACATATACAGGCCCGGACTGAACGTCAGGCATACCAGGCAAATGCCCGGTAGGCCGTGCAGTAGTTTGGCCCCGCCCACCATGAGTCCGCGACTGCATTATTTTATTAAATTTATTTGTTAAAATAATTTTTGGGTGAATAATTAATTTGTTAATGTTCATGCCAGGACTAGTTGCATACATAATTACAGAGAGGGTTATGGCAGCCCATATAATGAAGGCTGCGGTGTGGCCGCACACTAGACACCATGACTCTCACGCGGCTGTAATTCTAACTGTGGCCAGTTTTTTCCCTCAGTGGGACAGACTCACACACAGCCACTCACTATGCCGCCGTGTTCACGTGACACAGTCAGTTAGCTGGTGTAGGTAGGACAGGGATGGTCTCAGACTCACAGATGCCGACAGACGATCATCTGAGGGAGCAGAGCAGAGTGCATACAACACATGCCATGCATGTTTTCTCTCCAGTATGACTATGAGGGCCAAAGAGAAGTAGGGAAGGAAAGTGTTTGAACGTGTGTTTTCTTTTGTGATGGTATATTGTAAAATGAAGCAAAATGGAAATTGTTTGATATTGTTTTGTATATTGTGTGATTTGAATTAATAAAAAGAAGTTACAAAAAAAGAAAAGTAAAATTGCAAGTACTAGAGTTGTAGCTAATGTAAGTAGTCTGTACTGCAGTAGCCAAGTGCTAATATGTTTTTTATGAGTGTGTCAGGTTTTCGCCATTATATATTCTTATTTACAATCTTTCTGACAGAGAAACCATGATTTCACAGCAACAATGTAAGAATGCAAAAGGTCAGGACTTTAGTGTTTCCCTCGCCCACTTACTGTGCACCTAAAACCTATAGCGAAGTGCCGCCAAATATATTGCAAGGCACGCTGATAGTTATAGTGCGTGTGCTAAAGTTAGTTCTGAACTACAAGTCCCATGGTGCTTGATTCCTCTAGTATTAATGTCTATGTTTATATTTTAAATCCCTACCGGTGTTCTGTCCATTCTGCAATATAAGAGGTTTAAATGTGTACGTGCACATAAAAAGGATCACACAGAGTTTATTTCTACATACTATAGAGATTGAGACTCATTCTACAGCAACAGGTGAGGTTGTGTTTTGTTTAAAAAATGATTGCCTGAGCCAGTATGTATCCCTAATGGGCCTGATCTGATTATCACTGGTTATAATAATGATAACAATTACCTATCTATTTCTGAATTATTTATTATGAGTCACTGTCTGTCACATACTGATATTCTGATAATTTATCAAAATATCAATATGTGACAGTGACTCATAATTACTTATTTCTGATTTATTTATTATCAATTTTATCATTTATTTCTATAAATGGAAATACAAGGACACTGTGTTTGTGTGTAACTTTATACATTTGATACATTGCTCAGTAAATTGGTAAAAAAAAAAAAAGCTGATGCCTACTACTATTACAATGGAAATTAACTGGTTTTATCTTACTTTGATCAATACCCCTCTTAAATATAACAGCAATTATGGAAAAGACAATGCTGCATAAAACCAATTAAATAATTTATTGATTCCAAAATTTCAGGCCAATTACTATATAGTTAAAGGGACAGTCAACTTAAAATGTTTTATTGTTTAAAAAGATAGAAAATCCCTTTAGTACCCATTCCCCAGTTTTGCACAGCCAACATTGTTATATTAATATACTTTATAACCTTTAAACCTCTAAATTTCTGCCTGTTTCTAAGCCACTAAAGACAGCCTCCTGATCACATGCTTTTTTATTAGCTTTTCAAAACAGGGGGCTGCTAGTTCATGTGAGTCATATAGATAACATGGTGCGAATGCCTGTGGGTTATTATTATTATCGGTTATTTGTATAGCGCCAACAGATTCCGCAGCGCTAGGTTGTGGCAGACACTGCACTAATTGGATAAAATGCAAGTAAAAAGATAATAAATAAAAAGTCATGTGATTAGGGGACTGACAGAAAAGGCTTAGTTACAAGGTCATCACAGAGGTAAAAAGTGTATTAATATAACCGTGTTGGTTATGCAAAACTGGGGAATAGGTAATAAAGGGATTATCTATCTTTTTAAACAATACATTTTTTTGGAGTAGACTGTCCCTTTAATACACTTTTTACCTCTGTGATTACCTTGTATCTAAGCCTCTTCTGACAGCCCCCTGATCACATGACATTTTATTTATTATCTATTGTTTTGCATTTAAGCCAATTAGTGCTGTGTTGTGCACAACCCACGGGCGTGAGCACAATGTTATCTATATGACTCACATGAACTAGCACTCACCTGTTGTGAAAAGCTAATAAAAAAGCATGTTATAAAAGGCTGTCTTTAGAGGCTTAGAAACAGGTAGAAATTTAGAGGTTTAAAGGTTATAAAGTACTGTATATTAATATAACAATGTTGGTTGTGCAAAGCTGGGGTATGGGTAGTAAAGGCATTATCTCTCTTTATAAATAATAAAAAAAATTGTGTTGACTGTCCCTTTAAACGCCCTTTCTATTCATATAAAGACTCATTACATATAATGAGTGGAGTAATTATACTGTGTGTGTATATACATACAATGTCATATATATGTGTGGTATACGGTTAAATAAGAAATGATGAATGAGAGGTGGGGGGTGGGCCTCTTTGCCCTAAAATGCCTGGGACACTTGGTCTCAGTCCGGCCCTGTGTACACCGAGTGGAGACCCCAGGGCAGGCGCCCCTGGGACAGCCGGCGTACTGGTTTCTTGGGGCTTTTATTTATATATATATATATATATATATATATATATATATATACATATACACATCAATTGCAATTGTAATTTCACCTACATATATTTAACATATATAAAGGGGGAGCTCACTAATGCTCAAATGTAAGAGTTAATAACTGAGCAAACAGCATATACTATACAACGCTATTCATATAGGAATAAGAGAAAAGAAAAAAAAGTCCAATAACAATACAATCTTCACCACATGAGTCAGTACTGCTGATAAGGGATCCTGATTCACCAGCAACTAAAAAGGAAAAAAGGAGGTGCCTCATAGGGTGAGTACGTCCGGATTCAATAATCAAATGTAAGTGGAAAAAGGGCAACTCACATGTGGTAGGGCACTACTGGGAGTGCACATGACGTGGACTGGAGAACACCAGTCCCTCCAGCAGTATAGCCCCAGGCAATAAAGCTGACTACTGGAACACTGGCAATAAGGCTTGGCAGTGTTGTTTCCACAACAGAGATGTGCCACATACAATCCCCAACGTCATGATAAGGTAATGGGATGCCAACACAGCTGTCCAGTCTCCACGTCGCAAGCAGTTGACTATGCGAAAACGCCACTAGACGCTTCCTCAACACGTATATTATATATGTCAGTACTTATGCCTCACAAGCATCTTTAATGTAATAAAAGGTAATGTGGATAGTTTGTGTCCATTCCCTTCCAGGAGAGGGGTATCTTATTGGAAGAGCCAAGATAAACTTTGTAAACTCAAACTTAAAAAACAAAATTCATATGAACTGCTCTATCAGTTACCTTTAAAGGGATAGAAAAGTCAAAATTAAACTTGCATGATTCAGATAGAGTGTGACAGGTACCGGCTACCCCGACTGGGTAGCTCCGCCAAAGGGTCCTTCCTATACCTGGAACATGCAGCTATGGATTGGAGAAAGTGATTATAGCGGAGCCCACCCAAATTACTAGACAGACTAGTATTCCGGTGAAACACAAAGAACAACTTTATTGTGGACACACTCTGTTTTTATACAAAAACTGATCAAGATAAAGAGCCTTATCAGATCCCCAGATCTCCCACCATTCCCGCCCCTCCAGACAGGCTGGCTTCCCCCATAGTGTCCATTGTCCCATAGAGTCCCAGCGGTATGGGGTGGCTATTCCGGGGTGATCCCGGGGGAGCTGCGGCACTTCCAGAGTGTCGTTGGAAAGCCTTTGTCCCCAGATGCTACAGTCCAAAAAGCAATGTGATCCATGGCTGGGGGCCAGAGCTACAGGTGATCAAACGTACACCCGGGAAGGCCAAAGGGAAATAGGAGTTGTAGGGGGGTCCAGAACCCCCAGTTCCCAAGGGACCTCTCCTCTGGCAATAACACCACCTCTTGCCCTCCCTAGGGATTGCCCATCTCCAAAAGAGCGGAGCTCTGGGGTAAAAGGCCGCTGGAGCAACCGGCTATAAATGCAGTGGGTATGCAGGGAGGCATGGCCAGACTGTAGTTACAGGAGCCCGGCCAGCCGGAAAGGGGTTAGGCGATCAGAGATCAGCTCTTCCGGGAGGATGTAAAGTACACAAAATAAACAAAACCAAGCATCTGGAAGATCGCGAAAGCTCTCCAAAGTCCAAATCCAGTGAGAAAAGGTGAAGGGCTAGATAGTAGGGGGTGGAGGTTTAACCTTGGCAGCCTGGTATCCGTGATAGCTCCCTCCTTCTAGTCGGCAGACCCGGCTAGATCCACACATGGGTCGGCCTGGGGCTGTCCGTGGAGCTATTCTGATTCAGTTTGCCGGGAAAGTCCGTCAGCATTTCCATTGCTTTTTCGCGGCCTGTATTGGATGGTAAAGTTAAAGGGCTGCAAGGCGAAACTCCACTGCAGCATGCGTCCATTGTCCCCAGCAACTCAGGGGGTTGTGGTCCATGGGGATGGTGAAGGCCCGTCCGTACAGGTATGGCTGAAGTTTTTCCAGGGCCAGGCACTCTTTCTCCACCGCCGCCTAGCCTACTTCTCCGGGCAACAGCTTCCTGCTGATATAGACAATGGGGTGGTCCTGCCCCTCTTGGAGTAGGGGAAGAATCAGAGCTAGTTATAACCTAAAGCCAAATACAAGTAGGGACCCTCTCAAGAAATCCCTTGGGTGTGTAGCTACAGAAAAGTGGAAGAATTGGCGCTTACAGCTAGGATAGATCTATATTTATATGAAAATACGAATAAATAATACAAAATATATATATATATATATAAGAGCAAGAAATAATATAGGATATATTATGGGGCTTCTAAGAGATTGCTTAAATGATACAACACTCTAGAAAAGATAACAAGATATTTAATATTAGTAGATTAATAAATACAATTGATAAAGAACAATGTCTAAAATATCAAGCACAATTACAATATAAAATTAAAGGGAAGGGGTATGCAGGGCAGTAAAACCTAACTCTAAAGACTAGCTCAAACAAGCAGATTACAATAGAGAGGTACAATGTCAAGCAGAACAATTCCCTATTCCTAAATAGTAAGCTAAAATACACAAGTGAATAGGAGATGACCTCGGTAATGTAAATATAGCACTCGATAATAAAACACTCAATAATAAAACACTCAAATATAGAATCTGGACGTCCAGTATTAAAATAATAGGGATAAACGTGTAAAAGAGAATAATCTAAAAGGGTTAAATATAAACAATGATCAGAATAAATTGTCCCGTAAGAGCAAATATATATATAGGCTCAGTAAGCAACGATGGTATTGTATATCACCAGTAGTCTATTGGAGCTTAGTCTATTCACTTTATGCTCTCAGATGTAGTTGATCTTGCTCATCGAGTATTGGATCAAACTTAAACACATTTGAGAGTGGTACCTTAAGCTTTGTTAAGAAGAGAGAAGGCAGCTGTCTGTAGTAGAGTGGATCAATCTTTTCCGTCTCTATTCAGTAGTCGGTCTGTGTCCGATAACCGCCTCTTCAAAATCACAAGAGCAGTGTATCCAGTAGCCAGCTTAGGCTTTGCTGGCGTCTTCTGTTTCTGCATGGCCGGTCACGTGATGCTGTGTCAGCTGTCAGGTAGCGTGTAGCCGTATCAGCTGTTTTTACCTGTGTCCGCGCACTCTCTGCTTTCAGTGAAAGCTAAGTCGGTATATTCAGAATTGGTGTGTGTTACAGTACCAACAGTGTACCAAGGGTTAATACCAGATGAACAATGTCCTGCATAGGGAATCAGCAATTCACAACCCAGCCAGTTTCAGGTTTAAAACAGAATGTCTACTTTATTTGAAGGCAGCACACAGATTTATACACCCTGGCTTCAGGTTACAAAGGGCATTGGTTTAACAGTAAAGCAAACATATGAACAATGCATCAAACCTCTAACAATTGTCTATACACAGGTAAAACAGATTAACATATTAAGTTAATTAACTAGGGAAGAACGTTTACTCAGACAATCTGATGTTGGGCAGTCTAGTTAACATAATCACACAAGGACACAATCAGTTTACCCAGACAGACTCCTGAGACACAATCAGATCTGAAACATACATAGAATACATCTTATTACTGAATATAGGAACAGTTCTTATTAGCTATAAAGTCTTTTATGCCCACTTGGCTTATAGAGTCACAATTGCTCCCACAAGGGGCACTCACACCCTGTACCCATCCTGTATTTATGGATACAGGGTGACATAGACATAAGACAGAGTTATGAAAGTACATGGGGTGTCCAGCATATAAAATTCCATATTTCCATGCAGTCTCTAGGTATCCTTAAGCCCATGTACCTCCAGCCCAAAGAATGTTCCATAACAGGCCCTCCAATGTACAGTGGCGAGATTGGTTTTGTCACATCTCTCCCCTTTTCCAAACAGACTAACAGGGTATCTGACCTCCTGCCGGTCAGTGCCCTGGTTAGTCCAGCAACCCACCCATAAAACACAATTAGTAGTACAGCCCACCCACAATAAATGGTTACTACACCTGAGTACGGGGAAAACTTGTCCATGTCCAGGTACCTCACCACAGCTGTGTGGGGGACTGGTACGCTGAATTGGTGGGTTGCGAGGTGGGCAGAGACCAGCTGTACTCTGCCCGGGTGCCAGCACTACCATGGAAGTAGCCTGGTGGGAGCCTGGTTGCTGGAGGGGGAGACCGACTGTCTCCCCTTTGGATACATAGCTGTGCTGCTGGAGGGGGAGACCATTCGTCTCCCCTTTGGCTAAACAGCCGTGTTGCTGGGGGACAGGACCAACTGTCCCTACCCCTTGTAACGCAGCCTGCCGCTGGGGAATGGAGTCTGGGCTCCCAAAGTCAGGCTCTGCAAAGGACTCCCATAACAAGCCAGGACCATCAAACTCCTCTCCCTCTGGTTTGTCATGCTCGGCTGTCCAGGGTATATAATGTGCCATATACCACCAGAGCGCCCGGTAGGCATGTCAGTTTGCTGGGACAATCCATCTGGATTCCCGTTATGAGAGAGAATTCCTGTCCATACAAACAAGGGTTCAAATTCCTCAGTGCCCAGACCAGGGCCAAACAGTCCTTCAAAATCCCATCAGCTTCTTTACGAGTTTTCTGTACCTGCTCTTTATAGGTATCCACAATCCCTTCATACTGACATAGGGTGCCCTTGAGTTGCTGCACCTCACTATGAGCCAGCGTCAGCTTCTCCTCAAGTGTCGCTAAGTTTGTCTTTAAGGTTTCATGTCCCACTCTCAAGCTGGTGTTTTCTGCAGTCTGTCGGTGCAGCTTGTCTAGCAGAGATTCACGTTCTAAACGTGCTTTTTCCTCTGCGCTCCTCTTCTCCTTCATCAGCGCATTGTAACGGGACCTCCACATATCAATAGCGGATAGAGATTTACTGAGCTCATCGTCCTGGGGCTTAGCAGCAGGTGGGTCAGTCTCTGCTGCATGGATCTGGGCACGGGTAGTCACAGAGTTAACATCAGCGGGACCCATAGGAGCGTAGGCAGAAACAAGGGGGGCCAAGTCATTTCCAAGAAGAACATCAGCAGGTAAGTCCTTCTTGACCCCCACATTCACAGGTCTAGCGCCCACTCCCCAATCCAAATGTACCCTGGCAACAGGTAGGCTGAACACATCGCCCCCTGCTAACCTCACAGCCACAGTGTCTCCCGTGTACTGTTTCTCAGACACCAAGTTCTTTTGAAGCAAGGTCATGGTAGCACCAGTATCCCGTAGACCACTGACCTTCTTCCCATTCACTTTAACCAGTTGCCGGTTATTCCGATGGGCAGCTTGCACAAGGTCTGCCTCATGTAAGATGCTCCAGCATTCTTGCGCCTCTACGTAGCGGGCCGTAGGCTGAGGATTACGTGGGATTCCGCCGGCGGGTCTTCTCCAGGACTGCGCTTGGTTCGCTGCATTTAGGGGACACTCTGGTCTTTTGTGCCCTAGTTGCTTACATCTAAAGCACCGAATAGGTTGTGAGTAGCACCGCAAATTGAACAGGGCTCTCTGAGGGTAGTTCGTGGCCGGAGGCCGTGTGGTATAGCGGTGCGCCGGGGTTTGGTAACTGGCAGCTGCTGGGGTGACTGGGGGTCTGTACTCCACTCTAGCAGGGGGCTTAGTGGTAGCAGTGTCCAGTTTGCGGGCATCCGTATACTCATCTGCCAAGCGAGCCGCTTCCTGCAGGGTGGAGGGCTTACGGTCCCGAACCCACTCTCGAACTCCTGCGGGTAACTTGTCGAAGCAATGTTCCAACAGGAATAGCTGCAGCACCTCTTCCCCAGATATGGCTTGGCACCCCGCTATCCAGTGAGCTGCTGTGCGGTGCACCTTACATGCCCACTCAAGGTAGGAATCTCCAGCTAATTTAACAGTGTCTCTGAACCGCCTCCGGTATGCCTCCGGTGTAACCGCATACCTGGAGAGCAGAGCCTCTTTTACAGTATTATAATCCCTGACTTCCTCATCTGGAATGGCCCGAAAAGCCTCTCTGGCCCGGCCGCATAATTTTCCAGATAATATCGTGACCCAGTCCTCTGCGGGTACCTTGTGTAGTGCACATTGCCTCTCAAAATCCGCAAGGTACCCATCAATCTCTCCTTCTGTTTCCAGGAAGTTTTTAAAAGCTGCAAAATTTACTTTTCTCTTTTCCATCTTAGTCAGTATTGTAATAATCCCCCTCTTCCTGAGGTTACTGGCTTGTGTAGTTGCTCTTCTGGGCGATAAGGTTCATTCCGTCGCTGCCACCAATGTTACAGTACCAACAGTGTACCAAGGGTTAATACCAGATGAACAATGTCCTGCATAGGGAATCAGCAATTCACAACCCAGCCAGTTTCAGGTTTAAAACAGAATGTCTACTTTATTTGAAGGCAGCACACAGATTTATACACCCTGGCTTCAGGTTACAAAGGGCATTGGTTTAACAGTAAAGCAAACATATGAACAATGCATCAAACCTCTAACAATTGTCTATACACAGGTAAAACAGATTAACATATTAAGTTAATTAACTAGGGAAGAACGTTTACTCAGACAATCTGATGTTGGGCAGTCTAGTTAACATAATCACACAAGGACACAATCAGTTTACCCAGACAGACTCCTGAGACACAATCAGATCTGAAACATACATAGAATACATCTTATTACTGAATATAGGAACAGTTCTTATTAGCTATAAAGTCTTTTATGCCCACTTGGCTTATAGAGTCACAATTGCTCCCACAAGGGGCACTCACACCCTGTACCCATCCTGTATTTATGGATACAGGGTGACATAGACATAAGACAGAGTTATGAAAGTACATGGGGTGTCCAGCATATAAAATTCCATATTTCCATGCAGTCTCTGGGTATCCTTAAGCCCATGTACCTCCAGCCCAAAGAATGTTCCATAACAGGCCCTCCAATGTACAGTGGCGAGATTGGTTTTGTCACAGTGTGTTGGAAGTTCCTCCTTCCAGGCTTACAGCTGAGGGCAAACTCTTCTTAATGGAAAGTAGCAGCACTCCTGCCCCTCGTCATCCACCTGGCTCAGTACTGCTCCCAACCCGAACATGGAGGCATCTGTGTAGACACAAAAACGTTTGGTTGGGTTAGGAGCGGTCCTGCCCCTCGTCGTCCACCTGGCTGAGTACTGCTCCAAACCCGAACATGGAGGCATCTGTGTGGACGCAAAAACGTTTGGTTGGGTTAGGAGCGGCCAGGACAGGGGCAGAAATCAGGGCTGTCTTAAGGCTTTGGAAGGCAGCCTCACACTCCGGGGACCACAGGATCTGACGGGGCAACCGTTTTCGGGTTAGGTCGATCAGGGGTTTGGCCAGGGCACTGTAGTTGGAGACAAACTTACGGTAGTACCCTGCGGTCCCTAGGAAAGCTAAGACTTGGGTTTTGGTCTTGAGGGTTGGCCAGTTCACGACTGCCTCAATCTTGGCCAGCTCTGGCCACTGTTTCCCGCAGCCTACTCGTGTCCAAGGTACTGGACCTCCGAGCGCCCTATTGTACATTCGTCGGGCTTCAGGGTCAGACCGGCGGCTTTGATGCGGTATAGAACGACGCCTAGGTGGACCAGATGGTCCTCCCAGGTGTCGCTGTAGATTGTGATGTCATCCAGGTAGGCGCAGGCATAATCCTGGAGGCTATCCAGGAGGTGATCTACCATCGTCTGGAAGGTTGCCGGAGCATTCTTCATACCAAACGTCATGACCTTAAACTGGTATAGGCCGAATGGGGTGATGAATGCTGACTTTGGGATGGACTCTGGGGCCAAGGGAATCGGCCAGTATCCCTTGCAGAAATTGAGGGTGGTCAGGAAGTTGCCACGGGTGATCCAGTCTAGCAGGTCATCGACCTGGGACATGGGGTAGGCATCAGTCGTGGTTCGGTCATTGAGCCTATGGTAGTCTATGCAGAATCTGGTGGTCCCATCCCGCCCAGGGACTGTTGGACGGTTCAATGACACCTAGGTCCAGCATTTCCCTTAGCTTGCTGTGCATACTTTCCATAACTGCCCCAGGAACCCAGTATGCCGGCTGTCCCAGGGGTGCCTGCCCCGGGATCTCCAATTGGTGTACTGACACCGTGGTGTATCCAGGGGTAGTGGAGAACATGTCTCGCCGGCTCCCTAGCATCTGTCGGACTTGCTCCTTCTGCCTAGTCTCTAGCCTCTCGTCCAGCGGTATGTCCTCTACACTTGGGGGCCTCCTTTCTCGCCCTGGGAGCTCCGGCATGGGAAGACTCTCTGAGTCCTCCATTGCCCTGAGCACAGATGGCAGCTATGTCCCTGGCCCTCTCCTGGTATGCCTTCAGCATGTTCACATGAAAGGTCCAGTGGACTCGTTCATCTGAGTGTTTGGCTAACAGATAGGTTGTGTCGTTCAGCTGCTCTACCACTCGGTAGGTTCCCTGCAGGAGGCCTGTAGCTTGTCCGTTTTGACAGGCTTCAAGACCAGGACCTTCTGCCCTACTGCCAGGGTCCGGTTATGGGCATTCTGGTCGTACCACCGTTTCTGCCTACCTTGAGTGACCTGAAGGTTCTCTCGCACTCTCTCTGCGAGGTTCTTCAGTCGGTCCCTGAATTCTAGAATATACCCCACAATGGAGTGTCCGTCCTTCCCCGCTGATCCTTCCCAGTGGGCTCTCAATAGGTCTAGGGGTCCCCTCACTTTCCGGCCATACACTAATTCAAAGGGGGAGAACCCAGTGAATTCCTAAGGCACCTCTCGGTATGCGAACAGGAGGTGCGGCAGGTTCCTCTCCCAGTCTTTGTGAGAGACCGAGATTGTCCTAAGCAATTGCTTCAGGGTCCCGTTGAACCTCTCACACAACCCATTAGTCTGGGGGTAGTATGGAGCGCTGCACAGGGGATTTATCCCGCAAAGTCCACATAGCTGCTGGGTAAGCTCGGCAATGAATTGGGTTCCTTGGTCGGAGATCACTTCCCTGGAAAAAACTACTCTGGTAGATATCTGGAGCAGCGCATCTGCCACTGTCTCCGCCTGGACAGAGGGATTGCCTCCAGGTACCTGGTGATATAATCTACCACTGTCAGTATATACTTTTTCCCGGAGGGGCTGGGAAGGACCAATAATATCTACAGCTACTCAGCTGAAGGGTTCGTCAATGATTGGGAGGAGGCTTTGGAATGGTCCCTGGCCTTTCCTACTCTCTGGTACACGTCACAGGTCCTGCAATACTGCCTAATATCCCCTGTAACCCCTAACCAAAAGAAGGTCTGGGTCAGTCGATGATGGTCCTAGAGATCCCTAGGTGTCCTGCTAGGGGAATGTCATGCCCTATACACAGCAGGTCGTACTGATACTTCTGCGGTACCACCAGCCGGTGCTTGGGCAACGGCCCTTTCTTTCTCTCGGCAATCCTGTACAGGAGCCCTCTCTCCAACTCAAGACAGTCCCCCCCAGGGCCCTTGGGGTCAGTCCCTACCCGGTCACAGTAAGGGGTTAGGGTCGGGTCGCTCAATGTCTCCTGGGCAAAGTCAGTGGGGGAGTGACTACTGCCCTGCCCAGGAGATCTGGTCAGTGGGCAGGGCAGGAGTAAGGACGGAGTGTCTTACCTGGGTCCCCAGATCGTGTGCCGTGGCCTGGCGTCCGGCTTGCTGGCGGGTGGTGACAGGGCAAGCATCCGTGGGGTTATCTCACACAAAGGCTGAAGCAAGATGGCCGAGGTCGTTTCCTAACAAGACCTCAGTGGGCAGATGGCTCATGATGCCTACTTCCACAGCACTGGAATCGGTACCCCAATCCAGGTGCACCCGAGCAGTAGAGATCCAAAGTACTGTACCCCCAGCCACACGAACTGTAAGGGATTTTCCGATTTGGTCTGAGTTGGGGACCAGGTGTAGCTGGACAAGGGTAACCGTGGCTCCACTGTCTCGTAAAGCCTGGGCCGACCTGCCATTGAGAAAGATGACCTGGTGGTGGTGCTGGTTGTGGGGTCCTCCTTTTTTTCCCTGCCAGCATAGTTTGCATAGTCTGCAGGGCCCTCTGCGTCCAAACAGTGGGTGGCGGCTCGGTAAACTCGGCTGGAGCCCTTGTCCACTGAGCAGGAGGGGGACTCTGTGGCTTCTGTGCCGGACAGTCCCATCGGATGTGACCCGCCTGTCCTCACCCGTAGCACCCCTGGGGTGGACTGGGCCCAGAGGGGCGGATAGGTGCCGGTTGGGTCTGGGGTACCGGGTAGGTGCCGGAGGGCAGGTAAGGGTTGGAGCAGAGCGGGTCACTTTTCGGGGCTCAGGGATGGTCTGATGCCGGGCATCAAAGTACTGATCAGCAAGGACGGCTGCTTGGTTGGCTGTTTTGGGCCCCTTATCTTTAACCCAGTCCCGTACCTCTGCCAGGGAGTGGTTGTAGAAGTGCTCCAGTAAAATGAGCTGGGTAGCTTCGTCCAGGGTAGTTATGTGGCAGCCTGTGAACCAAGAGTCCAAGGACCGGGTTAATTGGTGGGTCCACTCTGTGAACGGCTGCCCCTCTTGCCTCTTTAGTTCCCAGAACTTCAGCCGATGAGCCTCCGGCGTGAGACCATAGCGGGCAAGGATGCGCTCCTTCACCCGGTCATAGTTCTTTCGGTTTCCTGGGGGCACAGTGTTGAAAGCCTCCAGGGCCCGTCCGGACAGCTTTCCGAGCAGGAGGGTGACTCGGTCGGCATTGGCAACACCCTGCAACTCGTACTGGGTCTCGAACACTTGGAGGTAGCTGTTGATCTCCTCTTCATTGTCTTTGAAGGCTCAAAAAGCCTCATGGGGTAGCTTCTTTCGGTCGGGGAGGTGGATCCAGGGGGTCCGGCATGGCTCCCCCCCATGGACTTTTGGATCTCCAACATCCGGACCCTGGTGGCATCTGTGATTATCCAAGTGATAACCTCCTCAGGTGGGGCAGTCCCATAGAGGTCCAGTCGCCACTGGATCTCTCTCTGGAGTTCGGACATCGTGGTCTCCCTGGTTCATGCCTTGCTGGGCTGTTCACTGTCCTGGCTGCTACCGGTCTCACTAGCTGGCTCGCTAGCCCGATGGCCTTCCATGAGTTTGGCTATGATGCCGCCTTGGACTTGTTGCCGGCAACTTTCCCCTGGGCTTTTAACAAGTGTTTCAGTGTAATCTTCCAGAGCCCAGCGTACTGCTGCTCCATCCGAAGAGGGCTTCAGTTGGTGGTTTGGATTTTCCAGGTAGACAGAAGCATCCCACCGCTGCCAACCGATTGTGACGGATAGCGGCTACCCTGACTGGGTAGCTCCGCCAAAGGGTCCTTCCTATACCTAGAACATGCCGCTATGTAGCAGAGAAAGTGATTATAGTGGAGCCCACCCAAATGACTAGACATACTAGTATTCCGGTGAAACACAAAGAACAACTTTATTGTGGACACACTCTGTTTTTATACACAAACTTATCAAGCTAAAGAGCCTTATTAGATCCCCAGATCTCCCACCCCTCCAGACAGGCTGGCGCCCCCCATAGTGTTCATTGTCTCGTAGAGTCCCAGCGGTACAGGGTTGGCTATTCCGGGCTGATCCCGAGGGAGCGGCGGCACTTCCAGGGTGTTGTTGGAAAGCCCTCGGTCCCCAGATGCTACCGTCCAAAAAGCGTCATGATCCATGGCTTGGGGCCGGAGTTACAGGTGATCAAACATGCACCGGGAAGGCCAAAGGGAAATAGGAGTTGTAGGGGGGTCCGGAACCCCCAGTTCCCAAGGGAGCTCTCCTCCGGCAAACAACCCACCTCTTGCCCTCCCTAGGGAGTACCCATCCCCAAAAGAGCGGAGCTCTGGTTTTAAGTGCCGCTGGAACGACCGGGTGTAAATGTCAGCGGGTATGCAGGGAGGCGCGGCCAGTCGGTAATTCCAGGAGCCCGGCCAGCCGGAACGGGGTTAGGCGGTCAGAGATCAGCTCTTCCGCGAGGATGTAAAGCACACAAAATAAACAAAACCAAGCATCTAGGAGATCGCAAAAGCTCTCCAAAGTCCAAATCCGGTGAGAAAAGGTGAGGGGCTAGGTAGTAGGGGGTGGAGGTTTAACCTTGGCAGCCTGGTATCCATGACATAGAGCATGCAATTTTAAGACACTTTTAAATTCAATTCTATTTTCAAATGTGCTTTGTTCTCTTGGTATCCCTTGTTGAAAAAGAATATGCATATATCCTACACTAGTGGGATCTAGTTGCTGATTGGTGCCTACACACATTTGTCTCTTGTGATTGGCTAACTAGATGTGTTCAGCTAGCTACCAGTAGTGCAATGCTCCTTCAGCAAAGGGTAACAAGATAAAGAAGCAAATTTGAATAGAAGTAAATTGGAAAGTTGTTTAAAATTATATGTTCTATCCAAATGATGAAATAAAATAACATTTTGAGGTTTCCTGTCCTTTTAAGGTGATGGTAAACTTTCCACTTTTTATAATCAGATCCTGAATGTATGTATGTATTGGGTACTTGTAAAGCGCAACTAATCACCCGTAAGGGTCTCGAGGCGCTGCTCATTTTATCGACCTCGGAAGGATGAAAGGCTGAGAGGACTTCGCCGGGGATCGAACTTGCTACAGAGCTCACCCACAGTGCCTTAGCATGCTGAGCTATCTGTCCGGCTTGAATGTTGGTGATATTTTAGATGGACTTTTAATTGATCACTTCTAATGAAGATGCACTATAATTTACTTTTTAATCAAGCCGTGTAATTCTAATACTGCATGCTCCTGTCGCCCACTTCAAAAGTAATTTGTTTGTGAGCTAACGCTTTGAACTGTTCTACAATCAGCGCTTTATCCATATGGCGCTTTTATTGTAGCTAGAGAACAGCTCAAACTGTTAGCTCACAAAAAAAATTACTTTTGAAGTGGACGGCAGGAGCATTTGGTATTAGAATGTCACAGCTAGATTAAAATGTAAGTTATAGCGCAACTTCATTAGAAATAATTGTGACGGATAAAAAAAACGGGTCCTGCTTGCCCCCCTGCCAACTGCAGCTATGTAGTTGGCAAGTGACCACAGCCTGTAGCCACCCCTGCTGCCCGACAGCACCAGTATTCAGGGTCCCACCCTGTGGCAGACTCCAGCTACCCAGACTAGGTAGCTCTGCCAGAGGGTCCTTCCTCTGCCTGGAAGAGGCTGCTATGCAGCCCAGGAAAGTGATTTTAGCCAGAGCCCACCCAAATAACTAGACATACTAGCATTCAGGTGAAACAGGAACTGATTTTATTGGAAAACACGCACTCCTTTTATACACAAAGCTGATCTTGATAAGACACTGGACAATCCCAGAATTTTCTCAACATTCCCGCCTCTCCAGACAGGATGGCGCCTCCATAGCAGCCACAGTCCCACAGAATCCCAGTACACAGGGGTGGCGGTTTTGGGGTGATCCCGGTGGAGCAACAGCACTTCCAGTGTGTCATGTTAAAGCTCTCGGGTCCCCAGATGTCACAATCTAAAAAGCGGCATGATTCGTTACTGGCAACCAAAGATAGAGTCCGTTGAAGTTATGGGGGTAGGGGTATCCAAAACACCCGGTTCCCAAAGGAGCTCCCCTCCGGTAATTCCCCCAGCTCTTGTCCTCCATAGGGGCTACCAATCCCCAAGAGAACGGAGCTCTGGGGCGAAGGGCCCATGGAGCGACCGGGGTAAAGTTAGCAGGTGTCCTGCTGTTCTGTGGCCGACCGGGAGTTCCAGGAGCCCGGCCAGCATGAGAGGGGTTAGGCGGGTGTCCGTTGTGAGGCGGCCGACCAGGAGTTTCAGGAGCCCAGCCAGACTTGGAGGGTTTTTCCCGGTCATAGATCAGCTCTTCCATAACCAAGTGAACACAGCAAAACAACACATAGAACGCATCTGGGAGATCCCGTAAGCCATGAAATGGTCAAATCTAATGTAACAGGGAGTGAGCCATGTAGTAGGGGAGTGGGGGTAGCCTTGGCTGTCTGGTATCCGTGACAATGATCAATTAAAGTTCATCTAAAATATCACTAACATTCAGGATCTGATTATAAAAAGTGAAAAGTTATAGAGCATGCAATTAGAAAATAAAATCTTTTAAACTTTTATTTGAGCACTATATGACAAAAAATTTTGCAAAATTGTTACAATATTATACATATAGTGTTCAAGATGTGTATGTTCTTCAAAAAAGAATACTAAGAAAACCAAGGTAAATTAGAATGTTTTGTAAAATTGCATGCACTTTATAAATTATGGACTTTTCATTTTCCTTTAACACCTCTTGTTTGTCAAGTCGTGGTATAAGATTGTTTAATTTATCATTTTTTTCCCACACCAACAAACTTTAAGAAAAGTTCAATGAGGAGTAGTTGATGCTTGAAGTACATAGTACTTTTTCTTTCTCATTGGTTGTAGCTGCTAAAAGCCTGTGCTATTTTTAGCAGAACTCGCTGCCTTTTTATTATTCTGCGCACTTTCCTGTATGACTCCTGCATGTAAGTACGATTGGACTGGTTTTCTGACTCTAGGCAATCAGCTGTACATTTTTGGTAATTGAATTAAAAATTACATGGTGCGCCTGGTATTAGGCTGGGCTGGCACTGTACATAAAACATTTATCAAATACCCTACATTGTCTCCTCTATCTTTACATTTTACCATACTTCCTTATTCTCACTTGTCTTTTCCCTTTTCTCCATTAAAATGCTATGTCACTCCGTGTTGTCTCACTGACGTCTCTTCCCTTCCTGTGCTTTTCTCAGCTGTCTAGCACCTGTTGCTGTCACTACAGATCCAGAAGATCTGAGGTTAAAACAAACCTGTCAATCACCTGGCTAATAAATTCATGCCCACCCTAGACTTTAGGGGCGGGATAACGTGACGCTCGTAACCATTGCACGCTATCATTGGCTGAATAAGGAAGATGAATAAGCTGATTGGACAGGGCGGGCACTGTAGTCTCTGCATCTTTTTTGTGAGCTCAGAAGTTTACAGAAAGTGAGCTGGAAAAGAAGCTGGAACTGGTCGGGCACGGTAAAGCTGGTACAGGTGAGGATATTCTGACTACTGGCATTCGCACACAGTACCTTAGTGCATATATTCATTAAAACTTTTGGATTTGAAAAAATATCTCCTGGCCACCCCTAACATTTCTTACTAAGAGTTACCGCTACTTGAAGACCGAATGGCCGCAGAGCGACAGCCACTTTTGACAGAGAATAAGCACTGAGCACTGACTGGTTACCAAATACCGGAATGAGCACTGACAGTGATATTGACGGGACTGGACAATGCGCAATATATTAACCGACCAGCACAGAGTGGTAATAGCTACTCACTGAAATGAGTATTATTCTCAGTCACTGTTGAGTAATATGATCACTGTGATGATTTACTTGTGCTGTGGGTCACCATATAATTGCTTTAGCATCTAAATTTTGTCTGCTGGTATTGTTTGTTTTCTCTATTTTGACCATCTTGACATTCATAGTTGTCTTTCTCTTCTGTCACTCACATGAAACACAAAACATTTTCTTTCATGATACTGGCAGTATACAATTTTAAACAACTTATCAATTTACTTATATTATTTCATTTGCTTTGTTCTCTTGATATATTTTATTGATAAGCATACATAGGTATGATCAGGAGCTGTGAGCTAGCTGCTGATTGGTGACTGCACATCTATACATATAAATTATTGCAGCAGTTTGAGATGGACTGCAACTTTAAAAAGTTAAACTGCTGCTTTTGAATGCTAAGTACTGTGTGGGGTAAAAAAAAGTACTACACATTTTTAAAAATCCACATTATTCCATCACTCATTTAAAGTATCCCAGAGAGTGTCTATGGATGCCACAATGTGTTTTGTTATCTCCCTTTTAAAATGTTTCCAAATACAGTGGATATAAAAAGTCTACTGTTAAAATGGCAGGTTTCTGTGATGTAAAAAAAATGAGACAAAGATAAATCATTTCAGAACTTCTTCCACCTTTAATGGGACCTATAAACTATGCAACTCAATTGAAAAACAAACTGAAATCTTTTAGGTAAATGGAAGTAAAAATAAAAAAATAAAATAATATGGTTGCATAAGTGTGCACTGCACACCCTTAAACTAATACTTTTTTGAAGCAACTTTTGATTTTATTACAGCACTCAGTCTTTTTGGGTATGAGTCTATCAGCATGGCACATCTTGACTTGGCAAGATTTGCCCACTCTTCTTTGCAAAAACACTCCAAATCTGTCAGATTGCGAGGGCATCTCCTGTGCACAGCCAGTGGCGTCACTAGGGTTGGTGTCACCCGGTGCGGTACGTTGTGGTGTCACCCCCCCCTCCCCCCAGAAAGCAGGCACACACATATATAAACACTCAGACACACTTAAAAACACACTCAGATGCACACACAAACACTCGGAAACACACTCTGACACACGCACAAAAACACTCTGACACACGCACAAAAACACTCGGGCACACACCCACAAACACTCGGGCACACACCCACAAACACTCGGGCACACACCCACAAACACTCGGGCACATACCCACAAACACTCGGGCACACACACACAAACACTCGGGCACACACACTGAAACACTTAGACACACACACAAAAGCACTCACACACACACACACAAAAACACTCAGACACACACACAAAAACTCAGACACATACAAAATATGTAAACTGCACTGCATTAATTATAAAGCTCATGCCTAGAGATGCTCCCTGGCTCAGCAGAGCATCAAATGAAAGATAAACAGAGCACTCTAAAAATAAATCACTAAAGAAAAGGTTTAGGCGCGCAAACTAAGAAAATTCTGCTCTCAGACTCTGTTCCAAGTCTGTCAGTGCACAGCTCCGGGCCGCGTGTCTACCGCTTCTTATGGCCAAGCACCTCTGCTCTCTGCCCACCCCCAGACCCCCGCCTGCCCTCCCCTCCTACCTCTTCAGTGTGAACTTAGTGTACCGTAACTGTACCGGTCTGGTGGGCATCATACGTGGCTCCTTTTCTTTAGAGACAGTGTCAGACAGTCATGCGGTCAGGTGCCAGGCATCCCCCTCATGATTTCCCAGTTCCCGATTAGAGAGACAGCACAGCAGTGAGTGACTCCACTGCTCCGCCTCCACACGCCACTGATTAGTGAGCACAGATAGGCAGGCAGGTTTTGGCTAGCAGCGCAACTTCGCAAGCGCCACGGCACACCCACAACATTCATAGGGAAATTGGGCAGTGGAGGAGCAAAGTACAAACAAGCAAAAGCAGCCGGGAAAACTATTTGTGGAAATTGCAGTGACCCGCACCCCCCTAGTGACGCCACTGTGCACAGCGCTCTTCATATCACCCCACAGATTTTCGATTGGATTCAGGTCTGGGCTCTGGCTGGGCTATTCCAAAACTTTGATATTCTTCTGATGAAGCCATTTGGATGTATGCTTTGGGTCGTTGTCATGCTGAAAGATGAAGTTCCTCTTCATGTTCAGCTTTCTAGCAGAAGCCTGAAGGTTTTCTGCCAATATTGACTGGTATTTGGAACTGTTCATAATTCCCTCTACCTTGAATAAGGCCCCAGTTCCAGCTGAAGAAAAACAGCCCCAAAGCATGATGCTGCCATCACCATGTTTCACTTTGGGTATGGTGTTCTTTTGGTCATACGCAGTGTTGTTTTTGCGCCAAACATATTTTTGGAATTATTGCCAAAAAGTTCAACCTTGGTTTCACCAGACCATAACACCTTTTCTCACATGCTTTTGGGACACTTCAGATGTGTTTTTGCTAAATTTAGCTGGGCTTGGATGTTTTTGTTTGTAAGAAAAGGCTTCCGTCTTGCCTTCTACACTAAAGCCCAAACATATGAAGAATACAGGAGATTGTTGTCACATGTACCACACAGCCAGTACTTGCCAGATATTCCTGCAGTTTCTTTAATGTTGTTGTAGGCCTCTTGGTAGCCTCCCAGACCAGTTTTCTTCTCATCTTTTCATCAATTTTGGAGGGACATCCAGTTCTTGGTAATGTCATTGTTGTGCCATATGTTCTCCACTTGATGATGACTGTCTTCACTGTGTTCCATGGTATATCTAATGCCTTGGAAATTCTTTTGTACCCTTCTCCTGACTGATACCTTTTTAACAATGAGATCCCTCTGATGCTTTGGAAGCTCTCTGCGGACCATGGCTTTTGTGTAGGACGCGACTAAGAAAATGTCAGGAAAGACCAACTAGAGCAGCTGAACTTTATTTGGGGTTAATCAGAGGCACTTTAAATTATGGCAGGTGTGTGATGACTCTTATTTGACATGGTTTTTAATGTGATTGCTTAATTCTGAACACAACTACATCCCCAGTTATAAGAGGGTGTAAACCACATTATTTTAGTTTTTTTTTGTTTACTTCCCTCAACCTTAAAGATTTCAGTTTGTTTTTCAATTGAGTTGTACAGTTTATAGGTCACATTAAAGGTGGAGAAAGTTCTGAAATGATTTATCTTTGTCTAATTTTTTTTACATCACAGAAACCTGACATTTTAACAGGGGTGTGTAGCCTTTTTATATCCACTGTATGTTGGTATGGGTAGGGGTCCTGTTATTGTGGAGGAAAGTCATGCAAATTAGTGCTCGTTGCTCTTTTTTGTACTTCAGATGGTCCTGTCTCAGATTTGATGGATGTTTTAGCATCAGACATTGCCTACTTGAAAATGCATCTTCCACCACACAGCCTTATGCTTTGAAGGGATAACCTGCATCTGCAGAATATTGTAGTTTATAATGTGCAGGTCACAAACTCTTAAACAGACAAAACACCACCACACGTGATTTCCTGTACTATATTTAATTGAATGATTTACACACTGTGGCGTTAGCCTCTCATGTTGCTGTTCCTTAAATGAAGGATGTTTTTCCAGTCTTTAACTGTGAAATTTTTGTTTTGTTTGGCCCGTGATTGAAGTTTACTGTTTTTTTTTTGTTTTGTTTTTTTTTTAACATGAAAAGGGGTTAAGAAACTGTTTTCATAAAGACTGCTCTTTTTAAGTCATCTTTTGAATGTGTAAAATCTTGACAAAGGCTTTACGAAAGCCGAAACGCGTAGATTGTTACTTCCTACTGCTCTACAACCTAGACCAAGGATTCGAAAAATCTCCAAATCATGTCTACTCCCATAACCGCAACGTCAGTTGGAGAGAGAAAAAAACTTCTTGGAATTGGAGTAAGTCTACTGACGAAGCGGTAGGAGTTTGGACTATCTACTAAACAACAACTATCTTTGAATTAGTGCGCGCACTGCGCTCTCACAGATGATTGGGTAAAAGGAAAAACGTACCCCAACGTAACTTCCAGTATCTAAACACAACTTGGTAAGAACGGGAATGCAAGAAGCAGCAAGACCAACAAATAAGGTGAGCTGAGACCCGCACCAAGAGTAACAGGAATACTGAACCTTTTCCCAGATAACTTAGTTACAGCTGGCAAGGTAAGCTGTCCTAATACCGAACTAACGAGACGTCCTGAGCACTCTCCAAAGCTGAGCGGTAATCCTTCAAACAGTGTATTTAAATCACAGGGATAAAACATCTTCACATGCCTGCTATATTCAATAGAAATACGTATAACTGGTTAATATAAACTGTGCATTAACGGAATCCATTCGAAACAAGTATTGGTTTATTTGGTTTTCACGTTTCACAAAGTGACAATACAATTATAAATAGTTACATTGTGACTAACTTTAAAGATACCTGTTAGATTGTATGCCAAATTGCACAACTGAATATATTGTGAATGTTTTCTAAATATTGATTTTTAACTAATTGATTCAGAGACACCGGTGTCACTAGAATTTTATTTGTGATATTATTTTTTATTTATGACAATATCATATTCCATATGTCAATAATACATTTTATAAAACGTAGCTGAATTTGAAGTACTTTATAATAGTGTTAAGGCTGCCTTTGCTGGCGCCACCCACATCCTGTGTGTTTATTCATCTTTAGAATGTGCTTTCGTTACTTGAATCATTGTGGATGCAGATATTTTTCTATTTATTTAATTGTTAGCTTGATAACCTAAAGTTCTTGCTTAATGTTGTATGGGTGAGGATTAATTTCCCAGCAAGACTATAATCCTAAACACATATTGAAGATGTGCTGGCGTTATCTGCCCAAGGAAGAGTAACAAGTGTTATTTTGCATGGCTTGGCCTCTACAGTCACTTGATCTCGGCTAAAATCATTTTATTTCTTGGAAGATTTAAAAAGTAAAAGACAAAATGCAGCTGGTCTTTTTTACACACTCTGGAATACTCTAAATATGGATTGTAAAATTCTGCACAAACTTACTGTCTTGACATAGTACATTTGTCCAACACAGAGGCGCATGTTGCGGTACCTGCTGTCAGCTTAGACGTTAGGAGCTGCAACCAGGGGGCAGATGGCCTTGTACTCTCTTACCATATGAAGCCAGATCACTGATCGTTACAGAGAGTGACACTGACTGGTGCCGAGTAGGAGCGGTGAGAGGGAAGGAGGGAGGCAGATGGATGGCCCAGCAGAGAAGGAGAGGGAGGGAGAGGCGGGGTTCACTACACTATGGGAAAAATGTTATGCAAGGGACAGGGAGAGTTGGGACCCTACACTACAGAAAATTATTTGGAGGGGGAGGTGGGAAGTGTTGTGTGCAGCTGCAATTAGCAGCCTTGCCCAAAAACAATTGCAAAGACATGCATGTCTGCTGTTTCTGAACAAAGGGGACCCCAGAGAAACGTTTTTTTATGTGATCATATTTAGCGGCCAAATAGTTGCATCAAATATAACAAAATGGGCCTAGATCAATACTTTGGGTTGTCTACTTTAAAAAAAAAAAAAATTATATATATATATATATATATATATATATATATATATATATATATATATATATATATATATATATATATATATATATATATATATATATATATATATATATATATATATATATAATGTGTGTGTGTGTTTTCATAGGTAAATCAAAAAACAAAGGCTCCATTTCTGTTTAAACGGAGTGATAGAAAAAAAAAATGCTTAAACATTTCTAGTACTTTGGGCAAGTTTTTCTATGAAATTCCTGGTAGTGAAGGGGTTAAAGGGTCATGAAACTCAATTTTTTTATTTTATGATTCAGATAGAGCATAGAGTGTTAAACAACTTTCCAATTTACTTTGTATTATCAAATTTGCTACTTTGTTGTGGTATTATTTGTTGAAGGAACAGAATTGCACTGCTGGGAGCTAGCTAAAGACAGGTAAGTCAATAACAAAAAGCAAATATGTGCATTTGCCAACCAATCAGCAGCTAGCTTTTCAAAAAAGGAGAAACCAAGAGAACAAAGCAAAATAGATAATATAAGAAAATTGGAAATATGTTTAAAATTAGATGTTCTATCTGAATCATGAAAGGAAAAAAATGTGTTTTCATGTCAGCAAAACTTTAAATGCAAAGAAAGTGTTTACTGTTCATTTATAAGAGATATAGTACATCAAAACTGGTTGGAATCAGTGTAAGATGCTCCCATAAATCAGTGAATACGATCAAGGTTAAAATGCAATGAAAACCAGGGTCAATACATGTTAGGTTTTATTATACAGCAGCATTAAAGAATAAATGAAAGAAAGGAAGGCTGTTTGTTCATAGGTTAATATGGCAGATTTTCTGAATCGTGACATAGTCATTAACGCTTGTGAAGATTCAAGGGGAAGCTAACCACCCCAAGGCTACATTAGAATAAATAAATCAGAAATAATGTTAGGTAAACAGCCTATGTGGTAGATATTTACCTATCGGTACAGAAGGACATACAGGTATACCCCGCTTATACAGCGGGTTAGGGACCGAAGCCCCGCTGTAAAGTGAAAACCACCTTAAAGTGAAACAAGGTGTTTTAGCTTTCTTTTCACTTGCCAGTGTGTTTACAAACTTGAAAACATGTTTGAACTAACCTATATTAGGGGTGCAATAGTGCTACGTTTAGTTTAACACTAGCACAGTATTCAATTAGTATTCAATAAATACTGTACCTGTAAAATAGTGACAATTACTGTAGTCAAAACGAGAGAAATCTCAATGTATTTTTGCTGGTAAAACATTCTATAAATTAATAAATGAGAAGTCCAATATGCACCAAATTGCTGAGTATGTGAATATGTGTAACACTAAAAACAGAAAATAAGGCAACCGTAGCATAAGCTACAACAATAAGGGGAAACTTAAAACAACAATAAAAAGATCAGAAAACATCTGCAATGTTGACGTGGTAGGAGCAGAGTTAAAATGTATATTTATGGAGGTGTCTATTATGAGCTGTTGTCTTGTCTTATCAGGTGGTGATAATTGCATGTGTCGGCCATGTTTAGATCAATACTGTACTGGGGGAGTCCCCAAAAGTTCTGTATTGTCTGCATGGTTAACTATTCATTTGCTGGATTTTAGATCATTCAGGGCAGAGTCCAGTGTATTCTGTAATGTGTCAAAAGTTGCAGTTAGATCCATGACCAGCGTAATTTTTCAGAGAAAATGGCTTCAGAAAGATTATCTGACTTTTCATCAGCCAGGAAGATGAAATAACCTGATCCAGGAAGGCTACAAGACTCTATAGTTGCCAAGAAAAATGAGAATGGTGACAATTGTAGCCGCAAATAGACTCAAACATAAAGTATTAGCACAGAGCTGTATGTATGTATGTACATTGTATTGTCATTCAATCTTGCTAAAGAGATCACTTACAATTTTACATCATGGATGGCCAACTGCCGGCACGAGGGCTACAAGCAACCCTTGGCACTAGTTATTGCAGCCCTTTGGGAAAAGCAGAACTAAAAACTTTTTGCTGTTTTTGCTGTTGTTTTAGTGGACGTAGAAAAAAGAGTAACTAAAAATGTGTGCTTTGGGGCGATCACAACTCAGACGAGTCCTCTTGAGGGAAGACAATAAACAGACTAACCTGCAACCTTAACTAAATCTGACCCTGTCCCACTTAACATTTTTAGGAAATATATTAATTGTTTGTTAATAGTCATACATTTATTAGACATGGGCATTCGGCAGATTCTTTAGCTACCGAATTCGGAAGTAGGTGGCCCCTCGTTGAGTTTTGGCTCTTTTCAGAGCCAGATTTATGTCAATTAGGGGCCGCCTACTTACAAAACTGCCGAATGCACATGTCTAACATTTATATGCAGTGCCTTAAGTTTTGTAAAACATTCATCCGCGCCCCAATGTACTACATAGTTGGCTATCTCTGATTTACAATACACCCTTGCTGCACGTTGCAATACTGCTTTTAACATTCCACCAGTGGGCAAGAACCATCACATTCCACAGTGAAGTGTAGTAAAATGCCTCTTGGTGACACTGCCTTCTAACAGTGATATAGAACATTTCACCTGCAATCTCTATTACAATGCACATACATTTTATAACATAGCAATATGGTGACAATGCTTTGAATTATGTGAGAAAGAGGTTTAAAATCAAATTTTCATTTTCATGCCTCATAGTAAAAGGTCCTGAAATTTTGTGTGAGTTATGTGTAAGGAAGGTCGGTTGCAATTTTTATTTCAAAATCTATTTTTAATTTTTTTTTTTTAAATCTTTAAGAAATAAAAGCGTAATTAAATATTTGGCTGGTCAACATGACAAGCGTAAGAGTTATAAATGCTGCACTGACAGAACAAGCACACTTTGTTTTAGAAAATCTAGAGGTTGAAATAAAGTATTCAGGGATATAAAACACATGGTTGTTTTTTTTAAAATTTGGAGAGAGAGAAAAGAAGAAAACATAATCAATGTTGGATTGTAAAATTATACATTTTGAAAATTTGGTAGGATTAAAGAGTCCTAAAACCCAATTTTATTATTTTTTCATGATGCAGATAGAACAGACCATTTCAAAGAACTTTTCAATTTATTTCTATTATCAAATTTGCAGAATTTACGGTGCCTAGGGCAGTACAAAACCTAAATATACCACTGCTTCATTCTATTGGTATCCTTTGTTGAAGGAGCAGCAGTGCATTTGGAGCTATCTGAATACATCAGAGCCAATCACAAGAGGCAAATATGTGCAGACCAATCGGCAGCTAGCTTCCAGTAGTACATTGCTGTTATTGAGCCTACCTAGGTGTGCTTTTCAACAAATTATACAATTTGGAAAGTGGTTTACAGTTTCATGCTCTCTTAATCTTGAAAGAAATAGTTTGGGTTTCATGTTCCTTTTTAAAGTAGTTTCTAAACGTAGAAGATTCTCAACTCTGTTTTAAAGTATGTCCCTTAAATTATTTAATATTTTAGGAAGAGTTTATTATTTAATACTCCCATGTCTTGATACGTTTGCCCATATATTACAGTGCATATAAAAATGTGCTTTAATTTAATAAAGCATGTCATTTTTGTATACTTGCTGGCAGTAATTCCAACATTTAGGGTAATGATGGGGCCAGCCAAATGTCATGATATGGCCGCCCAAATCATCACAGATCCATCATGACAGTTGGAACTAGACAGTCCGAGTTGTACGCTTTCATGGGGTTCTCCACCCCTAAACTCAACCTGCTGTTGGGAACATTGTAAATAATCACTCATCAGACCATATCAATAATTTCCAGTTTTCAGCTGTCCAGGTTTTATGACCATGAAACCAACTTTTCTCTTATAAGATGTATCGAGTCCACGGATTCATCCTTACTTGTGGGATATTCTCCTTCCCTACAGGAAGTGGCAGAGAGAGCACCCACAGCAGAGCTGTCTATATAGCTCCCCCCTTAGCTCCACCCCCTAGTCATTCTCTCTGCCTGCTTAACTGCTAGGAAGGGCAAAGAGCTATGTGGTGACTATAATGTTAGTTTTTTATTTCTCAAGCAAAAGTTTGTTATTTTAAATGGTACTGGTGTGTACTATTTACTCTCTGGCAGAAAAGGGATGAAGATTTCTGCAAGGAGGATGATGATCTTAGCACTTTGTAACTAAGATCCACTGCTGTTCTCACAAGGCCTGAAGAGTACTGGAAAACTTCAGTTGGGAGAACAGTTTGCAGGCTGCATATGAGGTATGTTCAGTCTATATTTTTCTAGACAGACTGTGTTAATTCTAGAAAAGGCTGGCAATATCCCCATGAGGGAAGGGTAAGCTGTATTCAGACATTTTTAATAGGAATTTCAGCTTGCTTGAAGGGCTCATTAGTTACTGGTGACACTGTTAAGAAAAAACATTTTGTTTATTGATGCAATTATAACGTTTTCTGAAGGGACTAAAGGGCTGGTGACACTTAGGAAAAAACGTTTTGTTTATTGATGCATTTATAACGTTTTTTGAAGGGACTAAAGGGGTTATTGTGGCTTGGTTTTGAGTTTTGTAACTCACATGGTTAATTAAGAGACACTCTAGTGTTTCTCTGATAGGCCTCAAAACATCGAGTGAGGCGGTAGGGGACTATTTTCGCGCCTCAGTTGCGCATTTTCCTTTCCTCTGAGACATATCACTGCTTCTCCTGAGTTTCCTGCTGTGTTTGAGGACTGTTAAAGAAGTTTTTTTTTCCCCACAAATTGTTCTGAAGGGCAGGTAGGAGCCACAGCAGAGCTGTGGCAAGGTGCTGAAAGTCTTTTTTACTGGGTTTAACGTTTTTTCAATCCGTTTTTGCCATTAAGGGGTTAATTGTTTATTTGCATAGCTGTGCAAAGTACTAAGTCTTTATAATGCTACTGTAAAAATTTCGTTAAGTTTACTGCTTTTTTACACTGTTTTGCAGAACTGGTGCAGCTTTTTTTCTCTTAAAGGCACAGTACCGTTTTATTTCTAAGTGTTTTTTTTTACTTTGATTACAGTGTTTTCCAAGCTTGCTTGTTACATTACTAGCCTGTTTAACATGTCTGACACCAAGGAAAATCCTTGTTTAATATGTTTGGAAGCCATTGTGGAATCCCCTCTTAGAATGTGTCCCAATTGTACTGATATGTCTATAAACTATAAAGAACATATATTAGCACTTAAAAATATTGCAATAGATGATTCTCAGTCAGAAGTAAATGAGGGTTCGCCATCTAGCTCTCCCCAAGTGTCACAACCAGTAACGCCCTCACAAGTGACGCCAAGTACCTCCTAGTGCGTCAAATTCTTTTACTTTACAAGACATGGCCACAGTTATGAATACAACCATCACAGAGGTTTTATCTAAACTGCCTGGTTTACAAGGAAAGCGGGACAGCACTGGGTTTAGAAAAAATGCTGAGCCGTCTGACGCTTTAGTAGCCGTATCTGATATGCCCTCACAATGCTCTGAAGTAGGGGTGAGGGATTTGTTATCTGAGGGAGAAATTTCTGATTCAGGAAAGACGCTTCCTCAGACAGATTCTGATATGACTGCCTTTAAATTTAAGCTTGAACACCTCTGCTTATTGCTCAGGGAGGTATTAGCGACTCTAGATGATTGTGACCCTAGTGGTTCCAGAGAAATTGTGTAAAATGGATAAATACTTAGAGGTTCCTGTTTACACTGATGTTTTTCCAGTCCCTAAGAGGATTGTGAATATTATTACTAAGGAGTGGGATAGACCAGGTATTCCGTTCTCTCCCCCTCCTGTTTTTAAGAAAATGTTTCCCATATCTGACACCATGCGGGACTCGTGGCAGACAATTCCTAAGGTGGAGGGAGCTACTTCTACTCTGTCTAAGTGTACAACTATACCTATCAAAGACAGTTGTGCTTTCAAAGATACTATGGATAAAAAATTAGAGGGTCTCCTGAAGAAAATTTTTGTTCATCAGGGTTTTTCTCTCCAACCTATTGCGTGCATTGTTCCTGTAACTACTGCAGCTGCTTTCTGGTTTGAGGCTCTAGAAGAGGCTCTTCAGATGGAGACTCCATTAGAGGAGATTATGGACAGACTCAAGGCCCTTAAAGTGATGGTAAACCCTAGCGTTTGGGAAACGCTAGGATTTACAATCGTAACAAATAAAGGGGACTTTCATTCATGAAGTATAAAATACTTCATTCTGAAAGCCCCTTTATTTGTTAGCAGCGTTTTCTGCGCTGAGCTGCTAAAGGCAGCCCACGGCAGAACGCAATTTGGCTGAGAGGTGACGTTAAAGCTTTGGTATTGGTATCCCACAAGTAAGGATGAATCCGTGGACTTGATACATCTTACAAGAGAAAACCTAATTTATTCTTACCTGATAAATTTCTTTCTTTCATGTAATTAGCAAGAGTCCTTGAGCTAGTGACGTATGGGATATACATTCCTACCAGGAGGGGCAAAGTTTCCCAAACCTCAAAATGCCTATAAATACACCCCTCACCACACCCACAATTCAGTTTTACAAACTTTGCCTCCTATGGAGGTGGTGAAGTAAGTTTGTGCTAGATTCTACGTTGATATGCACTTCGCAGCAGGCTGGAGCCCGGTTTTCCTCTCAGTGTGCAGTGAATGTCAGAGGGATGTGAAGAGAGTATTGCCTATTTGAATTCAATGATCTCCTTCTACGGGGTCTATTTCATAGGTTCTCTGTTATCGGTCGTAGAGATTCATCTCTTACCTCCCTTTTCAGATCGACGATATACTCTTATATATACCATTACCTCTACTGATTCTCGTTTCAGTACTGGTTTGGCTTTCTACTACATGTAGATGAGTGTCCTGGGGTAAGTAAGTCTTATTTTCTGTGACACTCTAAGCTATGGTTGGGCACTTTTATATAAAGTTCTAAATATATGTGTTTAAACATTTATTTGCCTTGATTCAGGATGTTCAACGTTCCTTATTTCAGACAGTCAGTTTCATATTTGGGATAAATGCATATGAATAAACCAATTTTTCTTACCTTAAAATTTGACTTTTTTCCCTGTGGGCTGTTAGGCTCGCGGGGGCTGAAAATGCTTCATTTTATTGCGTCATTCTTGGCGCTGACTTTTTTGGCACAAAAATTTTCTGTGTCATTTCCGGCGTCGTACTTGTCGCCGGAAGTTGCGTCATTTTTTTGACATTTTTGCGCCAAAAGTGTCGGCGTTACCGGATGTGGCGTCATTTTTTGCGCCAAAAGCATTTAGGCACCAATTAATGTGGGCGTCTTTTTTGGCGCTAAAAAATATGGGCGTCATTATTGTCTCCACAATATTTAAGTCTCATTATTTATTTGCTTCTGGTTGCTAGAAGCTGGTTCATTGGCATTTTTTCCCATTCCTGAAAGGAATTTGAGAATACTTGTGATGTATCGAGTCCACGGCCCGCCCTGTTTATTTAAGATAGGCATATATATATTTTTATTTTTAAACTTTCAGTCACCACTGCACCTTATGGTTTCTCCTTTTTCTTCCTAGCCTTCGGTCGAATGACTGGGGGGTGGAGCTAAGGGGGGAGCTATATTGACAGCTCTGCTGTGGGTGCTCTCTTTGCCACTTCCTGTAGGGAAGGAGAATATCCCACAAGTAAGGATGAATCGGTGGACTCGATACATCACAAGAGAAATACATTTATCAGGTAAGCATAAATTATGTTTTTTAACATTGGTGTCTGTAATTAAAGGTTTTACAATTTACAGCACTTTCATGGATGTTTGCTTTGTGAAGTTCTCTGAAGACTTTTTTTTTTGTTGAAACAGGTTTTGTAGGTGAATATTTAGTTCTGCTGTCATTTTTGCTGCAGAAGTTCTGTGTTGTTTGGACTCATTCCTCGTTAGTGTTTGACTGTTCCTATCATTCTGTTTTGGTTCTCTCCACTATTCTTCTTTGCCAATGAAGTTTTGGCATGCTTTGTGTACATAGTCATAACCATGGAGACTGTTGCTTTTAAGACACCAAACAATTTGGCTATTATGGTTAAAGACACGCCTGCTAAATGGGCTTCCATGGTTTGTCCTCTTTAGAAGTCTGACAAGTCACCTGAACACAACTTGTATTATACTGGCATACAACCTGGAGAATGTTAGCAAAGAAAATAAAATAAGAGAATTGCTGCTTTTTTTCATCACTGTAGCCTATACAAATGATTTTGATCCCTATAATAATGGTGTTGACATTATGTTGCCAACCCCTGTTTATAAACATGGCAAGCTCCACTCCCAGTGGAAGGTAGGAGAAATAAGTAATAAAGTTGGTATACAGAGAGAGAGAGATGAAGCCTGTGTGTGTATAGAAAGTGATAAAATAGGGAGATCTGCTTTTCCTATAAACTCATCCCATTTTTATGGGTTGGGATGCCAAAGAACAGAATCAGTTATTTCATAAACAAAAATAAACCTAAAGGGTAAATTTCTCATATGTTTTATACACTACTGTTGGTATAACATGTAATTAGAAACATATTAAGGGGAAACCAATTTTACATTAAAATGTTGATTCCTTCAGACCCCTTTTGTTACATAGCCATTACTCAATTTTTTTGAAAATTTTAGTATAGGTAGAGGTTTCAACAGGAAAAACGGCTATTACCAAAGCTCCCTAGAGAGGCCAAAAAGCAAATTCTGTAACTTTTTTCATAATGTTGCCTATTGCCTAACAAGATATTTGATTGCAGCATTCTCAGGTTATGAAATTTGCTTTGTGGCCTCTAGGTAGGCTGGCCATATTGCCGCTTTATGGGGGGACACATATGAAAAATACATATATCAGGGTTTTTATAATGAAACTTTATTCAAACATTTCTTTAAACAGCCCCTAACATATGTATTTTTCCTAAGTGTCTGTCCTCCCTTAAAGCGGCAATATGGCAACTCAATCTCTAGGGAGCATGGAACAAACACAATTTCACACAAAAGCAAGAGGTGTTAATAGCCTTTTAATACTCTCCAGCTGGTAAAAGGGATCATGAAAGGGAAGAAAATGTTATAGTACACTGTCCCTTTAAGGGCTAGAGGAAGTAGTTGGAGGTAGACTGGATCAAGTGTAGTTTGCTAAAAGGGACATAAATCGCTAAATACATTTCATGCACCTCCTAATTATGGGTGCTGCCATTTTGGATCCCAGGTTTCACTGCCAGGAAATACATCAGCACTGAAATGTAGTGAATGCTATACACTAACTAATATGCTTCTAAATTGTATTTAGTGTTTAATGCCCCTTTAAGCATAGGTGTGACTGAATATATATGTGATGATGGAAATGTGCAAGTTTTAGGGGGGTTACATATATGTACTAGGATACTTGTAAATATAGATACAAGAAGAACAATTGTGAGGGAATGGGATAATGGGGACTGATAGATTGGTGGATAGTTCATCCTCTGTAACAGGTGCAAATGAGCCGGGTTACTTGTGAGGCGTGGGCATTGTTACTGTGCTGTACCTCATAGAATTGATTTAGTTTTTTATAATTGCAGGTGGGAGTGGGTAGAAGAGGGCATCATAAAAAGTGGGGGTTTAGGATGACTGATTTTATATGGGAGTTAAAGGAACATGAAACCCAAAGTTTTTCTGTCATGATTCTGATAGAGCATGCATACTTTTTATACTTTCTAATTTACTGGTACTATCATATCTTTTTTTATTCTCTTGGTATTTTTTGTTGGAAAGCAGGGAAGTAAACTCAGAGCGTGCACGCGTCTGTAGAACTATACGGGAGTGGTTTTGCAAGAATGTTATGCATTTGCAAGCGCACTAGATGGCAGCACTATTTCCTGCCATTTAATGCTCCAGACACCTACTAAGGTATCTTTTCAACAAACACAGAATTTTTGGGTTTAATTTCCCTTTAAACAACTTTCCAATTTTATTTATTTTATCATAGTATTTTCATTGTCTTGGTATCCTTTGTTGAAAGAGCAGCAATGCACTACTTGGAGTTAGCTGAACACATTGGTAAGCTAATGACGAGAGGGATTTTTGTGCAGCCACCGATTTGCAGTTAGCTCCCAGCTCCTGACCCTACCAAGGTATGGTTTTCGACAAAGGAAACCAAGAGAACTAAACAAATTATATAATAGATGTACATTGAAAAGATGTTTAAAATTGTAAGCTCTAGCTGAATCATGAAACAAAAATGTTGAGTTTCATGTCCCTTTAATAAGCATAGCATAATCCTGAAGTGCAAAGAAGTTTGTTGAGATGGTTGATGTTCACCTTTTACATGAAAGGGGTTAAACACATAGTTAAAGTCATCTCTTGCCTGGTAATGCAGGACAGGATGTGTGCATAGCTATCAATCACCATACATGCAGCTGGCTTTAACCTGTGTGTGTCTGTATATGTGTGTGTCATTGAGTGTGTGTGTTCCATTGCTCATTTTATGTCCATTTAGATTATTATATCCTTTCTATGTTGTGATAAAAATGCAGTTTAAAGTTGTATTGTTAAACCTTCCACTTTCCAGATTCTTGCTCCTTCTTATCCATTTTAAATTCCTCTGCCAGACTCCTGTACCTCACCCATTATTCCTTATCAGCTGTAGAGCTCTGCCAAATCCTTCCCTGTACAGTCATCTCATAACCTTCTCCATAGCACTTTAACATTTTAAATAACTATGGCTTGAGGAGGTGTTGAATTAAAAAATAATGCCTTCCAGCATAATAATAAATTCCAGTTTCTCTGGGAAACTCATCCTATTAGGATAATCTCTAAATCCTGGACAGCATAACACAAGTGTCACTCTCTTCTGTAAACTTTTTAGGTGGGAGATTTTAATTTACTTTTTTCTATTAAAGGGACGATCATGAAAGTCAAAATTTAAAGAAACATTAAACACTTTGAGAGGGTAATATAAAATGATAAATTGTGTGTGTATGTATGTATATGTGTGTGTATATATATATATATATATATATATATATATATATATATATATATATATATATATATATATATATATATATATATATATAATGTCTCCAATATACATTCATTATTTATTTTGTCCACTTTTCCTGTAATTCCATTCTGAAATTATGAGCTTTTCAGTTACTGTTAGGAATGGAAGTGCACAACACTGTTCTATTCCACACATCCATTGGCTGCACAATCTAGTGACTTATTTATAACTGTCCCTAATTGGCCAAAGCAGAGAAGGTAACCTAAGTTACAACATGGCAGCTCCCATTGTTTTATAATCACTAAAACTTTACACTTATTTTGTCAAGATTTAAACAGTTAATGAAACTTTATAAACTACATCTACATGTTCTCAGACCAATCTTTTCTTTGAATGCATCATTCTCTCTAGCATTTGTTTAGTGTTTAATGTCCCTTTAACCCCTTAATGACAGAGGACGTACCAGGTACGTCATGGAAAAACATTCCCTTAATGACAATTGACGTACCTGGCACGTCCTCTGTTGTTAGAAGCGCTGGAAGCGATCATGATCGCTTCCAGCTGCTTACAAGGGATTGTAGTGATGCCTCAATATTGAGGCATCACTGCAATCCCTTATTTTACCCACCGATGCAGAAAGGGCCACTCTGTGGCCCTCTCTGCATCGGACTATAGCCATCACACATTCGTTGGTGGGTGGGAGCAGCTTCTGGGAGGACCGTTAAGTATATGCTCCCGATCTGTATTACCCTCGAGCAGTTACTGCAATTTCTGCGGTTGCGCACGCATGCAAAATATGACCGGAAGAAACAGAAAAAAAAAAAATATAACTAATGCAGATGCCTGGGGTCCTGGGGATCTTCTTTGAGTAGTAAGGGATCTGGGAGGGGGAGGGATGTAGATTATTAAGGGGGGCCCAGCTACACTACAGAAAACATATTTTTCATCTAAAAAGTAAAAAAAAAACTATTTTTGGGGGCAAATTGGGTACTGGCAGACAGCTGCCAGTACCCAAGATGACGGCAAATAGGTAGAGGGGGAGGGTTAGAAAGATGTATGGGGGGATCAGGGAGGTTGTGGGGTAAGGGGGGATGCAGACTGCAGACAGTATGAAAAAATAAAATAAAAAAAAATAATAAATGATTTTTATTTCAGTACTGGCAGACTTTGTGAGGTGGGGGAGGGAAGAGAGCTGTTTGAGGGAGGTCAGGGGGGGATCAGGGGGTGGGATGTGTCCGGTGGGAGTCTGATCTCTACACTAAAGCTAAAAATTAACCCTACAAGCTACCTAATTAACCCCTTAACTGCTGGGCATATTACAAGTGTGGTGCGCAGCAGCATTTAACGGCCTTATTATTACCAAAAAGCAACGCCAAAGCCATATATGTCTGCTATTTCTGAACAAAGGGGATCCCAGAGAAGCATTTACAATCATTTGTGCCATAATTACACAAGCTGTTTGTAAATAATTTCAGTGAGAAACCTAAAATTGTGAAAAATGTAACAGTTTTTTTTTTTTATTTGATTGTATTTGGCGGTGAAATGGTGGCATGAAATATACCAAAATGGGCCTAGATCAATAATTTGAGTTGTCTATTAAACTACACTAAAGCTAAAATTAAACCTAAAAGCTCCCTAGTTAACCCCTTCACTGCTGGACATAATACACGTGTGGTGTGCAGCGGCATTTAGCGGCCTTCTAATTACCAAAAAGCAACACCAAAGCCATATATGTCTGCTATTTCTGAACAAAGGGGATCCCAGAGAAGCATTTACAACCATTTATGCCATAATTGCACAAGATGTTTGTAAATAAATTCAGCGAGAAACTTAAAGTTTGTGAAAAAATTTGTGAAAAAGTCAACAATTTTTTTTATTTGATCACATTTGGCGGTGAAATGGTGGCATGAAATATACCAAAATGGGCCTAGATCAATACTTTGGGATGTCTTCTAAATAAAAATATATACATATCAATGGATATTCAGAGATTCCTGAAAGATATCAGTGTCCCAATGTAACTAGCGCTAATTTAAAAAAAAGTGGTTTGGAAATAGCAAAGTGCTACTTGTATTTATGGCCCTATAACTTGCAAAAAAAAAAAAAGCACATGTAAACATTGGGTATTTCTAAACTCAGGACAAAATTTAGAAACTATTTAGCATGGGTGTTTTTTGGTGGTTGTAGATGTGTAACAGATTTTGGGGGTCAAAGTTAGAAAAAGTGTGTTTTTTTTCCATTTTTTCCTCATATTTTGTATTTTTTTTTTATAGTAAATTATAAGATATGATGGAAATAATGGTATATTTAGAAAGTCCATTTAATGGCGAGAAAAACGGTATATAATATGTGTGGGTACAGTAAATGAGTAAGAGGAAAATTACAGCTAAACACAAACACTGCAGAAATTTAAAAATAGCCATTGTCATTAAGGGTAAGAAAATTGAAAAATGGTCCGGTCATTAAGGGGTTAAACTTACACGATTCAAATTAAAAAAAAATTTTTTTTAAAAATCTGCTCGTCTGAAATTCAAATAAAGATTGTCTTTTTATGATAAATTTGTTGATTATGCACTTCTGTATGTAAGGTTCACGTAAAGAAGCATGGGTTAATAAACCCTTGAAAAAACTTTTATTATATACATATAATAATAATACTCTGACCTTGTAAATGCAAAAGATCACAGCTCAATTATCCATTGTCCCTTTTAGTTTTTTGCATTGACAGTTCGATTATAAAGTAGATTTTTTTTTTTTAATTTATGGGCCATCAAGGGACATGGTAATATTTCAGGTTTTTTTATTTATTGATTCAATTTTAAAGGGACATGAAACCCAATAGTTTTCTTTCATGGTTTAGAAAGAGCATGTCATTTTAAACAACTTTCTAATTTACTATTATTATCTATTTTGCTTCATTCTCTTGATATACTTTGCTGAAAAGCATATCTAGATAGGCTTAGTAGCTGCTGATTGGTAGCTGCACACAGATGCCTTGTGTGATTGGCTCACCCATGTGCATTGCTATTTCTTCAGCAAAGGATATCTAAAGAATGAAGCAAATTAGATAATAGAAGCAAATTGGAATGTTCTTTAAAATTGTATTCTCTACCTGAATAATGAAAGAAAAATTTTGGGTTTAGTGTCCCTTTAAGTCCAGTATATCTTTATTAATATACCATAGCTTTCTTGAGCTATTCAGCTAACTTTTTGCTAACAAATAAACAGTGGATTATGGTATGGTCACTGATAAGATGAATTATTTAGTGATTTTGTTTTTGTAAAATAACCACAACTAATAGAAAGAAATGGATCCACCGAGAGTTCTAATGGACCAGTAATACATTTTTTAGTTCTTTTATTTTACTTTCTTGTAGAAAACCTGGATTAATTACATAAAGGGATTTATATAGGATCCAAAAGGTTACAAGCCAGAACTATGTTTGCTCCCGTGCTTCAAGGACAAGTGAATCCCTGCCATAGCAAGAGTTTGTATACACTCAGTCAAAGTATAAACATGCAATGCAGCAGCATTGCATAAATGTTTACAGCTTTACGTTGCCTGTGTATGAGCTATATACAAGGTGCATGTTGTAATATCTAGTACAGTATAAAGAGCGCTTAAAACGTTCTACAAACCACTAAAAAACAAACGTCTCTTCAAAATATTGTAATTTGTGAGGCAGAATTGCTATTGTGGTTATAAACCTCATTCTTACCTCATTTGTCCATTCATTATTGTGTCTACATTTTGGTTGCTGTTAGTTCTGCACTGTCCCATTCACAGTGTTTAAAAATGCTAAAAAAAAAAAAGAGACTGCCTACTGCGGTTTCCACCACCCTCAGAAAGTTAGTTCCCATGAATACCATCGCTACAGACTGGCACGCTCCCAGCTAGTTTTCGAGCCAATGCTCTTATGTCCACTAGTATGGGCTTTCTACTGCTCACCAAACATACATGTCTTAAAATCTGACCAAATTGCCCCTGATGCTTTGGGAGCCTGCGGCCAATATAAAGGTGATGTGGTCATATTTATAAGAGAGTTACCAGTAAACTCTTTAGCAAGACCCTTTTATGTCTCTTTATCATGTGCCAGAAAAGTATTTCATTTTGACGTGGATGAAATATAGTTTATTTTATAGAACTATTCACTGGGAAATCCATTAACAAGGTTATGAATCTTTACTTTCAAAATGAGACATTTCATGCCTTTCTGCAGATGGTGTTCACATAAGAGATCGCCTGCAATACTAGATACTAGGAGGGTTTGTTTCACATCTTAAATCTCTCCAACACCCCATACGAAATATATGGGTATCAAACAACTTATTTAAAATAGTACAACTATGCAGCATGGAAATTAATTAAATAGAGCCCCCTATCCCAGAATAAAATCACCCAAAGCCAGTTTATTGAAGAGAGGGGTTTCCAGGCTGTCTGATAAGTATGAACAATTATGAAATTGTCATATTTCACTGAGACTGAATTGTTGTATTTATCATAAATGAATGTAGTGTTTTCCATAGCAGGGTGTCATTCTGAATTTGTAGAATTTAGTTACATTGTAAATATTAATTGTTTCTATATACATTTCACTTTTTTCCTCTCAATGCTGTTTAACGGTATAAAATGTATTTAATATTTGTTGTACACTTGGCTCTGGCATTAGTTGTATATTATCATTGTGCTGTGTTTTTATCTGCTGTAGGTGGGATTTGTTGCTATGAGATCTTGAATATATTCAGCTCTGGATACTAGTGGTCAAAGGTTGATTATAAAGCACTCAGTGTCAAAAAAGCAAAATGGTTGATGTGATTTAGTTATATTATAAATGATGTCTATATGCTTGTTGCTATTACACACTAGTGTATTTACATATATGAAAAAACAGTCCATAAAGCCTTAGATGGAAAATAAAGTAAAACATCAAACTTTATTTATGCATAAATATACAATATAATTATACCGTGACTGGCATTTACTGTCTACTTTGCCCTGTTTATCTTTTTCACTTGTATTTACATATATTGTTCATATTAAATCAAAGAGACCTAAAAGTGCAAAAAGAAAAAAATGTGTTAGAACATTTTATCAATATACTATTGCTAACTATCGGCTAGATTTAGAGTTTGGCGTTAGCCGTCAAAACCAGCGTTAGAAGCTCCTAACGCTGGTTTTGGGCTACCGCTGGTATTTAGAGTCTTGTAGGTAAGGGTCTAACGCTCACTTTGCAGCCGCGACTTTTCCATACCGCAGATCCCCCTACGCCATTTGCGTATCCTATCTTTTCAATGGGATCTTTCTAACGCCGGTATTTAGAGTCTTGGCTGAAGTGAGCGTTAGAAATCTAACGACAAAACTCCAGCCGCAGAAAAAAGTCAGGAGTTAAGAGCTTTATGGGCTAACGCCGGTTCATAAAGCTCTTAACTACTGTGCTTTAAAGTACACTAACACCCATAAACTACCTATGCACCCCTAAACAGAGGTCCCCCCACATCGCCGCCACTCTAATAATTTTTTTTAACCCTAATCTGCCGACCGCACACCGCCGCAACCTACGTTATCCCTATGTACCCCTAATCTGCTGCCCCTAACACCGCCGACCCCTATATTATATTTATTAACCCCTAATCTACCGCCACCAACGTCGCTGCTACCTTACCTACAATTATTAACCCCTAATCTGCCGACCGGACCTCACCGCTACTATAATAAAGTTTTTAACCCCTAATCCGCCTCACTCCCGCCTCAATAACCCTATAATAAATAGTATTAACCCCTAATCTGCCCTCCCTAACATCGCTGACACCTAAATTCAAGTATTAACCCCTAATCTGCCGACCGGACCTCACCGCTACTATAATAAATGTATTAACCCCTAAAGCTAAGTCTAACCCTAACACTAACACCCCCTAAGTTAAATATAATTTAAATCTAACGAAATAAATGAACTCTTATTAAATAAATTATTCCTATTTAAAGCTAAATACTTACCTGTAAAATAAACCCTAATATTGCTACAATATAAATTATAATTATATTGTAGCTATTTTAGGATTAATATTTATTTTACAGGCAACTTTGTATTTATTTTAACCAGGTACAATAGCTATTAAATAGTTAAGAACTATTTAATAGCTACCTAGTTAAAATAATTACAAAATTACCTGTAAAATAAATCCTAACAATTAAACCTAACACTACACTATCAATAAATTAATTAAATAAAATACCTACAATTAAATCTAACACTACACTATCAATAAATTAATTACATGAAATACCTACAAATAAATACAATTAACTAAACTAACTAAAGTACAAAAAATAAAAAAAGCTAAGTTACAAAAAATAAAAAAAATAATTACAAACATAATAAAAATATTACAACAATTTTAAGCTAATTACACCTACTCTAAGCCCCCTAATAAAATAACAAAGCCCCCCAAAATAAAAAAATGCCCTACCCTATTCTAAAATACAAATAGAAAAGCTCTTTTACCTTACCAGCCCTTAAAAGGGCCTTTTGCGGGGCATGCCCCAAAGAATTCAGCTCTTTTGCCTGTAAAAATAAACACAATAACCCCCCCAACATTACAACCCACCACCCACATACCCCTAATCTAACCCAAACCCCCCTTAAATAAACCTAACACTAAGCCCCTGAAGATCTTCCTACCTTATCTTCACCACACCGGGTATCACCGATCCGTCCAGTCTCCGAAATCTTCATCCAAGCCCAAGCGGGGGCTGGAGATCCATCATCCGGCTGAAGTCTTCTATCAAGCGGCAAGAAGAAGTCCAGAAGAGGCTCCAAAGTCTTCATCCTATCCGGGCAGAAGAGGAGATCTGGACCGGCAACCATCTTCATCCAAGCGGCATCTTCTATCTTCATCCGATGACGAGCGGCTCCATCTTGAAGACCTCCGGCTCGGATCCATCCTCTTCTTCCGACGTCCTAAGTCCGAATGAAGGTTCCTTTAAATGACGTCATCCAAGATGGCGTCCCTCGAATTCCGATTGGCTAATAGGATTCTATCAGCCAATCGGAATTAAGGTAGGGAAAATCTGAATGGCTGATTGAATCAGCCAATCAGATTGAGCTCGCATTCTATTTGCTGTTCCGATCAGCCAATAGAATGCAAGCTCAATCTGATTGGCTGATTGGATCAGCCAATCGGATTGAACTTGAATCTGATTGGCTGATTCCATCAGCCAATCAGATTTTTCCTACCTTAATTCCGATTGGCTGATAGAATCCTATCAGCCAATCGGAATTCGAGGGACGCCATCTTGGATGACGTCATTTAAAGGAACCTTCATTCGGACTTAGGACGTCGGAAGAAGAGGATGGATCCGCGCCGGAGGTCTTCAAGATGGAGCCGCTCGTCATCGGATGAAGATAGAAGATGCCGCTTGGATGAAGATGGTTGCCGGTCCAGATCTCCTCTTCTGCCCGGATAGGATGAAGACTTTGGAGCCTCTTCTGGACTTCTTCTTGCCGCTTGATAGAAGACTTCAGCCGGATGATGGATCTCCAGCCCCCGCTTGGGCTTGGATGAAGATTTCGGAGACTGGACGGATCGGTGATACCCGGTGTGGTGAAGATAAGGTAGGAAGATCTTCAGGGGCTTAGTGTTAGGTTTATTTAAGGGGGGTTTGGGTTAGATTAGGGGTATGTTGGTGGTGGGTTGTAATGTTGGGGGGGTTATTGTGTTTATTTTTACAGGCAAAAGAGCTGAATTCTTTGGGGCATGCCCCGCAAAAGGCCCTTTTAAGGGCTGGTAAGGTAAAAGAGCTTTTCTATTATAATTTTAGAATAGGGTAGGGCATTTTTTTATTTTGGGGGGCTTTGTTATTTTATTAGGGGGCTTAGAGTAGGTGTAATTAGCTTAAAATTGTTGTAATATTTTTATTATGTTTGTAATTAATTTTTTTATTTTTTGTAACTTAGCTTTTTTTATTTTTTGTACTTTAGTTAGTTTATTTATTTGTAGGTATTTTATTTAATTAATTTATTGATAGTGTAATGTTAGATTTAATTGTAGATAATTGTAGGTATTTTATTTAATGAATTTATTGATAGTGTAGTGTTAGATTTAATTGTAGGTATTTTATTTAATTAATTTATTGATAGTGTAGTGTTAGGTTTAATTGTAACTTAGGTTAGGATTTATTTTACAGGTAATTTTGTAATTATTTTAACTAGGTAGCTATTAAATAGTTATTAACTATTTAATAGCTATTGTACCTAGTTAAAATAAATACAAAGTTGCCTGTAAAATAAATATAAATGCTAAAATAGCTACAATATAATTATAATTTATATTGTAGCTATATTAGGGTTTATTTTACAGGTAAGTATTTAGCTTTAAATAGGAATAATTTATTTAATAAGAGTTCATTTATTTCGTTAGATTTAAATTATATTTAATTTAGGGGGGTGTTAGGGTTAGACTTAGCTTTAGGGGTTAATACATTTATTAGAGTAGCGGTGAGGTCCGGTCGGCAGATTAGGGGTTAATACTTGAAGTTAGGTGTCAGCGATGTTAGGGAGGGCAGATTAGGTGTTAATACTATTTATTATAGGGTTAGTGAGGCGGATTAGGGGTTAATACATTTATTATAGTAGCGGTGAGGTCCGGTCGGCAGATTAGGGGTTAATTATTGTAGGTAGCTGGCGGCGACGTTGTGGGGGCAGATTAGGGGTTAATAAATATAATATAGGGGTCGGCAGTGTTAGGGGCAGCAGATTAGGGGTACATAGGTATAATGTAGGTTGCGGCGGTGTACGGAGCGGCAGATTAGGGATTAAAAAAAATATGCAGGGGTCAGCGATAGCGGGGGCGGCAGATTAGGGGTTAAAAAAAATATGCAGGGGTCAGCGATAGCGGGGGCGGCAGATTAGGGGTTAATAAGTGTAAGGTTAGGGGTGTTTAGACTCGGGGTACATGTTCGATTGTTAGGTGCAGACTTAGAAACTGTTTCCCCATAGGAAACAATGGGGCTGCGTTAGGAGCTGAACGCTGCTTTTTTGCAGGTGTTAGGTTTTTTTTTTCAGCTCAAACTGCCCCATTGTTTTCTATGGGGGAATCGTGCACAAGCACGTTTTTGAAGCTGGCCGCATCCGTAAGCACCGCTGGTATTGAGAGTTGCAATGGCGGTAAATATGCTATACGCTCCCTTTTTGGAGCCTAACGCAGCCCTTCTGTGAACTCTAAATACCAGCGGTATTTAAAAGGTGCGGGGGGAAAAAAGCCAGCGTTAGCTACGCGGGTCGTTACCGACAAAACTCTAAATCTAGCCGTAAGTATTTAACTTCTGAAAAGGGCTGAACACATTGTAAATGTCAATTCCAGCACAACAGCGCACTAATGCGACCTAGCTGAGCACATTTGAGGAACCTTTGACAAGAGGCATATGTGCATAGCATTAGCAACCAATCACTAGCTAGCCCCAAATAGTGCTTTGCTTCTCCTGAGCCTACCTAGGTATGCTTTTCAACAATGGATACAAAAGAACAAAGTAAATTTGACAATAGAAGTAAACTGAGAAGATACTTAAAGTTGCACATTTCTATCTGAATCATGAAAATCTACATTTTGATTTTTCTTGCATGTGTTTAAACATTTGTACCAGTATTTAAAAAAATGAAAAATAAAATGTTTCTTTCATTTTTAAGCATAGCTGCACATTGTAATATTTATTTGTTGTTGTTTTTTTAATTTAATTGTCATATTTAATTTATTCTGGGTTGCATTATTACTATTTGTTTGCATTGTCCCTCAAATCAAATGTGTTTTAAAAAAAATAATAATGAAGATTTGTTGTGAATGCAACACAGCACTGATGGTTAATTGTCAGCTTAACATAACATATGTATGAAACCAATGGCAAATAATAATGACATTTTGACCGTGCAGAACTATTCTGGTCATGTGTATTAGAGAGTCTTTAGAACTGCATGTTAAACTTGTGTAAATTCAGAGGAGCACACGATGAGAGCAGAAGAATGCTCCTTTTATGGGCTTTTTCAGATCATGGGTTTTAGTCATTTGAAGCAGTAGATTTGTGCACAGCCCAGTCACCAGCTCAGTAAGTATGGTTGTTGTTTTTCTTGTAGCGTTAACAGATTATAATGACCATGGCCTATGTGCCCAGCATTCACTGTGTGACACTAGATGGACCTATCAGCCTGTGGATATAAATAAAATATCCTTGTACGTTTAGTGCTGTCTGCCAAAAACCTTTATGCCTGTGTCCTTCATTAGACTGACTTATTGCTTTTTCCCTGGCCAGTACTGGTTCTCATTCACTGGCAGTGCTCTTCCCTCTTCTCTGCTCTATTTACACTACATTGATTCTCAGGATTAGTTCAGTGAAATAAACACGCACTTTTACTTAGCATAGCCCCCACTCTTCCTTCCTGCTTAAGTCTTTATTGAACATTGGCACAGTTTCTGTAAAACGCGCAGCATCTTTTGTTTTAGTGTTCTTCCATACCCCAACAAACAAGACTGTTTGTACAATGAGAGCTAGGTATCCCACTTATTAACTTATTACTTATAAAGCACAAAAAAGAAAGTACACTCAACCTGCCATAAACTACTAAATGATGATTTGTGCCAAAGAAACTCAATGAACAACCGCACTTGTGCTTTGTTGTCCAGTTGCCTGTAGCAACTTAAAAAAATAAAAATGTTAGAGTCTGAGCTCCCCCATTATATGCAGTTAGACATAACGCAAGATTTGATATTGAAATATGCAAAGCATTCCTGTTCTTTTACTGCACTGCTTAAAAAAGAAACCATCTACACAACCAACCGTTCATATGGATTTGGCATTATATAAAGAATGATTTTTGTGGACTGAAAAAGATGAGATTAGCAAAGCAAGCACACTGCAGATAGACAAGTCAAAAAGAGTACAGAGAAACCACCTCTAAGCTGACCTGCTCACATGGTCTATTGCTTTGTAACAAAAATAATGCATTTGTGTTATAACAAAAATATTCTTTGTACTGTCAAATAATATATATATATTTATAGTAGTGATAAACAGGATATTGTTTAGCCCAGGAACTCTTGATCAAGAAAAGTTAAAATTATTAATTATTAAAAAAAGATAGCTTACCAGGTTTTTCCTGTGTTTAGTTAATTATTTATTATTTGCAACAGTCAGTCAGTCTACCCTAATTTTAGTTACTGCTTTTATTTACAAGTCAAATCTTAAGCAAATTTATCAACATTTTCTGTTCATGTGTAAGAGCTCTAGGGACGAGGCAGAGAGCTGAGCTGAGGCCTAGCTGGGAAGCTAATTTAATACATTTATCTTTATTTTAGATTATTCATAGACATAGTTGTGTGCAAAAAAGTTTTACAAAGCGCACAGGTTTCTTGTTGACGTCTTCCTTTCATTACTCTCTCGTAATTTCAAGCATTTTCCACCTATACTTGTTCGGCTTATATATAAAGTATATAAAATAGAACATTTTGTTTCTTCTCTGATACAGGATAAGTTGGATTCTTCACTGTGAGGAGGATGTCTGAGGTGCCGGAGACGCGAGACTCTGAAAATAACTGGGTGATTGCAAGCACTGAGGTACAATAGTTCAGTATTTGCTTACTTAAAGGGACATTATACACTCGATTTTTCTTTGCATAGATGTTTTGTAGATGATCCATTTATACAGCCTATCCATTTTTTTTTATTTTTTTTTTATTTTATTTTTTTAAATGTATAGTTTTGCTTATTTTTAAATAACATTGCTCTGATTTTCAGACTCCTAACCAAGCTCCAAAGTTTTAGGAGAATACTGATGTATACCTACTCCAGCTTCCTCCTGTTTGTGTAAAGAGTCTTTTCATAAGCAGAGGAAGGGGAGGGGGGTCTGTTATTTCCCACTTAAAGTGGGTGTTCTAGCTACCTTTTAAACAGAGCTAAACTGGGAGCTTCTAAGCGGTTTTATACTGGATTTTTATATCAGTATCTGTGCATGTTATTCTTTATAGTAGTGTCTATTACATGCAGTTACAGTATATGAAAATTAGTGTATACTGTCCCTTTAATGCAGTATCTAAATGGTGGCCAATATATGAAAAATATTTTTTTTCTCCATTTATCATAAGAGCTTCATTTGGTACATATAACACATAACCATACATTATTTATGAAATATTTCCCCATTTTTGTTTTTTCATTTCATGTCTGACTGCTAATAATTTCTGTCATATATTAAATAAAGTGTGTATCAGAAGTATATTTCTTATAGCAAAATTAGAAGACTGATTTCCTAGAGTAGTGTCATGCAACTCCACAGCTGTTTGTCTGCTGCTGTTGTGTTGTGTGACTTGCTGATCTATAAATGGACAGACAGTTGCACAAATGCACTGGGTGCTGATTGCTCCATTCCCCAGTGACTCAGGGACTTTATACACTGAATATTACAGACATTGGGAATCAGAACAGCTGCAGGATTAGTAACCCTCAATACCAGAGAATCCTAACGTGTTTTTATTGGCATGGATATATTTTATTTATTTATTTTTTTAGGAAAGGTTACAAATGTTTTACTCTGAATGATAAATCAGGACAGAGAAAGCCTCTGATCTTCCTAGTTGTGCTGTAGCCCAAACATATCAATGCCTGCTTGTTCAACCATTTAGTTCTTGACTTTTTCCCCCTCATTAAAAGCAATGTGACATTCTGCTGTACACATTCTGTACAAGTTCTGATTTGACTGCTCAGTTTTCATGAAAAGAAAAGGAATATGTTTTTGTTTAGAAGACAAAACAATGTAGGGACATTCTAATGCAATCATAAAATAGTCTAATTCATTACAACATTTAAAAAAAAAAATGTATTTATTTCTTGCACTAGAGGACATTGTCAACTATAACAAAGGGGTTAAACGTGTAGCTAAAGTCCAGCTTGGGATCCACAACACATTGCATCTATTGAGCACTAAACAGCCAGTGAGACGGTTACGAGCGCCATATGCAGGTTGTTGTCAAATGCTGGTCATGTAGCTATCTATGGAGCTGCAGTGTGTGGAAGTTTAGCTATGAGTTTAATCCATATGCAGAGCTTAAGAACATACGCCTAGATTTAGAGTTTTGTCGGTAAAGACCCGCGTAGCTAATGCTGCTTTTTTTCCCAACGCACCCTTAAGACAACGCTGGTATTTAGAGTTGTCTGAGGGGCTGCGTTAGGCTAAAAAAAGGGTGCGTTGAGCCTAACTTAGCTAGCTCCACTTCAACCCTCAATACCAGTGCTGCTTACGGTAGCGGTAAGCTGGAAAAACGTGTTGTGCACAATATCCCCATAGGAAACAATGGGGTAGTTTGGGCTGAAAAAAAACCTAACACCTGCAAAAAAGCAGCGTTCAACTCCTAACGCAGCCCCATTGTTTCCTATGGGGAAACACTTTCTAAGTCTGCACCTAACACCCTAACATGAACCCCGAGTCTAAACACCCCTAACCTTACACTTATTAACCCCTAATCTGCCGCCCCCACTATCGCTGACACCTGCATATTATTATTAACCCCTAATCTTCCGCTCCGGACACCGCCGCAACCTACATTATCCCTATGAACCCCTAATCTGCTGCCCCTCACACCGCCGACCCCTATATTATATTTGAACTTGCATTCAAATATAATATATAATATACTGATCGGAACAGCCAATAGAATACGAGTTCAATACGATTGGCTGATTGGATCAGCCAATCGGATTGAACTTCAATCTGATTGGCTGATTGCATCAGCCAATCAGATTTTTTTTCTACCTTAATTCTGATTGGCTGATAGAATTCTATCAGCCAATTGGAATTGAAGGGACGCCATCTTGGATGACGTCCCTTAAAGGAACCGTCATTCGTCGTTAGTCCATTGGTGAAGAAGGATGTTCCGCGTCGGCGGGATGAAGATGGATCCGGAAGAACGAAGATAGAAGATGCCGCTTGGAAGAAGACATCGCCCGGATGGAAGACCTCTTCTTTGCCGCTTGGATCAAGACTTCGCCCGGATGGAGGACCTCTTCTTTGCCGCTTGGATCAAGACTTCGCCTGGATGGAGGACATCTTCTTGCTCCGCTTGGATGAAGAATTCAGCTCGGCTGGGTGAAGACGACTCAAGGTAGGGAGATCTTCAGGGGGTTAGTGATAGGTTTTTTTTAAGGGGGGTTTGGGTGGGTTAGAGTAGGGGTATGTGGGTGGTGTTTTGTAATGTTGGGGGGTATTGTATTTTTATTTTCAGGCAAAAGAGCTGATTACTTTGGGGCAAGGCCCCGCAAAAAGCCCTTTTAAGGGCTGGTAAAAGAGCTGATTACTTTTGTATTTTAGAATAGGGTAGGGAATTTTTTATTTTGGGGGGCTTTTTTATTTTATTAGGGGGCTTAGATTAGGTGTAATTAGTTTAAACTGCTTGTAATTCTTTTTTATTTTTTGTAATTTTTTTTTTTTTTTTTATTAAAGAATAGTTTATTTAATTGTAGGTAATTGTAGGTAATTTATTTAATTAATTTAATGATAGTGTAGTGTTAGGTTTAATTGTAACTTAGGTTAGGATTTATTTTACAGGTAATTTTGTATTTATTTTAACTAGGTAGCTATTAAATAATTATTAACTATTTAATAGCTATTGTACCTATTTAAAATAAATACAAAGTTGCCTGTAAAATAAATATAAATCCTAAAATAGCTACAATGTAATTATTAGTTATATTGTAGGTATATTAGGGTTTATTGTATAGGTAAGTATTTAGTTTTAAATAGGAATAATTTAGTTAATTTTAGCAATATTATTTAGTTTAATATAAATTATATTTATGTTAGGGGGGTGTTAGAGTTATGTTTAGGGGTTAATAACTTTATTATAGTAGCGCCGACGGTGCGGGCGGGAGATTAGGGGTTAATAATTGTAGGTAGGTGGCGGCGATGTTAGGGAGGGCAGATTAGGGGTTAATAAAATTTATTCTAGTGTTTGCGAGGCGGGAGTGCGGCGGTTTAGGGGTTAATACATTTATTATAGTGGCGGCTAGGTCCGGTCGGCAGATTAGGGGTTAATAAGTGTAGGTAAGGAATCGGCGACGTTGGGGGAGCAGATTAGGGGTTAATAAATATAATATAGGGGTCGGCAATGTTAGGGGTAGCAGATTAGGAGTTCATAAGTATAACGTAGATGGCGGCGATGTCCGGTCGGCAGATTAGGGGTTAAAAAAATTTATTAGAGTGGCAGCGATGTGGGGGGGGGGCCTCGGTTTAGGGGTACATAGGTAGTTTATGGGTGTTAGTGTACTTTATAGCACAGTAGTTAAGAGCTTTATATTCACGCGTTAGCCCATAAAGCTATGGAGTCTTGTCGGTAGATGCTCTACCGCTCACTTCTCCCAAGACTCCAAATACCAGCGTTAGGCAGATCCCATTGAAAAGATAGGATACGCAATTGGCCTAAGGGGATCTGCGGTAGCCTGGAATCACGGTAGGGAAGTGAGCGGTAGACCTGTACCTGCCTGACTCTAAATACCAGCGGGCGGCCAAAAGCAGCGTTAGGAGCCCTTAACGCTGCTTTTGACGGCTAACGCAGAACTCTAAATCTAGGCAAATGTTTGCAAACACAACATGCTCTAAAACATTACATTTTTTTGAACATTAGAAAGTCAGAAACCTGTTTCTCGCATCTACAATGGCCACTAGCCACAATGTTAAACACAGAACAGTTTAAGGGGGCTGTTGATAGGAGCCAGCTGGAGCAGTTCAGGTAGTACAAAGCTATTACCAGTCAATAAAGGCAAAATATTCGCTTTGTTATAATTTTAACTCCATCATTCTGGAATTTATTTTTAATAAACTAACAGCTAGATTACGAGTTTTGCGTTATGAGTATAACGCTGCTTTTTCCCTACCGCTGCTATTACAAATCTTGTGAGCAGTACAGCCTATACCGACCAGATTTGTACCGACATCTAAAGTCAGTAGTTATGAGTTATACGTTACAAAGCTGTACCATAAAACTCATAACTAAAGTGTTAAAAAGTACACTAAAACCCATAAACTACCTATTAACCCCTAAACCGAGGCCCTCCCGCATCGCAAACACTAAAATAAAATGATTAACCACTATTCTGCCGCTCCCAGACATCGTCACCACTAGAATAAAATTATTAACCCCTAAACCGCCACCCTCCCGCATCAAAAACACTATTTAAATATAATGAATCCCTAATCTGCTGTCCGTACACTCCGCCGCTATAATAAACCTAGTAACCCCTAAACCTAACACCCCCTAACTTAAATATAATTAAAATAAATCTAAATAAAACCTACTATTAATAACTAAATAATTCCTATTTAAAACTAAATACTTACTCTATAAAATAAAACCTAAGCTAGCTACAATATAAGTAATAGTTATATTGTATCTATCTTAGGTTTTATTTTTATTTCACAGCTAAGTTTGTATTTATTTTAACTAGGTAGACTAGTTGGTAAATAGTTATTAACTATTTTCTAGCTACCTAGTTAAGATAAATACAAATTTACCTGTAAAATAAAACCTAACCTGCCTCACACTAAAACCTAACTTTACAATAAAATTAAATAAATTAACAAAATACAATTATCTAAACTACAAAAAATAATAAACACTAAATTACACAAAATAAAAAAATTATCAAACATATAAACAAATGAATCCTAATCTAATAGCCCTATCAAAATAAAAAAGCCCCCACAAAATAAAAAAAAACAGCCTACACTAAACTGCCAATAGCCCTTAAAAGGGCTTTTTGCGGGGCATTGCCCAAAAGAAATCGGCTCTTTTACCTGTAAAAAAAATACAAACAACCCCCCAACAGTAAAACCCACCACCCACACAACCAACCCCCCAAATAAAATCCTATCTAAACAAACCTAAGCTCCCCATTGCCCTGAAAAGGGCATTTGGATGGGCATTGCCCTTAAAAGGGCATTTAGCTCTTTTTACATTGCCCCAAACCCTAAGCTAAAAATAAAACCCACCCAATAAACCGTTAAAAAAAACCTAACACTAACCCCCGACAATCCACTTACAGTTTTTGTAGACCGGACATCCATCCTCATCCAAGCGGGCAGAAGTCCTCATCGAAGCCGGCAGAAGTCTTCATCCAAGCTGGCAGAAGTCTTCATCCAGACGGCATCTTCTATTTTCATCCATCCGGCACGGAGCGGGTCCATCTTCAAGACATCCGGCTCGGAGCATCCTCTTCTTTCGATGGCTATTGAAGAATGACGCTTCCCTTGAAATTGCGTCATCCAAGATGGTGTCCCTTACATTCCGATTGGCTGAATTCTATCAGCCAATAGGAATTAATGGGGAAAATCCTATTGGCTGTTGCAATCAGCCAATTGAATTGAGCTTGCATTCTATTGGCTGATTGGAATAGCCAATAGAATGCAAGCTCAATCTGATTGGATCAGCCAATAGGATGAAAGCTCAATCCTATTGGCTGATTGCAACAGCCAATAGAATTTTTCCCCCTTAATTCCTATTGGCTGATAGAATTCTATCAGCCAATCGGAATGTAAGGGACGCCATCTTGGATGACGTCATTTAAAGGGAAACTTCATTCTTCAATAGCCATCGAAAGAAGAGGATGCTCTGCGCCGGATGACTTGAAGATGAACCCACTCCACGCCGGTGGATGAAGATGCCGTCTGGATGAAGACTTCTGCCCGCTTGGATGAAGACTTCTGCCCGCTTGGAGGAAGACTGCTGCCCGCTTGGAGGAAGACTGCTGCCCGCTTGGAGGAAGACTGCTGCCCGCTTGGAGGAAGACTGCTGCCCGCTTGGAGGAAGACTTCTGCCCGCTTGGAGGAAGACTTTGGATGAAGACTTCTGCCTGCTTGGTTGAAGACTTTTGCCGGCTTCGATGAGGACTTCTGAGGACTTTGTCGGGGGTTAGTGTTAGTTTTTTTTTTAAGGGTTATTGGGTGGGTTTTATTTTTAGATTAGGGTTTTGGGCAATGTAAAAGAGCTAAATGCCCTTTTAAGGGCAATGCCCATCCAAATGCCCTTTTCAGGGCAATGGGGAGCTTAGGTTTATTTAGATAGGATTTTATTTGGGGGGTTGGTTGTGTGGGTGGTGGGTTTTACTGTTAGGGGTTGTTTGTATTTTTTTTTACAGGTAAAAGATCTGATTTCTTTGGGGCAATGCCCTGCAAAAGGCCCTTTTAAGGGCTATTGGCAGTTTAGTGTAGGCTAGGGTTTTTTTTTATTTTAGGGGGGCTTTTTTATTTTAGATTAGGAGTAATTCGTTTTAATTTTTGATAATTTCTTTTTTTATTTTGTGTAATTTAGTGTTTATTATTTTTTGTAATTTAGATAAATGTATTTTTTTAATTTAATTTCTTTAATTTTAGGTGTTAGTGTAACTCAGGTTAGGTTTTATTTTACAGGTAACTTTGTATTTATTTTAACTAGGTAGCAAATAGTAAATAACTATTTACTAACTAGTCTACCTAGTAAAAATAAATACAAACTTAGCTTTGAAATAAAAATAAAACCTAAGATAGCTACAATGTAACTATTAGTTATATTGTAGCTAGCTTAGAGTTTATTTTTCTGATAAGTATTTAGTTATTAATAGTAGGTTGTATTTAGAATAATTTAAATTATGTTAAAGTTAGGGGTGTTAGGGTTACATTAGGGTTAGGGTTAGATTTAGGGTTAGTTTTAGGGGTTAATATATTTATTTAGTGTTAGTGATGTGGGAGGCCAGAGGTTTAGGGGTTAATAACTTTAGTATAGTGGCGGCGGCGACATTGAGGGCAGCAGATTAGGGGTTAATAAATTTATGTAGGTGGCGGCGATGTTGGGGGCGGCAGATTAGGGGTTAATAAGTGTAGGTAGGTGGCGGCGACATTGGGGGCGGTAGATCAGGGGTTAATAAGTGTAGGTAGGTGGCGGCGACATTGGGGGTGGCAGATTAGGGGTTAATAAATGTATGTTGGGGGCGGCAGATTAGTGGTTAATAAATTTATGTAGGTGGCAGCGACGTTGGGGGCGGCAGATTAGAGGTTAATTAGTGTAATGTAGGGGTCGGCGATGTCGGGGGCGGCAGGTTAGGGGTGTTTAGACTCTGGGTTTATGTTAGGGTGTTAGGTTTAAACATACATTTTCTTTCCCCATAGACATCAATGGGGCTGCGTTACGGAGCTTTACGCTCAGCGATTGCAGGTGTTAGGCTTTTTTTTAGCCAGCTCTCCCCATTGATGTCTATGGGGAAATTGTGCACGAGCACGTCAAAACACTGTTTGTATTTGGGTGAGGTATGGAGCTCAACGCAACCATATCGCCCGCACAAGCTGTTTTTTGCAAATCTGTAATAGTAAGAGAAAGAAGAAGAAAAATTGATAATAGGAGTAAATTAGAAAGTTGCCTAAAATGTTATTCTCTATCTGAATCATGAAAGAAAAAATTTGGGTTCAGTGTCCCTTTAACAGCTTTTTAACGAACAGGAAACAATTTGTCAAAGTGCTCCCAGGTGGTTAATCGCCATAGAACAAGCTAAGAAGTTATTGAGCTTCTCTTTCTGTATGTATTTTATTTCAGACCCTGTTTTTCTTAAAGGGACAGTATACAGTAAAATAGTTTTTCACTTAATGTTTTTCCAATTACTTATTATACTAGATGCAGAGTATAAAATGTATGACAAATTGCAGTTTCAGGTTTATTTTTGGATATTAAATTGCTGGTTTTGTACTTTGAAACCTCAACCTTTTGAAATGGGATGACCCTGCAGGTAAAATGAGCGCTTGGAACAGCCAATAGGATTTTAGCAACTCTAATCCTATTGGCTGATTGAAATATTTCAGCCAATAGGAATGCAATCTTGGATGACGTCACTTTGAAGTTCCAGATTGCGGCGGCGACCGTATGAAGAGGATGCTCCGCGCCGGATGTCTTCAGGATGGCCCCGCTCCGCGCCGGATGAATGAAGATAGAAGATGCCGTCTGGATAAAGACTTCTTGCCATCTGGATGAGGACTTTGCCGTCTGGATGAAGATCAAAGAGGCTGCCTGTATGAAGACTTCTTGCCGACTGGATGGATCCTTCAAGCGGGACTTCAATAACTGTAAGTGGATCGTCGGGAGTTAGTGTTAGGTTTATTTAAGAGTTTTTTGCGTGGGTTTTATTTTTAGATTAGGGTCTGGGCATGTAAAAGAGCTACATGCCCTTTTAAGGGCAATGCCCATACAAATGCCCTTTTCAGGGCAATGGGGAGCTTAGTTTTTTTTTTTAGATAGTTATTTTATTTGGGGGGGTTGGTGGGTTTTACTGTTGGGGGGGTGTTTGTATTTTTTTTACAGGTAAAACAGCTGATTTCTTTGAGGCAATGCCCCACAAAAGGCCCTTTTAAGGGCCATTGGTAGTTTATTGTAGGCTAGGGTTTTTATTTTTATTTTAAGAGGGGTATTAGATTGGGTGTAATTCTTTTTTATTTTTGATACTTTTTTACATTTTTAGAGTAGTGTTAGGATTTTTTTAATGTATAGTTTAGCTTAATTTAATTGGTAGTTAGTTTAATTGTTAGTTTAAAATTAATTTATTTAATTTGACAGGTAAGTTTTAATTTAAGATAGGGAAATTGTAATTTTAATATAAAGTTAGGGGGTAGTTAGGTTTAGGGGCTAATAGTTTATTTTAGTATATTTAGTTGTGGGGGCTTTCGGTTTAGGGGTTAATAGTTTATTTAAGTATATTTCGTTGTGGGGGCTTGCGGTTTAGGGGTTAATAGGTTTATTATAGCGGTGGTGTGGGCAGACGGCAGATTAGGGGTTAATATTTAAATAGTGTTTGTGATGCGGGAGGGCGGCGGTGTAGGGGTTAATAGGTTTATTATAGTGGCAACGATGTCGGGGAGTGGCGGAATAGGGGTTAATACATTTTAATAGTGGCGGCGATGTCCGGAGTGGCAGATTAGGGGTTAATACATTTATTATAGTGTTTCCGATGCGGGAGGGCCTCGGTTTAGGAGTTAATAGGTAGTTTATGGGTGTTAGTGTACTTTTTAACACTTTAGGTATGAGTTTTTTGCTACAGCTTTGTAACGTAAAACTCATAACTGCTGACTTCAGATGGCAGTATGGATCTTGTCAGTATAGGGTTTACCGCTCACTTTGTGGCCTCCCAGGCAAACTTGTAATACCAGCGCTATGGGAGTCCTATTGAAAAAGTGCGGTACTGACGTTGCGTGACAGGTTAAAAGGTGTGCGGTACACCTCTACCTACAAGACTTGTAATAGCAGCGTTCGTGAAAAAGCAGTGTTATGGGCCATAACGCTGCTTTTTCAATCATAACGCCAAAACTCGTAATCTAGCTGTATGTTACTAATCCTTTTCAAATCTGGATTTTTACATTTTTGCTTTTGATGTTTTTTCCTATTCAATACACTCTCTGTATTATATTCTAGAGAATGGTTATTCTGATTCCCTCTTGGCACTGTACTATTTCTATGGAAATTGGTACTTGTTTTCAGGATTCTTTAGAATTTTAATATAACCTTGGTAGAGCATATTCACGTACTGTTTATATTTTTAGCTCAGCTTTATCTGTGGCTGACATTACTATTCTCTCAACCTTTGTTGAACAGTTAGCATAAGCAGTTTCAGATTCTTAAAGGGACACTGAACCCAAATTTTTTCTTTCGTGATTCAGATAGAGCATGCGATTTTAAACAACTTACTAATTTACTCCTATTATCAATTTTTCTTCGTTCACTTGCTATCTTTATTTGAAAAAGAAGGCATCTAAGCTTCTTTTTTGTTTCAGGACTCTGGACAGCACTTTTTTTATTGGTGGATGAATTTATCTACCAATCAGCAAGAAATGGGCCGGCATCTAAACTTACATTCTTGCATTTCAAATAAAGATACCAAGAGAAGGAAGAAAATGTGATAACAGGAGTAAATTAGAAAGTTGCTTAAAATCGCATGCTCTATCTGAATCACAAAAGAAAAAAATTGGGTTCAGTGTCCCTTTAAGTATATAACTCTTTTTATTTACTTTAGATGTATTCATTTAATTATGTTTACTATATCTATTATGATTTCAAATATATTTTACTATCTCTCTCTTGTTAGGATAATAATTTGTTTGATTTCTATTATCTTTTTCTGGAGGTTTAGAGTTTTGTTCTGCCCTTCTTTTAGTCCGATGATGTAGATCAGTTGGTGAATGTCCTGACTACAAACGCTTGTTTTAGATCCAAGGGTCATAGATTCATTTCCCGGCAGGGTTAATAAAGCTCTTTGGCTTTTTGAGGTCAATTTATTGTGTACCATTTATTTGGGTAATAATAACTACTGTTTTTATCAGCTGCTAATTTGGTTAACTCCGAGTGTAAGCACTGAAGAAGCGTTTTTTTGTGTCCTTCTGGGAGAAAAACGCTATATAATTCCTAGTTATTAGACTGCATGAAGGTGCGGTTCTCAAACCAGTCCTACTGGTTGGGGGGGCAGATTAAATTGTTTTTGGATGAACTAAGTCCAAATTCTATATTATTCTTCGGGTTTGAATAGATTTTTAGGATGAGACCTCCTATGGGAAGAATCTTTCTTTCTCAGTACACTCTGTGATTTTTTTTTTTTCAGGAGTGATTATGCCAGTTTTTTTTGCAGGAACAGGATTTGGGTTTCTATTCAATTCTATTTTTTGTCCCTAAGAAGAAAGGTTTATTCAGTCCATTCCTGGATCTGAAGACTTTTATATTGTATTGCTTTGTTCTGTTTTGTTTTCAGTTGGCAATTATAAGGACTATTATGCCTTTTTGTTAAGGTCATTTCATGTCCACTCCATTTTTCAGTATGTTTATCCTCATATTTTATTTCATTCAGACCACTTGTGGATTCTGAGTTTTTTCTTTTAAGCTTTACCAATTTGTCGCTTTTCCATTTGGTTTAGTGCCAGCTTTATGAATCTTTTCAAAAGTTCTTGGTGCCCTTCTTTCTGTCTTCAGACAGTAGGGTATTGTGGTGCTTCCTTATTTGCATGGTGTCTTGGTATTAGCTTAAACTTTTCTTTTATTAAAGCAGGACATATAGCTCAGCATGCTAATGCACTGTGGCTGAGCATTAGCCTGAGGGTTGCAGGTTTGATTCCCAGCGAGGTCCATTCAGCCTTTCATCCTTTCGAGGTCGATTAAATGAGCAGCATCTTGAGTCCCTTACGGGGGATTAGACGCGCTTTACAAGTACCCAATACATACATATGAAAGAGCAGTATTCAAATATATAGACTTTTCTTTTTGTGGAATCCCTCATGAAACAACAAGTTTTGTTTCTTCAATACATGGTTAGAGGATTTAATTTACCTAAGATTTTCGTGATTCCTCAGACAAGGGTCACTTCTTTTTGGGCATCTAGATGGAGTCTGTGCTCATGTCTTTGTCGGAGAAAAGTCCATTGTAATTGGTGTTAGCTTGTCTAACTTACAGTCTTGAACATTTTTTTCAGTGGCTATGTGCATGTAAGTTTTAGGTCTCATAACTGCAGCATCGGGTGTGGTTTCCTTTGCTCGTTTTTCATCTGAGATCTCTTTTTGCTTTTCATACTGAATCAATGATACAGGGTTTGTTTTTAGATATCACAGTTGATATTTTTAAATCCCAACACCCTACTCTCTCTGTTTTGGTGATTAGTCTATCATCATTTATTCAGGGGGCCTCCTTTTGTTCTTCCTTCCTGGACTCTATTCTTAATGGATGCAAGTCTTACAGGTTGGGGAGCTGTCTGAGGGTCTTTTGACAGCACAAGGGGTTTGGAAACTTCAAGAGGCGAGGTTTCCAATCGATATTTTAGAACTCTGTGCTATTTTTTTAAGAGCTCTTTCAGGCTTGGCCTCTTTTAGGAGAGAACATTTAATTTTTTTTATTTCAGACAGACAATATCACAACTGTGGCATATGTCAATCTACAAAAGGGACTCATAGTTCCTTAGCAATTAAGAAGTATCTTGAATACGTTCTTAGATGGAATTCATCTCATGTCTATTTTCTACGATTTTAGACATTTGGGAGGTGGATTATCTCAATTTCCCAGGTACCTTTTCAGGTCCAGGGATTCTCAAGTGGAGATGGTGGATGCATTTGCAGTGTCTTGGTTTTGCAACCTGACTACATCTTTCCGCCTCTGTTTTTTCTTCCAAAGGTGATTTCCAAGATCATATTGGAACAGTGCCATGTGTTTCTGATAGCATCAGCATGGCCTCACAGGTTTGGTATGTGGATCTTGTTCGGATGTCCGGTTGCCATCCTTGGCCGCTTTCTCTTTGGCCAGCCCTCTTGTTTTAGGGGCTATTTTTCCATCGATATCTCAAATTACTAATTTGGGGGTATGGAAATTGATTAGTGTTTAGTCCATAGAGGTTTCTCTGACTCAGTTTGTATTGCTATGTTGCAGGCTTATAAGTCTGTTTCAAGAAACATGTATTATCAGGTTTGGAAAACCTATATTTTATAGTGTTCTTCTCATAAATTCTCTTGGCATTCTTTTAGAATTCCTTAGATTTTACAGTTTTTCAGGATGGTTTGGATAAGTTTGTCTGCAAATTTTTTGAAGGGACAAATTTCTGTTCTGTTTTATTTTCTAGAAGCTTGTTTTAAACTTCCTGATATTCACTGTTTTGGTTGGTATCAAGCCTGTTCATTTATTAATTTCTCCTTTTTGGAGTCTTATTTGGTTTAAAGATTTTGCAGGCTCTTTTCTTTTGAGCCTATATTTTCTTTGAAGATTATCTACTTTCTTGGAAAGTGTTGTTTCTTTTGACTATCTCTTCTGCTACAAGAGTTTCTGATTTATCAGCTCTCTCTTGTGTGTCTCCTTATCTGATTGTTTCATCTAGATAAGTTGTTTTGTGGACTTCTTTTTTTTCCCTAAGGTTGTGAATTTGAACAACATTAGTAGAGAAATTGTTGTTCCTTCATTGTGTCCTAATCCTAAAGAATTCTTTGAGAGTTTTTTTACATCCTTTGGATGTGGTAAGAGCTTTATAATTCTATATCAAGGTTTCTAGGATTTCATAAGACTTCTAGTATATTTGCTGTTTTTCTGGTTCCAAAAAAGGCTAGGAAGCCTCTGCCATTTCTTTGGCATCCTGATTAAAGCTTTTTTTTCAAGGCTTATTTTGAGGCAGGGCAGGCTCCACCTCAGAGAGATTTACAGCTCATTCTACTAAATTTGGTCGTTATTTCTTGTTTTTTTTCAGAATGAAGCTTAGGTTGATCAAATTTGCAAAGTAGTCATTTGATCTTCTTTGCATACTTTTATTGTTTTTACCATTTTGATGTATTTGCTTCTTCTGAAGCAGTCTTTGGTAGAAAAAGTTCTTCAGGCAGCTGTTTCAATTTGATTCTACTGCTCTTGATTTAAGTTTTTTGAGTAAAACTTAATTATTGTGGAGATTTAATTTCTCAGTGGAAATGGTTGTTGTTATTTTATCCCTCCCTTTCTAGTGACTCTTCTGTGGATTTTTATCCCATACGTCACTAGCTCATAGACTCTTGCCAATTACATGAAAGAAAACATAATTTATGTAAAAACTTACCTGATAAATTAATTTCTTTCATATTGGCAAGAGTCCATTGGGCCCACCCTTTTTTATGGTGGTTCTGATTTTTGTATAAAGCACAATTATATTTCCAGTATCTCTTTTTGTATTTTTTTTACTCCTTATTTTATCACCCCACTACTTGGCTACTCGTTAAACTGAATTGTGGGTGTGGTGAGGGGTGTATTCATTTTGAGGCATTTTGAGGTTTGGAAAACTTTGCCCCTCGTGGTAGGATTGTATATCCCATACGTAATTAGCTGATGGACTCTTGCCAATATGAAAGAAATTAATTTATTAGGTGAGTTCTTACATAAATTATGTTATTTCTGTTTAAATGTAGTGATGGCAAAAATGCTTAAAATGCTCTGGTCTTTTGGGGAAGTTTTTGTCTGAAATGCCCGATCCTTAAGAGGTTAAAGCTATGTGTGAGCACATAGTTCAGTCCATAACTCAAAACTCTAGTTTCTGAGGCACTCAAAGGTTATTCTGTCAAATTAATGACACTTAAAGGGACAGTTTACCTAAAAAAGTGATATATTTTTAAACATAATAGCAGGAGTAGTTGAGTACGGTAGTGCTGAACATTCTGTGTGGATCGCTGTCTGTATTTATAAATATTTTTTTTAAATGTCCGTTTACAAACTACTTTCCCTAAGCCCCTTAGAATATATTCTGGCCGTGCAGCCAGTCCATTATCGCTCCCTTCAAGCGCATTGCGCATGTGCCGCCCCTTAAGCTTGTTCTTCCCTGTTATGCCAGAGCTATTTTAACCAGCTTACTCACATAGCTAATCAAAGTTTGTAGCGGTGTTGAAAACGTATATCTGATGAGCTGTGTCTGATGACCTGTACACACATTTATATTGATCAATCTGCAATGAGAGGGGGCAGTGCTCAGGGGGCAATAGAGGGGGAATGGATGACTACTTTGTTTGTACTGTCGAACCGCTGCATCGTATTTCCTGCAAGGCATGCTGTGTAACAGTGAAAATAAATCACCTTTACAACCTAGAAAAATTCCTATGGGTAATAAATAATAGAAGGTTGATTGCACAAATCATTTCTGTAGAATTGAGGATACTGGGACAGGCTGTGTAATGAAACCGCTAGAGTGGGAGAGAAATCACTGCAGCTTAAATTCTCACAGCCGGCAGAAACATGATATGGCAAGACAGACTCGGCTCCAGAACAAATTAAATGGGGGGGGGGGGGGGATTTTTTTTTCATGAGGGGGCACACATTTTTAGGTGGCCATGCAACGAAGTTGCAGGACAACCTATTGTTATTGTCAAGATTATTATTTTTTTTATTATTATTATTATTATTATTATTATTATTATTCCGCCACTTTTTCAATTGCTTATAAAAACAACAGCATAACTCAAAAACTCATGAAACTTGGCACTAAGCTAAAGATCTATACTGTGCATAATCCTATGCAAAACAAATCTCATAGGTCATGTGATCTAGCAGCCATATTGCTTTTTGCGACAAATTTCGACAACCGCTTGAAAATCTTCTTCTCCAGAACCGCTTATGTTACAGCTGTGAAACTTGCTGTGTGTACTGCTGTACTGACCTAAAATAAAGTTTGTTCAAGAGAAGTGATTTAGTCACATGACCTAGCTGCCATTTTGAATTGTGCGAACATCTTTAAACATCTTCTTCTCTGCAACCGCTAAGTGAAATGAATACACATAGTCATGACCCCTAAAGGCAATATTGCAGTAAAAATTTGCACTGCGCAGTCGCCTTCGTGAAATAAAACATTTGCAAATTTTCATAAAACTTCTGCAAATTGTAGAGGTCTATAGTGAGCATTAGTATGTGCAATTTGAAAGCCATACAATGCATAGCTTGGCGGCCATGTTGTTTCGTATGCGCGTTTTTTAAAAACTACAAAAATCTTCTTCTCCGAAACCGCTTATGGCACAGACTTGAAATTTTGTTTACAGAGTTATCTGATGACTAATATTCAGATTTCTTCAAGAGAAGTTGATAGGTCATGTGGTTTGGCAGCCACTTTGAATTGTTCAAAAACGCTTAACTATATTTTTAAATTAATAATAAAACAAAAACCGTTTTACAAAAATGCTTTATTTTTGCCATGTTTATTGACATCTATGGTGACAATTATTGTGCATAATATGGAGGCTGTATATCATATGATCTGGCAGCCATTTTGTTTTATGCGAATATTTAGAAAATCTATTTCTCCAACATTGGTGTGTCCGGTCCACAGCGTCATCCTTACTTGTGGGATATCTCTTCCCCAACAGGAAATGGCAAAGTGTCCCAGCAAAGCTGGCCATATAGTCCCTCCTAGGCTCCGCCCACCCCAGTCATTCTCTTTGCCGTTGCACAGGCAACATCTCCACGGAGATGGTTAAGAGTTTTTTGGTGTTTAAATGTAGTTTTTATTCTTGTATCAAGTGTTTGTTATTTTAAAATAGTGCTGGTATGTACTATTTACTCTGAAACAGAAAAGGATGAAGATTTCTGTTTGTGAGAGGAAGATGATTTTAGCAGACAGTAACTAAAATCGATTGCTGTTTCCACATAGGACTGTTGAGATGAAGTAACTTCAGTTGGGGGAAACAGTTAGCAGACTTTTCTGCTTAAGGTATGACTAGCCATATTTCTAACAAGACCATGTAATGCTGGAAGGCTGTCATTTCCCCTCATGGGGACCGGTAAGCCATTTTCTTAGTCAAACAAACAGAATAAAGGGCTTAATATGGGCTAAAAAACTGGTAGACATTTTTATGTGCTAAATCGATTGCTTTATTTGGGCATTTTATTCATATTTATGCTGACAATTCGCATTTATAAACTTGGGGAACGTTTATTAAACGGCAGGCACTATGTTAGACACCTTTTCCAGTCAGGGGGCCTTCCTAGTTGTAGACTGAGCCTCATTTTCGCGCCATTACTGCACAGTTGTTTTTTGAGAGCAGGGCATGCAGATGCATGTGTGAGGATCTGAAATTTGCTGGAAAAGCTTCTAGAAGGCGTCAATTGGTATCGTATTCCCCTATGGGCTTGGTTGGGTCTCGGCAAAGGCTATAGCTGGGACTGTATAGGGGTTAAATTTGTAAACGGCTCCGGTTCCGTTATTTTAAGGGTTAAAGCTCTGAAATTTGGTGTGCAATACTCTTAATGCTTTAAGACACTGTGGTGAAATTTTGGTAATTTTTGAACAATTCCTTCATACTTTTTCACATATTCAGTAATAAAATGTTTTCTGTTTAAAATTTAAAGAGACAGTAACGGTTTTGTTTTAAAACGTTTTTTGTGCTTTGTTGACAAGTTTAAGCCTGTTTAACATGTCTGTGCCTTTGGATAAGCTATTTTCTATATGTATGAAAGCCAATGTGTCTCCCCATTTAAATTTATATGATAATTGTGCCATAGCGTCCAAACAAAGTAAGGACAGTACTGCCACAGATAATGAAATTGCCCAAGATGATTCCTCAGATGAGGGGAGTAAACATGATACTACATCATCTCCTACTGTGTCTACACCAGTTTTGCCCACACAGGAGGCCCCTAGTACATCTAGTGCGCCAATGCTTATTACCATGCAACAATTAACGGCTGTAATGAATAACTCCATAGCAAATATTTTATCCAAAATGCCTACTTATCAGAGAAAGCGCGATTGCTCTGTTTTAAACACTGAAGAGCAGGAGGGCACTGATGATATTTGTTCTGTCATACCCTCACACCAATCTGAAGGGGCCATGAGGGAGGTTTTGTCAGATGGGGAAATTTCAGATTCAGGAAAAATTTCTCAACAAGCTGAACCTGATGTTGTGACATTTAAATTTAAATTAGAACATCTCCGCGCACTGCTTAAGGAGGTGTTATCTACTCTGGATGATTGTGACAACTTGGTTATTCCAGAGAAATTATGCAAGATGGACAAGTTCCTAGAGGTTCCGGTGCACCCCGACGCTTTTCCTATACCCAAGCGGGTGGCGGACATAGTAAATAAGGAGTGGGAAAAGCCCGGCATACCTTTTGTTCCCCCCCCTATATTTAAGAAATTATTTCCTATGGTCGACCCCAGAAAGGACTTATGGCAGACAGTCCCTAAGGTCGAGGGGGCAGTTTCTACTCTAAACAAACGCACTACTATTCCTATCGAAGATAGTTGTGCTTTCAAAGATCCTATGGATAAAAAATTGGAGGGTTTGCTTAAAAAGATTTTTGTACAGCAAGGTTACCTTCTACAACTTATTTCGTGCATTGTTCCTGTGACTACAGCAGCGTGGTTCTGGTTCGAGGAACTAGAAAACTCGCTTAGTAAAGAGACTCCATATGAGGAGGTTATGGACAGAGTTCACGCACTTAAGTTGGCTAACTCTTTTATTTTAGATGCCGCTTTGCAATTAGCTAGATTAGCGGCGAAAAATTCAGGGTTTGCTATCGTGGCGCGCAGAGCGCTTTGGCTAAAGTCTTGGTCAGCGGATGTGTCATCCAAGACAAAATTGCTTAACATCCCTTTCAAAGGTAAAACTCTATTTGGACCAGAATTGAAAGAGATTATTTCAGACATCACTGGGGGAAAGGGCCACGCCCTTCCACAAGATAGGCCTTTCAAGGCCAAAAATAAGTCTAATTTTCGTTCCTTTCGCAATTTCAGGAACGGACCGGCCTCTAATTCTGCATCCTCTAAGCAAGAGGGTAATGCCTCACAACCCAAACCAGCCTGGAAACCGATGCAAGGCTGGAACAAGGGTAAGCAGGCCAAGAAGCCTGCCGCTGCTAACAAAACAGCATGAAGGAGTGGCCCCCGATCCGGGACCGGATCTAGTGGGGGGCAGACTCTCTCTCTTTGCTCAGGCTTGGGCAAGAGATGTTCAGGATCCCTGGGCACTAGAAATAGTTTCTCAGGGTTATCTCCTGGAATTCAGGGAACTACCCCCAAGGGGAAGGTTCCACATGTCTCACTTATCCTCAAACCAAATAAAGAGACAGGCGTTCTTACATTGTGTAGAAGACCTGTTAAAAATGGGAGTGATACACCCAGTTCCAATAAAGGAACAAGGAATGGGATTTTATTCCAATCTGTTTGTAGTTCCCAAAAAAGAGGGAACTTTCAGACCAATTTTGGATTTGAAGATCCTAAACACATTTTTCAGGGTACCATCGTTCAAGATGGAAACCATTCGAACGATTCTACCCACTCTCCAGGAAAGTCAATTTATGACTACCGTGGATCTAAAGGATGAGTACCTACATATTCCTATCCACAAAGAACATCATCAGTTCCTAAGGTTCGCTTTTCTGGACAAGCATTACCAGTTTGTGGCCCTCCCATTTGGGTTAGCCACTGCTCCAAGGATTTTCACAAAGGTACTAGGGTCCCTTCTAGCGGTTCTAAGACCGAGGGGCATTGCAGTAGTACCTTACTTGGACGACATTCTAATACAAGCGTCGTCCCTGTCAAAAGCAAAGGCTCATACAGACATCGTTCTGGCCTTTCTCAGATCACACTGATGGAAGGTGAACATAGAAAAAAGTTCTCTGTCTCCGTCGACAAGAGTTCCCTTCTTGGGAACAATAATAGATTCCTTAGAAATTAGGATTTTTCTGACAGAGGTCAGAAAGTCAAAACTTCTAAGCACTTGTCAAGTTCTTCATTCTGTTCCTCGTCCTTCCATAGCGCAGTGCATGGAAGTAGTAGGGTTGATGGTTGCAGCAATGGACATAGTTCCTTTTGCACGAATTCATCTAAGACCATTACAACTGTGCATGCTCAGACAGTGGAATGGGGACTATACAGACTTGTCTCCAATGATTCAAGTAGATCGGAAGACCAGAGATTCACTCCATTGGTGGCTGACCCTGGACCATCTGTCCCAGGGAATGAGCTTCCGCAGACCAGAGTGGGTCATTGTCACGACCGACGCCAGTCTAGTGGGCTGGGGCGCGGTCTGGGGATCCCTGAAAGCTCAGGGTCTATGGTCTCGGGAAGAGTCTCTTCTCCCGATAAACATTCTGGAACTGAGAGCGATATTCAATGCTCTCAGGGCTTGGCCTAAACTAGCAAAGGCCAGATTCATAAGGTTCCAATCAGACAACATGACGACCGTTGCGTATATCAATCATCAGGGGGGAACAAGGAGTTCCCTGGCGATGAAAGAAGTGACCAAAATAATTCAATGGGCGGAGGATCACTCCTGCCACCTGTCTGCGATCCACATCCCAGGTGTGGAAAACTGGGAGGCGGATTTTCTGAGTCGTCAGACATTCCATCCGGGGGAGTGGGAACTCCATCCGGAGATCTTTGCCCAAATAACTCAATTATGGGGCATTCCAGACATGGATCTGATGGCGTCTCGTCAGAACTTCAAGGTTCCTTGCTACGGGTCCAGATCCAGGGATCCCAAGGCGACTCTAGTAGATGCACTAGTAGCACCTTGGACCTTCAACCTAGCTTATGTATTTCCACCGTTTCCTCTCATTCCCAGGCTGGTAGCCAGGATCAATCAGGAGAGGGCCTCGGTGATCTTGATAGCTCCTGCGTGGCCACACAGGACTTGGTATGCAGACCTGGTGAATATGTCATCGGTTCCACCATGGAAGCTACCTTTGAGACAGGACCTTCTTGTTCAGGGTCCATTCAAACATCCAAATCTGGTCTCCCTCCAGCTGACGGCTTGGAGATTGAACGCTTGATTCTATCGAAGCGTGGGTTTTCAGATTCTGTGATAGATACTCTGGTTCAGGCCAGAAAACCGGTAACTAGAAAGATTTACCATAAAATATGGAAAAGATATATCTGTTGGTGTGAATCCAAAGGATTCCCATGGAATAAGATAAAAATTCCTAAGATTTTCTCCTTTCTACAAGAAGGTTTGGAGAAAGGATTATCTGCAAGTTCTCTAAAGGGACAGATCTCTGCTTTATCTGTCTTACTACACAAAAGACTGGCAGCTGTGCCAGATGTTCAAGCATTTGTTCAGGCTCTGGTTAGGATCAAGCCTGTTTACAGACCTTTGACTCCTCCCTGGAGTCTAAATCTAGTTCTTTCAGTTCTTCAAGGGGTTCCGTTTGAACCTTTACATTCCATAGATATTAAGTTACTATCTTGGAAAGTTTTGTTTTTGGTTGCAATTTCTTCTGCTAGAAGAGTTTCAGAGTTATCTGCTCTGCAGTGTTCTCCGCCCTATCTGGTGTTCCATGCAGATAAGGTGGTTTTGCGTACTAAGCCTGGTTTCCTTCCTAAGGTTGTTTCTAACAAAAATATTAACCAGGAGATAGTTGTACCTTCTTTATGTCCGAATCCAATTTCAAAGAAGGAACGTTTGTTACACAATTTGGACGTAGTCCGTGCTCTAAAATTCTATTTAGAGGCTACAAAAGATTTCAGACAAACATCTTCCTTGTTTGTTGTTTATTCTGGTAAAAGGAGAGGTCAAAAAGCGACTTCTACCTCTCTTTCCTTTTGGCTTAAAAGCATCATCCGATTGGCTTATGAGACTGCCGGACGGCAGCCTCCTGAAAGAATCACAGCTCACTCCACTAGGGCTGTGGCTTCCACATGGGCCTTCAAGAATGAGGCTTCTGTTGACCAGATATGTAAGGCAGCGACTTGGTCTTCACTGCACACTTTTGCCAAATTTTACAAATTTGATACTTTTGCTTCTTCGGAGGCTATTTTTGGGAGAAAGGTTTTGCAAGCTGTGGTGCCTTCCGTTTAGGTAACCTGATTTGCTCCCTCCCTTCATCCGTGTCCTAAAGCTTTGGTATTGGTTCCCACAAGTAAGGATGACGCCGTGGACCGGACACACCAATGTTGGAGAAAACAGAATTTATGCTTACCTGATAAATTACTTTCTCCAACGGTGTGTCCGGTCCACGGCCCGCCCTGGTTTTTTAATCAGATCTGATGAATTATTTTCTCTAACTACAGTCACCACGGTACCATATGATTTCTCCTATATATATTTCCTCCTGTCCGTCGGTCGAATGACTGGGGTGGGCGGAGCCTAGGAGGGACTATATGGCCAGCTTTGCTGGGACTCTTTGCCATTTCCTGTTGGGGAAGAGATATCCCACAAGTAAGGATGACGCCGTGGGCCGGACACACCGTTGGAGAAAGTAATTTATCAGGTAAGCATAAATTCTGTTTTTCTCTGCAACTGCTTATGTTAGAACTGTGAAACTTGCTGTATAACCTTATATTGTGACCTAGAGTCACAGTTGTTCATGTTGAAGGAATTGGTCCCAAGCTGTGGCAGCCATATTGGTTTACGCGAAAATTTCGAAAATGTGTTTTCTTTCCAACCGCTTATGTTAAAGCTGTGAAATTTGCTGTATAACCATATATTGTCACCTAGAGTTACATCTGATCGTGATGAAAGTATTGGTCATATGGTGGGGCAGCCATCTTGAAAAACGCAAAAATTTCGAAAATGTGTTTTCTTTCCAACTGCTAATGTTAGAATAGTAAAAACTTCTATAAAGCTTTATATTGTCACTTAGCTGCTTGTATGTCATTGCAATGTCGATGCGCATGGCCACCTCTATCGCTGCTTGCAGCTATATTTTTTTTTATTATTTTAATTTTTTATTGATGTTTAAATCAGGGCATACATACAGACTGTGTCATTAGAAGATGCACAAAACGTTTGTTACAAAACATATAACCAATGTGAAAAGAGAACATACAATGCAGGTCTATATGACATATTGTAAAAATTTAAGTAGAAATATTGTTTGCCCATATGAATTGTATACCTCCTAACTGGTACATGGGGCCACTCTTGGACTCTCTAACAGCAGATAAAATATAAATCTATGGAAGGTAGAGTAGGTGAAGAGACCACTCTTGGGTCTCAAGTGATGAACCTCCTTTTATATATATATATATTTTTTTTTCATTATGAAATAATCCAGTGGACCCCTATTTTCAATCAACTTGTAATATAGGTATATATTCCCCATATGGAAAACAATGGCCACTCTTGGGCCTTGGCTTTTAACTTCTATCAGTAGGGGAGCTTAGTAGGGGACATGTAGTAGTAATATAATATATAGGGCCACTCTTGGACCCTTAGGACTATATAAATAACAGAATAGCTAGTAGGTATAACTAGTAGAGGGAGAGACAAAAATATTTATAATAAAGTTTAGGCATATTTGTAGAAAAGGGCTGTCATATTTTCATATCTAAAAAAAAAAATTCATATTGATTTGTTTATATATCAGGTATGTGCTGTATACATATCAAGGAAGTTTAACATGCTAGTTACATGTGTTTCTTTTGTTTGCATAAATAAAGTAGATAGAGACTTTAAAAAATAAAAAAAAGAACAAACTTAGAGCAGAGATACAGCGTGAAACCCCAACTGGTCTAATAAGCTAGGAGTTAAGAACATTATATATAATTGTGAACATATTTTAATAGTAGGGCCATACAACGTGCATACATGCTGAAAATATCAAGCTACTAGAGAACCCCTATTAAATATTATACTTCCTTATGTCTTTTAGTATATTTTCTACTGCAATGTGTATTAAGCGAGAACCTGAGTTTTAAGGAAGGTACCTCTGATTAACTGATCACAATAAGTAAATGTTGTCTAGGGGTACAACAACCAAGCCACCCCAGCCGCAGGCAGCTGGTGTAGTAGAGTATATGTCAACTTTAGCAGATTACAATAAAAATGGATACTGTGTAAACCTTAAGCGTTGCTTTCCTCGACATCCCTAGATTTTACTATGAAGCTATAATACTTAAATAGGAGGAACTCATTTTATAGTAAATGGCCAAAGTAAAACACTGATATCAGTACTTCTAATGTATAATGTAAAACTAGCGTTTGAGTTCACTGAAAAACAAACAATGGTATCTCAGGGGTAGAAGCTGGGTAAATTATGGGATCAAAGTGTAGGGCTACTGACTATATATACAAATTATCAGCCTTAGTAAACATATTCTAAAACAGTAAAATAAAACCTTCCTTGCAGAAATTATTCAAAACATATCTAAACTGAGATGCAACTCTTTATAGACCAATTATAAACTTCTAACATTGTCCAAGAGGATAACTCGTATTGACTTTTAAGTGGATTATCTTCAGCATAAATTCCCTCTATACTGAATAGTAATTGGGGCACACATTTTTTACAAAGCATGTATGAGAGTCAAAATAAGAGCAGAGTGAGGGGACATCCCTTACAAGAGAAATAAAATAATGCTACACTGACAGTGCAATTACCACTCAGAGTGAGATCAACGTTTCTACTCAAATACACTTGCAACAGAAGCATCTGACAGAAGCACTTTTAATCCATACTGCACTGAGACTATAGTGAATATATCAAGCAAATGCATATGGAGAGTAAACTACTGGTTCATGTAATCAGCTGGTAATGTTAGTAAACAACATAAAATATGCGTGACGTGAAGATATATTAGCATCAGGAAACCACACGCTTTGCCTGTAGAAGGTCGTGAGTGACCCGCTATGCCAGCCACAGGCTCAGAGCGAATGCTGCCCGCCTGCCCGGTGGGTATATAATGCGGGCACAGAGCAGGGTCAAAGGTCGGTTAATATGGTAAATAGAAAAGGTTGGGACTTACTGTGATACAGCAACCGGTGTGCGCCTCTGAGGGCTGCCATGTTTATGTAAAGTGGAAGCATTCCCTTAGTTAGTGTGCTGCTGCTGTCAGATGAGAAGGGCTCCTTCCCCTACTGCTTGTTTTGCTGGCCCAGTGCAGGCTTTGGACTGTAGCTTGAGCACAACATGCATATGGGCTGGGCAAGAGGTTGGCATTGTATAAGGAACCATCCACTGTGTGTGACTGGTATAGATAGACACGCTATGCTGGGAACACCTACTGCGTGTGACTGCTATATACACACTATAATGGGAACACCCACATCATGATTGATATGTACACAATTTGCTGAGTGGTTGCTGGTATCATTTGTAAACTGTTCCCATTGAGTGACTGGTTTACAAAGTTTTTTGAGAACGTTTACAGTTCGGCTTTGGTGTCACAGCTACCCTAGGTGAAGGCGCATTGCGAGTAAGAGATTTATTCTATAGTCTCCCTGTAAGAGTCTGGTTTGCACACATTGTGCATGGAACAGTTTATGTCCGTTGCTTGTAAAAGGTCAGCATCAATCCACTGAGAAAGTGATACACACACAATATGCTGTGTGAATACCCACTTGGTGTGACTGGTATCATAAATAGGGTTACCACCTTTCCAGAATTATGACACACTTATTTATACAATAACAAAATTATTTTTTTGAGGTGGCTCAGCATTCCATTTTGGCGGGCATTGCCCGTCAATGCCCCCCTTGGAGCCGACCCAGTGGCATGACCGGGAAAATAGCATATGATGTCTACGATACTTGCTACAAAATAGAAAGTCTCACAGCCTGCTTGACAACAGAAATGCAGTCGTTGACTGCACAAATACAAAGGTGAGAAGTTCAGATACAATGATCTCTGTTTTGTAGCAAGTACCGTAGTCATCATCTGCTCACTACCCAGTTCACCGGGTGAACATCAGCAGTGCAGGAGATACAGTATGAAGAAACATGAGTGTTTTACTCATTCAGAAACTGACCCAATCGTTATTAGTGTACAGCCTAATAAAGACTGACATTTATAACACAGTTGTAGGAGCCTCTGAAATAACTAGAATAGTGTGCACACTACACTACATAAGGGGCACATTATCAGTCAGATGTAGTTTGTGTATTACTATAATTTGCATATTATCAAATCACGCAAATTGATTGGTCATGTGGCGGGCTAATATAGCACTGTTGCCCAGCCGTTTTATCAGGGCGTTCCATGATCTTCAAGCTTGATAGTTTGCAAAGAATTAAAAAAGTTTAAAAAAAAACCTTTTCATATTACAGTGGTTATGTTTATTCATTCATTTTGATTGTTAATAAGGTATTATTACTGCTAAGAAACTCTCTCTTGAGTGAACTGGTCCTTTAAATGTTGTATTTGCTTCTCCTGGTTCCCCTTCTCAGCTGATAGTGAGGTAGGGATACATTTCCTCCTCCCCCTTCTGGTGCGCTTTTGCTTAAAGGGACACTGTACCCAATTTTTTTCTTTTGTGATTCAGATAGAGCATGCAATTTTAAGCAACTTTCTAATGTACTCCTATTATCAAATTTTCTTCATTCTCTTGGTATGTTTATTTGAAAAGCAAGAATTTACGTTTAGATGCCGGCCCATTTTTGGTGAACAACCTGGGTTTTCCTTGCTGATTGGACAGCACCAATAAACAAATGCTGTCCATGGTTCTGAACCACAAATGTGCTGGCTCCTTAGCTTAGATGCCTTCTTTTTCAAATAAAGATATCAAGAGAACGAACAAAAATTGATAACAGAAGTAAATTAGAAAGTTGCTTAAAATTGCATGCTCTATCCGAATCATGAAAGAAAAAAATTTGGGTTCAGTATCCCTTTTAACCGAAAAACCTGCTCAAAATCAGTGTCATCTCTACCAGCATCTCTTTGAGACGCAGTACTCTGTTGTACTACCTGGAGGGGGGCATCAGTTTGATTATATTTACCACCTGTTTTTTTTCATAACCTCTATACCTTCTCTTTCTGAATTATTTGGTTTTATAATTTTATTTAACTTGTGTATTACTTTCAACAATGGTGCTGGTTGTTAATATTTCTGATGTACCTACTGAATACTCCCCAGAGTCTACGTCTGTGTCTGAGAAAACCACTTTTTTGTTATTTTTAGCCTTACCACTGTTGGCCTTTTGGGCTGTCCCACTAGGGTGCTGTTTATTCTTATTGTTCCTCTCCCTAGAACTGCCCCGATTCCTACGTGTCCACTTATATACCTGACCAGTAGTATAATCTAATGATTTCAATCAAATCTTTCTTGATCTTTGTAATTGTGTCTTTAAGCATTCTGTCATACTTAGAGTAATTAACCTCTAATTTATTCTTTTTGTAAAACAAGCATTTTTTCCCTTATAGCATACAATTGTTTGTCTTTAAACTCAATAATCAAATACATTAATTTGACAGAACATTCTGATAAAGCCTTGTTCCATCTTTCCACAAAGTCAGTATCATCGATATGGAAAGTGGGAAACTTCCTGACACGTACGCCTCTGGGAATCAGGCCCATACGAATATACCGCTCCAAAGTCCACTTGTCCCACTTTAATTTTGTCTCTTTTTAAAGGGACAATCAATTAAAATTAAACTTTCATGATTCAGATAGAGCATACCATTTTAAACAACTTTCCAATTTACTTCCATTAACAAAATGTGCACTGTCTTTTTATATTTAAACTTTTTGAGTCACCAGCTCCTACTGAGCATGTGCAAGAATAAGTGTGTATGCATTTGTGAATGGCTGATGGCTGTCACATGGTACGTGTATGCATTTGTGATTGGCTGATAGCTGTCACATGGTACAGGGGGAGTGGAAAAAGACATAACTTTTAATATTGTCAGAAAAAAAATCTACTACTCATTTGACGTTCAGACTAAGTGCTATTGCATTGTCTTGTTATCTTGCATTTGTTGATTATGCAAATCTACTGTTTTGACTGATCCTTTAATCATTAAATCCTCCATGGACTGGAACTTATCCACTAAGGGATAAATGGGGGGATACCTCTGAAAATATACTTTCAAAATTCTGTGTCAATTCGTCAAGTTCTGCAGCATTAGTAAGTGAATAAAAGTTCTGTGTAGCTGGCTCCAGCAAGATAAAACTCTACACCTGAGGAAAATTGAGCCACAGAATGAATAAAGCCAAAGAACAGATCCCACCGTTCACTGAGTATAGAATGATCTGATTGTACTGCCACAATCCAATATATCACAAGGAAGGGAACCCATTCATATCTCAATGCTCTAAAATAAGCAGAACTATTTGTTGCAAATGAGATGTGTAAAACAGTCTAGTAGGGTTAAGCAAAAGCAGGCTAGTTGATCCCAAACAGTTATTGAAGTGTCCATAAAATATACATTCATAGACTTAAATGTTTTACTTTAGAGGGACGTGTGGGAGTTGCTGTATTCTAGACGTGTTTTCATGTCTTTAAAAAGTGTAAAATGATTTGAACACTAAAACATAATAAAGATAACTTTAACATATGCAAAACAGCATAGCTTAAAGGGATAGGAAAGTCAAAATGAAACTTGCAAGATTCAGATAGTGTCATTTTGAGACACTTTTAAATTAATTTCTATTTTCAAATGTGCTTCGTTCGCTTGCCATCCCTTATTGAAAACTAATACGCACATATCCCACACTAGTGGGAGCTAACTGATGATTGGTGCCTGCAGACATTTGTCTCTTATGATTGGCTAACTAGATGTGTTCAGCTAGCTTCCAGTAGTGCAATGCTGCTCCTTTCGCAAAGTATAACAAGTGAAGCAAATTTGATAATAGAAGTAAATCGGAAAGTTCTTTAAAATTGTATGTTCTATACAAATCAGTGAAAGAAAATTTTGGGGTTTCCTGTCCCTTTTTAATAACCCTAGATAAGACTAAAACTTGCCCACATGTATACAAAAGTGCATCTCTCTCTTTCTTTGCAGGAACTTCCCGTGGAGACGTTAAGAGCCGAGCACTCGAAAACCCATGATGTACAAGAACCAGATAAGTCTTCAGGTAGTTTACAGTCAGCAACATTCAATCACAACCAGATGTCTGATATTGTCTCTAGTATTTGTATCTTGTGTAAATTCTATGATCTATTATAGTTTCTTATGCACAGTACTGTTACTTACAGCTGTACAGCCACTCTCTTCTTACTGTTCTGCTTATCGAACTCCTAACTGTAGTGTGCTTCATTCTTAGCAACTGCCCAAGGCCCAGAAACCACAGACATAGATGGATCTTCCATTTCCAAAGAGACTCAGGTAAGACAATATCTGACCTATTAACAGAGCAGTATGGGAATGGTTATAAAAGTAAGCGTGGGCTAATATATTAAAGCTTATATAATAATGAGAGTTTTGATTTAAAAAAAAATACAATATGAGGGATATGACTGATTTAAAAAAAAAAAAAAAAGATTCTGTGGAAATGACGAACTTTTGTGAAATAAAGAAATAAACTAATACAATATTTCTGTACATTTTAAGCATACCAGCACATTTTAGCATTCTTTCTTTTCTTTTAATGATCTTTTCTCCTGTTTAGTGTGGTCAGTCCACGGGTCATCATTACTTCTGGGATATTAACTCCTCCCCAACAGGAAGTGCAAGAGGATTCACCCAGCAGAGCTGCCATATAGCTCCTCCCCTCTACGTCACACCCAGTCATTCTCTTGCACCCAACTAATAGATAGGATGTGTGAGAGGACTGTGGTGTTTATACCTTCAATCAAAAGTTTGTTATTTTATAACAGCACCGGAGTGTGTTGTTCCTTTTCTGGTAGAGTTTGAAGAAGAATCTACCTGAGTTTTTTGTATGATTTTAGCCGGCGTAGTTAAGATCATATTGCTGTTCTCGGCCATCTGAGGAGAGGTAAACTTCAGATCAGGGGACAGCGGGCAGGTTAATCTGCAAAGAGGTATGTAGCAGCATATTATTTTCTGACAATGGAATTTGACTGAGAAAATTCTGCCATACCGATTTAATGTAATCTAACAGCCTTAAATGCAGTAGTAGCAACTGGTATCAGGCTGTCATGTATGTATATTTTACACTTCAGTATTCTGGGGAATGGCACTTCACTGGGATAATACTGTATGCATAAGACTTTAGCCTAATTTGCAGTGACTAGCAACAGGCTTTCTAATGTCATTTCATTTATTTGATGTTAAAACGTTTTTGCTGGCATGTTAAATCGTTTAATTTTCTGAGGTACTGGGTGAAAAAATGTTTTGGGCACTGTTTCTCCAACATAGGTGTGTCCGGTCCACGGCGTCATCCTTACTTGTGGGGATATTCTCTTCCCCAACAGGAAATGGCAAAGAGCCCAGCAAAGCTGGTCACATGATCCCTCCTAGGCTCCGCCTTCCCCAGTCATTCGACCGACGTAAAGGAGGAATATTTGCATTGGAGAAATCATATGATACCGTGGTGACTGTAGTTAAAGAAAATAAATTATCAGACCTGATTAAAAAACCAGGGCGGGCCGTGGACCGGACACACCGTTGGAGAAAGTAATTTATCAGGTAAACATAAATTCTGTTTTCTCCAACATAGGTGTGTCCGGTCCACGGCGTCATCCTTACTTGTGGGAACCAATACCAAAGCTTTAGGACACGGATGAAGGGAGGGAGCAAATCAGGTCACCTAGATGGAAGGCACCACGGCTTGCAAAACCTTTCTCCCAAAAATAGCCTCAGAAGAAGCAAAAGTATCAAATTTGTAAAATTTAGTAAAAGTGTGCAGTGAAGACCAAGTCGCTGCCTTACATATCTGATCAACAGAAGCCTCGTTCTTGAAGGCCCATGTGGAAGCCACAGCCCTAGTGGAATGAGCTGTGATTCTTTCAGGAGGCTGCCGTCCGGCAGTCTCGTAAGCCAATCTGATGATGCTTTTAAGCCAAAAAGAGAGAGAGGTAGAAGTTGCTTTTTGACCTCTCCTTTTACCAGAATAGACAACAAACAAGGAAGATGTTTGTCTAAAATCCTTTGTAGCATCTAAATAGAATTTTAGAGCACGCACTACATCCAAATTGTGCAACAAACGTTCCTTCTTTGAAACTGGATTCGGACACAAAGAAGGCACGACTATCTCCTGGTTAATGTTTTTGTTAGAAACAACTTTCGGAAGAAAACCAGGTTTAGTACGCAAAACCACCTTATCTGCATGAAACACCAGATAAGGAGGAGAACACTGCAGAGCAGATAATTCTGAAACTCTTCTAGCAGAAGAAATTGCAACCAAAAACAAAACTTTCCAAGATAATAACTTAATATCAACGGAATGTAAGGGTTCAAACGGAACCCCCTGAAGAACTGAAAGAACTAAATTGAGACTCCAAGGAGGAGTCAAAGGTTTGTAAACAGGCTTGATTCTAACCAGAGCCTGAACAAAGGCTTGAACATCTGGCACAGCTGCCAGCTTTTTGTGAAGTAACACAGACAAGGCAGAAATCTGTCCCTTCAAAGAACTTGCAGATAATCCGTTCTCCAAACCTTCTTGAAGAAAGGATAGAATCTTAGGAATTTTTATCTTGTCCCAAGGGAATCCTTTAGATTCACACCAACAGATATATTTTTTCCATATTTTGTGGTAGATTTTTCTAGTTACAGGCTTTCTGGCCTGAACAAGAGTATCAATGACAGAATCTGAGAACCCTCGCTTTGATAAGATCAAGCGTTCAATCTCCAAGCAGTCAGTTGGAGTGAGACCAGATTCGGATGTTCGAACGGACCTTGAACAAGAAGGTCTCGTCTCAAAGGTAGCTTCCATGGTGGAGCCGATGACATATTCACCAGGTCTGCATACCAAGTCCTGCGTGGCCACGCAGGAGCTATCAAGATCACCGATGCCCTCTCCTGATTGATCCTGGCTACCAGCCTGGGGATGAGAGGAAACGGCGGGAATACATAAGCTAGTTTGAAGGTCCAAGGTGCTACTAGTGCATCTACTAGAGTCGCCTTGGGATCCCTGGATCTGGACCCGTAGCAAGGAACCTTGAAGTTCTGACGAGAGGCCATCAGATCCATGTCTGGAATGCCCCACAATTGAGTAATTTGGGCAAAGATTTCCGGATGGAGTTCCCACTCCCCCGGATGAAATGTCTGACGACTCAGAAAATCCGCTTCCCAATTTTCCACCAGTAAGGATGACGCCGTGGACCGGACACACCGTTGGAGAAAGTAATTTATCAGGTAAACATAAATTCTGTTTTTTATTATTTACCTGTGATAACTATGTATATTATTATTTTTTTAGTAGACAATCCAATGTATTGTTCTAGGCCCATTTTGTTATATGTTATGCCACCATTTTGCTGCCAAATGCAATCAAATTCAAAAAAATTGTTAACTTTTTTTCACAAACTTTGAGGCTCTCACTGAAATGATTTACATTTCTATGCAGTCATGACACAAATTGTTGTAAAAACTTCTCTGGGATCCACTATGTTTAGAAATAACTTTTCCATTACCTTTTGGTAATTAGAAGGCTGCTATTTGCAGCTGTGCACCACACTTCTAAAATTCCCGGCAGTGAAGGGGTTAATCAGGTAGCTTGTAAGGCTTATTTTAGCTATATTGTAGAGCAGAGCTTTCCAAACTTTTCATGTTGGTGACACACTTTGTAGACCTACATCATTTCACGACACAGTAATTCAGTTGTACTAACAAAAAGGAGGTTAAACTAACTTGTTTTAAGAGATACGGACACATACATAAATTATATAATAACAAAATGCATTTACAAGTAACAGTATGTATGTGCAAGAATTAAAACAAGTTTAATAACACCAATAGCTACTTACTATTTTAATGGGATGTATTAGGTTGATGGGATGAACACAGTTTCTGAATATTTAGTGTAATATTAGATAAAGACACTCACATTTCATCATCAAGCATTTTTAAGCTTCCACTTCCTATCCATATATCAAGAGCAGGAGCAGCAATGCACTACTGGGAGCTAGTTGCAAAAAAATCCCACTGACTTCTGCTCAGCGTTTAAGCTGCCACCCTCAGAGCTCTGTGAGTCCGACTGACTACTGCCCGCGCTGCAAACACACTGCTGTCCCACTCACTGGCTACACTTGCAGTCACGAGCCAATTAAGGAGACTATACGTGCAGTCAGGAGCCAATGTGCCGCCAAATCCGCCAATGGTAATAGTTTCAGTTCCAACTGAGCTGTGCCAATTGGTTAAGATGATCTGTGACCCACTAGCTATCAATCACGTGTCAACCATGTGATATGCGTAGCAGGCAGGTGGAAAGTCAGAAACCAAAAAAACAATTTAATTTTTTTTTTTAAATTTAATAAAATTTGTGCTGAAACAGGGACACACCTACACACTGCTGCCGACACACTAGTGTGTCCCGACACACAGTTTGGAAAGCACTGTTGTAGAGATTAACCTCCCCTCACCCCCCATTGGTCACCACCATCTTAGGTACTGACATACAGTCTGCCAATGTGAAGCTTTAGGGATTCCCCCTTACCCTCCCACCTCTCTGATCCCCTCCCCCCTCTAACTAGTATCCACTATTTAGGTACTGGCAGCTGTTCATATACATTTTTTTACTTTTTTTTAAAAAAAAAACCATTTTTTGTAGGGCCCCCCTCTCCCCGCACATTTTCTGTATGTAGTGGATTCTGCCCTCCCTATTGCTGTGAAAATCTTTTCTCTTGTTAAGTGTATCCAGTCCACGGATCATCCATTACTTGTGGGATATTCTCCTTCCCAACAGGAAGTTGCAAGAGGATCACCCACAGCAGAGCTGCTATATAGCTCCTCCCCTCACTGCCATATCCAGTCATTCTCTTGCAACTCTCAACTAAGATGGAGGTCGTAAGAGGACTGTGGTGTTTTATACTTAGTTTATTTCTTCAATCAAAAGTTTGTTATTTTTAAATGGTACCGGAGTGTACTGTTTATCTCAGGCAGTATTTAGAAGAAGAATCTGCCTGCGTTTTCTATGATCTTAGCAGAAGTAACTAAGATCCTTTGCTGTTCTCACATATTCTGAGGAGTGAGGTAACTTCAGAGGGGGAATAGCGTGCAGGTTTTCCTGTAATAAGGTATGTGCAGTTAAAATATTTTTCTAGGGATGGAATTTGCTAGAAAATGCTGCTGATACCGAAGTAATGTAAGTAAAGCCTTAAATGCAGTGATAGCTACTGGTATCAGGCTTATTAATAGAGATACATACTCTTATAAAAGTGTATTTTAAAACGTTTGCTGGCATGTTTAATCGTTTTTTACATATGTTTGGTGATAAAACTTATTGGGGCCTAGTTTTTTCCACATGGCTGGCTTGAATTTTGCCTAGAAACAGTTCCCTGAGGCTTCCCACTGTTGTAATATGAGTGGGAGGGGCCTATTTTAGCGTTTTTTTGCACAGCAAAAATTACAGACACAGACATCCAGCTTCTTCCTGCATGATCCAGGACTTCAATGAAGTGCTCAAAAGGCTTCAAAAGTCGTATTGAGGGAGGTAAAAAGCCACAGTAGAGCTGTGGCAGTTGTTGTGACTGTTTAAAAAACGTTTTTGTCATTGTCTATTCCGTTTTTGGTATTAAGGGGTTAATCATCCATTTGCAAGTGGGTGCAATGCTCTGCTAACTTATTACATACACTGTAAAAATTTCGTTAGTGTAACTGCATTTTTTCACTGTTATTTCAAAATTTGGGAAAATTTGTGTTTCTTAAAGGCGCAGTAACGTTTTTTATATTGCTTGTAAACTTGTTTTAAAGTGTTTTCCAAGCTTACTAGTCTCATTGCTAGTCTGTTTAAACATGTCTGACACAGAGGAACCTACTTGTTCATTATGTTTGAAAGCCATGGTGGAGCCCCATAGGAGAATGTGTACTAAATGTATTGATTTCACCTTAAACAGTAAAGATCAGTCTTTATCTATAAAAGAACTATCACCAGAGGGTTCTGTCGAGGGGGAAGTTATGCCGACTAACTCTCCCCACGTGTCAGACCCTTCGCCTCCCGCTCAGGGGACGCACGCTAATATGGCGGCAATCATGAATAATACCCTGTCAGAGGTATTATCTAGATTGCCTGAATTAAGAGGCAAGCGCGATAGCTCTGGGGTTAGGAGAGATACAGAGCGCGCAAATGCTGTTAGAGCCATGTCTGATACTGCGTCACCGTATGCAGAACATGAGGACGGAGAGCTTCAGTCTGTGGGTGACATCTCTGACTCGGGGAAACCTGATTCAGAGATTTCTAATTTTAAATTTAAGCTTGAGAACCTCCGTATATTGCTTGGGGAGGTATTAGCTGCTCTGAATGACTGTAACACAGTTGCAATTCCAGAGAAATTGTGTAGGCTGGATAGATACTATGCGGTGCCGGTGTGTACTGACGTTTTTCCTATACCTAAAAGGCTTACAGAAATTATTAGCAAGGAGTGGGATAGACCCGGTGTGCCCTTTTCCCCACCTCCTATATTTAGAAAAATGTTTCCAATAGATGCCACTACACGGGACTTATGGCAGACGGTCCCTAAGGTGGAGGGAGCAGTTTCTACTTTAGCAAAGCGTACCACTATCCTGGTTGAGGACAGTTGTGCTTTTTCAGATCCAATGGATAAAAAATTGGAGGGTTACCTTAAGAAAATGTTTATTCAACAAGGTTTTATTTTACAGCCCCTTGCATGCATTGCGCCTGTTACTGCTGCGGCGGCATTCTGGTTTGAGGCCCTGGAAGAGGCCATCCAGACAGCTCCATTGAATGAAATTATTGACAAGCTTAGAACGCTTAAGCTAGCTAACTCATTTGTTTCTGATGCCATTGTTCATTTGATTAAACTAACGGCTAAGAATTCCGGATTCGCCATCCAGGTCAGCTGACGTGACTTCAAAGTCTAAATTACTCAACATTCCTTTCAAGGGGCAGACCTTATTCGGGCCTGGCTTGAAGGAAATTATTGCTGACATTACTGGAGGCAAGGGTCATACCCTTCCTCAGGACAGGGCCAAATCAAAGGCCAAACAGTCTAATTTTCGTGCCTTTCGAAATTTCAAGGCAGGAGCAGCATCAACTTCCTCCGCTTCAAAACAAGAGGGAACTGTTGCTCATTCCAGACAGGCCTGGAAACCTAACCAGTCCTGGAACAAGGGCAAGCAGGCCAGAAAGCCTGCTGCTGCCCCCAAGACAGCATGAAGGAATGGCCCCCTATCCGGAAACGGATCTAGTGGGGGGCAGACTTTCTCTCTTCGCCAAGGCGTGGGCAAGAGATGTTCAGGATCCCTGGGCATTGGAGATCATATCTCAGGGATATCTTCTGGACTTCAAAGCTTCTCCTCCACAAGGGAGATTTCATCTTTCAAGGTTATCAGCAAACCAGATAAAGAAAGAGGCATTCCTAAGCTGTGTGCAAGACCTCCTAGTAATGGGAGTGATCCATCCAGTTCCGCGGACGGAACAAGGACAGGGATTTTATTCAAATCTGTTTGTGGTTCCCAAGAAAGAGGGAACCTTCAGACCAATCTTGGATCTAAAGATCTTAAACAAATTCCTCAGAGTTCCATCATTCAAAATGGAAACTATTCGGACCATCCTACCCATGATCCAAGAGGATCAGTACATGACCACAGTGGACTTAAAGGATGCCTACCTTCACATACCGATTCACAAAGATCATCATCTGTTCCTAAGGTTTGCCTTTCTAGACAGGCATTACCAATTTGTTGCTCTTCCCTTCGGGTTGGCCACTGCCCCGAGAATTTTTACAAAGGTTCTGGGCTCACTTCTGGCGGTTCTAAGACCGTGAGGCATAGCGGTGGCTCCGTATCTAGACGACATCCTGATACAGGTGTCAAGCTTTCAAATTGCCAAGTCTCATACAGAGATAGTTCTGGCATTTCTGAGGTCGCATGGGTGGAAAGTGAACGTGGAAAAGAGTTCTCTATCACCACTCACAAGAGTCTCCTTCCTAGGGACTCTTATAGATTCTGTAGAGATTAAAATTTACCTGACGGAGTCCAGGTTATCAAAACTTCTAAATGCTTGCCGTGTCCTTCATTCCATTCCACGCCCGTCAGTGGCTCAGTGCATGGAAGTAATCGGCTTAATGGTAGCGGCAATGGACATAGTGCCATTTGCGCGCCTGCATTTCAGACCGCTGCAATTATGCATGCTAATTCAGTGGAATGGGGATTACACAGATTTGTCCCCTCTACTAAATCTGGATCAAGAGACCAGAGATTCTCTTCTCTGGTGGCTTTCTCGGGTCCATCTGTCCAAGGGTATGACCTTTCGCAGGCCAGATTGGACGATTGTAACAACAGATGCCAGCCTTCTAGGTTGGGGCTCCTCCCAATAAATATTCTGGAGTTAAGAGCAATATTCAAGGCTCTTCTAGCTTGGCCTCAGTTAGCAACACTGAGGTTCATCAGATTTCAGTCGGACAACATCACGACTGTGGCTTACATCAACCATCAAGGGGGAACCAGGAGTTCCCTAGCGATGTTAGAAGTCTCAAAGATAATTCGCTGGGCAGAGTCTCACTCTTGCCACTTGTCAGCGATCCACATCCCAGGCGTAGAGAACTGGGAGGCGGATTTTCTAAGTCGTCAGACTTTTCATCCGGGGGAGTGGGAACTCCATCCGGAGGTGTTTGCTCAACTGGTCCATCGTTGGGGCAAACCAGAACTGGATCTCATGGCGTCTCGCCAGAACGCCAAGCTTCCTTGTTACGGATCCAGGTCCAGGGACCCGGGAGCAACGCTGATAGATGCCCTAGCAGCTCCTTGGTTCTTCAACCTGGCCTATGTGTTTCCACCGTTTCCTCTGCTCCCTCGACTGATTGCCAAAATCAAATAGGAGAGAGCATCGGTGATTCTGATAGCGCCTGCGTGGCCACGCAGGACCTGGTATGCAGACCTAGTGGACATGTCATCTCTTCCACAATGGACTCTGCCTCTGAGGCAGGACCTTCTAATACAAGGTCCTTTCAATCATCCAAATCTAATTTCTCTGAGACTGACTGCATGGAGATTGAACGCTTGATCCTATCAAGGCGTGGCTTCTCCGAGTCAGTCATTGATACCTTAATACAGGCTCGGAAGCCTGTCACCAGGAAAATCTACCATAAGATATGGCGTAAATATCTTTATTGGTGTGAATCCAAGAGTTACTCATGGAGTAAGGTTAGGATTCCTAGGATATTGTCCTTTCTCCAAGAGGGTTTGGACAAAGGCTTATCAGCTAGTTCTTTAAAAGGACAGATCTCTGCTCTGTCTATTCTTTTGCAAAAGCGTCTGGCAGAAGTTCCAGACGTCCAGGCATTTTGTCAGGCTTTGGTTAGGATTAAGCCTGTGTTTAAAACTGTTGCTCCCCCGTGGAGCTTAAACTTGGTTCTTAAAGTTCTTCAGGGAGTTCCGTTTGAACCCCTTCATTCCATTGATATTAAACTTTTATCTTGGAAAGTTCTGTTTTTGATGGCTATTTCCTCGGCTCGAAGAGTCTCTGCGTTATCTGCCTTACATTGTGATTCTCCTTATCTGATTTTTCATTCAGACAAGGTAGTTCTGCGTACCAAACCTGGGTTTTTACCTAAGGTGGTTTCTAACAGGAATATCAATCAAGAGATTGTTGTTCCATCATTGTGTCCTAATCCTTCTTCAAAGAAGGAACGTCTTTTACATAATCTGGACGTAGTCCGTGCCTTGAAGTTTTACTTACAGGCTACTAAAGATTTTCGTCAAACATCTGCCATGTTTGTCGTTTACTCTGGACAGAGGAGAGGTCAAAAAGCTTCGGCAACCTCTCTCTCCTTTTGGCTTCGGAGCATAATACGCTTAGCCTATGAGACTGCTGGACAGCAGCCCCCTGAAAGAATTACTGCTCATTCTACTAGAGCAGTGGCTTCCACCTGGGCCTTTAAAAATGAGGCCTCTGTTGAACAGATTTGCAAGGCTGCGACTTGGTCTTCGCTTCACACCTTTTCAAAATTTTACAAATTTGACACTTTTGCTTCTTCGGAGGCTGTTTTTGGGAGAAAGGTTCTACAGGCAGTGGTTCCTTCCGTTTAAGTTCCTGCCTTGTCCCTCCCATCATCCGTGTACTTTAGCTTTGGTATTGGTATCCCACAAGTAATGGATGATCCGTGGACTGGATACACTTATCAAGAGAAAACATAATTTATGCTTACCTGATAAATTTATTTCTCTTGTAGTGTATCCAGTCCACGGCCCGCCCTGTCCTTTTAAGGCAGGTCTAAATTTTAATTAAACTACAGTCACCACTGCACCCTATGGTTTCTCCTTTCTCGTCTTGTTTCGGTTGAATAACTGGATATGGCAGTGAGGGGAGGAGCTATATAGCAGCTCTGCTGTGGGTGATCCTCTTGCAACCTCCTGTTGGGAAGGAGAATATCCCACAAGTAATGGATGATCCGTGGACTGGATACACTACAAGAGAAATAAATTTATCAGGTAAGCATAAATTATGTTTTTTTGCAGTGTAGCGGTCCCGCCCCTCTCCAGCAATGGGCCGCCCACCTACCTCCCACCTGACTCTCCCGCACCACCAGCATATGGCACCACCTCAAACTGATGCAGATAGTGTTACACATCATTAAGGCAAACATGTCTGTCAGTTCTTGCTAGAAGGACCATATGACAGAAGACATGGGGTTCAATTTATTAAGTGCTGAGTGGACATAGCTAAATGTGGACAGCATATGCTGTCCGCATTTATCATTGCACAAGTATTTAACGAGAAATGCTTGTACAATGCCGCCCCCTGTTCGCTGGCGGCCAATTAGCTGCTAGCAGGAGCTGTCAGTCATTCAAAGCGGGATGATCTCAATCCTCCACCATTAAGGAACAGTGGTCTCACGACTGCTGCTTCTTAAAGGAATACTAAACACAATTTTTTCTTTCATAATTCAGATAGAGCATGCAACTTTCTAATTTATTATCAATTGTTCTTCATTCTCTTGCTATCTTTATTTGAAAAAGCAGCAACGTAAGCTTAGGAGCCGGCCCATTTTTGGTTTAGCACCTGGGTAGCGCTTTCTGATTCGTGGCTACATGTAGCCACCAATCAGCAAGCACTACCCAGGTGCTTAACCAAAAATTGTCCTGTTCCTAAACGTGCATTTCTGCTTTTTCAACTAAAGATAGCAAGAGAACGAAGAAAATGTGATAATAGGAGTAAATTAGAAGGTTGCTTAAAATTACATGCTCTATCTGAATCGTGAAAGAAAAAAAATGGGTTTAGTGTCCCTTTAACTTTAGTTCCAGGCGAGCCTTAAACGATGGGCCTCCGAAGCAGCATCCGCTGCTTGATAAATGGAGCCCATGGTGTCTAAGAACAGGTTAATGACTCTTTCCTTTCAAGGAAAAATCCTGTTTGGATCAGATCTAGACTCCATTCTTAAGACTGTGACTGGAGATGAAGGAGCTTTTCTTTCACAGGACAAGAAATCTTAGGGGAAGAAGTGTGAATCATCCAAGCCCACCTGGAAACCTTGCTCTTCCTGGGCCAAAAATAAACAGTCCAAAAAGCCTATTGCCAATTCCAAATCTGGATGAAGATGTGAACAGAATCTGTTAAGGTAGGGGGCAGGTTAAAGGGACACTGAACCCAAATTTTTTATTTCATGATTCACATAGAGCATACCATTTTAAGCAACTTTCTAATTTACTCCTATTAGTAATTTTTCTTCATTCTCTTGCTATATTTATTTGAAAAGCAAGAATGTAAGTTTAGAAGTCGGCCCATTTTTGGTTCACAACCTGGGTTGCGCTTGCTATCATTTGGCCAAATGGCTAAATTCACCCACCATTAAACAAGTGCTGCCCAGTGTCCTGAACCATAAATTGGCTGGTTTCTTAGCTTATCTTTATTTTCAAATAAAGATAACCAGAGAACGAAGAAAGTTGCTTAAAATTATCTGCTCTATCCAAATCATGAAAGAGAAAAAATTTGGGTTTAGTATCCCTTTAAGCATTTTTCAGAAGGCCTGGCTTCGTTCAGTCCAAGTTCCTTGGGTCTGAAACATCATCTCTCAATGTTACAGGATAGTTTTTTTTTTTGCTTCAGGCATCCTCAAAGACGATTTTGTCCCATGTTCCCTAAAATTCTGTGAAAGTGGCAGCTTTCATTCAGTGTGTCCAGGATCTGGAGGAGATAGGAATAATTGCACCAGTACCTGTTTCAGAACAGAGTCAAGGATTTTATTTCAACCTCTTCATTGTCCCAAAGAAGGAGGGGACTTTTAGACCATCTTAGATTTAAAGACCATAAACAAATTCTTAAAGGGACAGTCTAATCTAAAAAATATATTGTTTAAAAAGATATATAATCCCTTTCCCCAGTTTGGCACAGCCAACATGGTTATATTAATACACATTTTACCTCTGTGATTACCTTGTATCTAAGCCTATGCAGACGGCCCCCTTTATCTCAGAGCTATTTATAGACTTGCATTTTAACTAATTAGTGTTTCCTGTGCAACACCACAGGAGTGAGCCCAATGTTATTTATATGGCACACATGAATTAGCAGAGTCTTGCTGTGAAAAGCTTATAAAAATGCTTTCTACACTCTGAATTAAAGGGATACTAAACCCATATTTTTTTTTTCATGATTCAGATAGAGCATGCAATTGTAATCAACTTTCTAATTTATTCCTATTATCCATTTTTATTCATTTAAAAAACAGGAATGCAAAGCTTAGAAACGACCCATTTTAGGTTTATCACCCTGGATAGAGCTTGCTTATTGGAGGCTACATTTAGCTGGCTGGCTCCTAAGCTTTACATTCCTGCTTTTTAAATAAAGATAGCAAGAGAATGAAGAAAATGGATAATAGGAGTCAATTAGAAAGTTGCTTACAAGTGCATGCTCTATCTGAATCATGAAAGAAACATAATAATTTATTGTAATTGTAAAAGCAAATATGGGACATCTCCCAAAACAACTGCAGCCCATTGTCGCTACATTTGTTTTAGATTTATTTTACGATATCACTAAACAATAATATATTACTTGAAAATCATAAATAAACATAAAAACATATACTGTGTTCTTTGTTAGAATGTCCACCTTACGGAATGGCAAATCACATCTTACTCTTGTAATAGTATGGTAATGATTCAGGCAAGTAGAGAAGTGATGTGAACATTAAAATGTATTAAATAAAAATTTTTAAAACTAAACATTTTACGTAAAATAGCAATACCAATACCAGCGATCAATTTGGAGAGCAGGAGTTTCTGAATAAAATTGCTTCTAAGCACCTCTTTACAGAAAGGTGGGGTTGATTGATGGAATTGATGTTTAGTGCTGGTGGTGAAGACGGACAAGGCTAGATTACAAATGGCAAAAGTTAAAAGTTTGTGTGCGAGTAAAACCCAGTGCGCACTAACTTCCGGACTTCAGATATTGTGACCGCATTCGCCCCATAGACTTCAATGCAGAGCATAGAAGATAAAAATGAACACTTATCGCTCATGCGCTAACCCAACAGGAGTTATGAATATTTCACATTCTTATACATTCTTCACATATAGGAATGTTATTTTTTTTTAAATATATGTATATATCTATATATCTATTCCCATAGATATATTGGTATAGATATCTATTTTACATTAACATTATCAGATATATATAGAAATATATTTATTTAAAGCAATACATTTTTTTATATGTGAAGAATTTAGGAATAGAAAATATGCTAGTGGTGTTAAGGATTTTATTCAAGAAATACAGGGATATTAATCCCATTTTTCTCTCATAAGGTAAAACATGGTAGAGAGGAATTTAGGAGAGTACCGACTGTGCAATGTAAATCTTGTTGCGGGACTTGTGGTCAAAAGCCTGCCACAGGTGTCGATGGCACAGTTCCTTTAGCCTCCACCTGTCTGGCCACGAAGATTTACTCCTGCAGTATATCCTTTACTGTTGATTGACATTCTCAGGATTAACTTCTGGGTAAGGTTAGTGGAGTGGGCATTTTCTGGGTAAGTACCTGCATCTCCCACAGGCTATCAGTAGGTACACAAATTAGTGTATAGCATAGCCATCCATAGCAACCTCTATCTTATCTCCCTCGCAGTAATATACTCCGCTTTTGTGCAGTATTAAACAGCTGTATACTAAGTGCATTGTCATTATATATATATATACACATACATGGGGGGTACTTGTGTTATGTGCTTAAATAGCATTTCTACTTTATATTCGCGCTTTAAAATTTCAATTCAGAGCTGACTCCACTTCAGGGTTAACACTCCTCAGCTCTAAAGGACTAAGAAGAGCAGTTGCCCATCCCGGGTATTTGGAAAGGGCTGATGCTGGATAAGCACTGTTATTGCTACATTGCATATCTCATATACTTTTGTGTTTCATAATCCTGTTTTTCACACTCTGTGATATATTGGCCTCTAGTTATCAAGCCGTCAACAGCAAATACGCTGGAATTCCGCAGCGTATTTGTGGCGAGGCTGATTCGCCATAGTTATCAAGCCCTACAGACTGGCAAAAGTAGAATCTAGTGACTTAACATACGATCCGTCGGACTCAGTCCGACACAGATCGATGGTTACGTCACTCCAGATGTTCCGAACGCAAGTTCGGCACAATCTGACTACTTTTGGAAGTTATCAAAGAACAAGCAGGTACGCTCGCCACTATTCCGGCCCAGCGTACCTGGTGTTCAATCCGCCGCCCTGGAGGCGGCGGATCCCATAGGAATCAATGGGAGTCTGACAGCAGCGAGAGCTCATGTTCGCTGCTGCCCGATATCCCATTGATTCCTATGGGAAGTGTCTGCACCTAAGTCTAAACACCCCTAATCTGTCCCCCCTACACCGCCGCCACCTACATTTTACTTATTAACCCCTAAACCGCCGCTCCCGGACCCCGCCGCAACTATAATAAATATATTAACCCCTAAACCGCCGCTCCCGGACCCGGCCGCAACTGTAATAAATATATTACCCCTAAACCGCCGCTCCCGGACCCCGCTGCCACCTATATTATACCTATTAACCCCTAATCTTCCGCCCCCTATACCGCCGCCACCTACATAAAGTTATTAAAGGGCAACTAAACCCAAAATCTTTCTTTCATGATTCAGATAGAGAATAGAAATTTAAACAACATTACAATTTACTTCCATAATTTTATTTTGCTCCATTTTTTAAATATCCTTATTTGAAGAAAAAGCAATGCACATGGTGAGCCAATCACATGATGCTTCTATGTGCAGCAACCAATCAGCAGCTAGTGAGCATATCTAGATATGCTTTTCATCAAAGAATATCAAGAGAATAAAACAAATTAGATAATAGAATTAAATTAGAAACATGTTTAAAATTGCATTCTCTTTCTAAATCATAAAAGAAAAAATGTGGGTGGCATGTCCCTTTAACCCCTATCCTGGCAATCCCCCGCCACAAATAAATTAATTGTTTAACCCCTAAACCGCCGCACCCGGAGCCCGCCGCCACCTACATTACATTTATTAACCCCTATCCTGCCCCCCCCCTACACCGCCACCACCACCTACAGTACATTGATTAACCCCTAATCTACCCCCCCCTACACCACCGCCACTATATTAAATTAATTAACCCCTAAACCTAAGTCTAACCATCCAAGATGGTGTCCCTTGAATTCCAATTGGCTGATAGGATTCTATCAGCCAATCGGAATTAAGGTAGGAAAAATCCGATTGGCTGATGCAATCAGCCAATCGGATTGAAGTTCAATCCGATTGGCTGATTGGATCAGCCAATAGGATTGACCTCGCATTCTATTGGCTGATCGGAACAGCCAATAGAATGTGAGGTCAATCCTATTGGCTGATCCAATCAGCCAATCGGATTGAACTTCAATCCGATTGGCTGATTGCATCAGCCAATCGGATTTTTCCTACCTTAATTCCGTTCGGCTGATAGAATCCTATCAGCCAATTGGAATTCAAGGGACGCCATCTTGGATGACGTCATTTAAAGGAACCTTCATTCAGTGTTAGGACATCGGAAGAAGAGGATGGCTCCGCGTCGGCTGGATTGAAGATGGACCCGCTCCGCTCCGGTTAATTGAAGATAGAAGATGCTGCTTGGATAAAGACTTCTGCCGCTTGGAGGACCTCTTCTGCCCGGATTCGAGGAAGATTTCTGGCCGGATCGGATGAAGACTTGTGCCCGGCTGGGTGAAAACGTCTCAAGGTAGGGTGATCTTCAAGGGAGTAGTGTTAGGTTTTTTTAAGGGGGGGTTTGGGTGGGTTTTAGAGTAGGGTTGGGTGTGTGGGTGGTGGGTTTTAATGTTGGGTGGGGGGGGTTGTATTTCTTTTTTTTTTTTTACAGGTAAAAGAGCTGATTACTTTGGGGCAATGCCCCGCAAAAGGCTCTTTTAAGGGCTATTTGTAATTTAGTTTAGGGTAGTTAATTGTAGTTAATTAATTTAATTTATTTAATGATAGTGTATTGTTAGGTGTAATTGTAACTTAGGTTATGATTTATTTTACAGGTAATTTTGTATTTATTTTAGCTAGGTAGCTATTAAATAGTTAATAACTATTTAATAGCTATTGTACCTAGTTAAAATAAATACAAACTTGCCTGTAAAATAAAAATAAAAATAAACCCTAAAATAGCTACAATGTAACTAATAGTTATATTGCAGCTATCTTAGGGTTTATTTTATAGGTAAGTATTTAGTTTTAAATAGGATTAATTTATTTATAGGAATATTTATTTAGATTAATTTAAATAATATTTAAGTTAGGGTTAGACTTAGGGTTATGGTTAGACTTAGGTTTAGGGGTTAATTCATTTAATATAGTGTAGGGGGGGTAGATTAGGGGTTAATCAATGTACTGTAGGTGGTGGCGGTGTAGGGGGGGCAGGATAGGGGTAAATAAATGTAATGGAGGTGGCGGTGGGCTCCGGGTGCGGCGGTTTAGGGGTTAAACAATTAATTTATTTGCGGCGGGGTCCGGGATCGGCAGGATAGGGGTTAATAAGTTTATGTAGGGGGCGGCAGATTAGGGGTTAATAGGTATAATATAGGTGGTGGCGGGGTCCGGGAGCGGCGGTTTAGGGGTTCATATATTTATTATAGTGGCGGCGGAGTCCGGGAGCGGTGCTTTAGGGGTTAATATATTTATTATAGTTGCGGCGGGGTCCGGGAGCGGCGGTTTAGGGGTTAATAAGTTTATTTAGTTGCGGGGGGCTCCGGGAGTGGCGGTATAGGTGGTAAAACTGTATAGTATAGTGTGGGTGCTTAGTGACAGGCTAGCAAGAAAGCTGCGAATAAGCCGTACTTGGTGCGCGGCTTTTTGACAGCTTTCTTGATAAATTTGGTGAACGTATTCAGGTCCGTGGCGGCGATGTTAGGCGAGCGTATTGGGGCAGGTAAGTAGACAGGTTGATAACTAGAGGCCATTGTCTCTCTGCAGTTACTATTTCAGGACTCTATAATGAAGCAGACTGCTGGGGCTGCCTCTGCTGGGTTAAACCCCTTAGAGGGTAGATCCACAGATTTTGTTTTTCCTACAAATAAATGTATGCTTTGCAAATTGGTTACTCTCTGCCCTCCTGCTCAGCTTTGCAGTACTTGTTTAAGTTCTGTTTTACAGTCTAAAATCTCATCTACTGCTAATGTTTCCCTAATTTGTTCACTGCCGGTATATACTACTCAGGGCGGCGTTGCTGACTCTGCCACAGATTTTAAGAATTACTTAAAGTCTGCTATTTTTTAAGGCTATGGTGGTTATGCCGCCTTCAAGTAAGCATAAATGGAAACCTATTTCTTCTAATTCCTCTATTAGAGATGATGCACCTACTGTTTTTGCGCCTCTCAGGCCATTACAAGTTTCTGGCTCTGAGGATTCTCCTCTTTCTGAGGGTAACTGTCTTCTGAGGAATTATCAGTGAAGGTTTTTCAAGTCCCTGCCCTGGTCACTGATATCATTTCCATGGAATAGTACAAGCATAGTGTTCCGTTTACCTTCTCCTACATTTAAAAAACTGTTTTCTGTTACAGAAGCTAATTTGGAGCTTTGAGAAACCATTCCTAAGGTGGACAGAGACATCTCTACATTAGCTAGACAAACTACGATTACTCTGGAGGGCAGCTCTTCTTTCAGAGACACTATGGACAGGAAGATGGAGGGTTTTCTCTGGAAGGCTTTTCTGTAGGGGTGTCTTATTCCAACCAGCTGTGGGTATCGTAGCATTGCAGGCACAACATCTCTTTGGTGTGATTCTTTATCTGATTTGGTCTCAGAGGAATCTCCCTTAGGGGATATTTAGAAGCAAATTCACTGCTTGAGGTTGGTCACACTCCTTTATTTTTTTTATGCAGTTTTCTATGTGTTGTGTTGATAATTATGTTTTGTCATTTTCCCTATGGGTTTGTCATCCAAGCTGGTCTGGGGTCAACTTCCTGAGTTGCTGTAAACTGTACAGCTGTATTCAGGGCTGTGGGTTTTACAGTGACTTAGGATGTGTACCTGGTCCAGTCTGAGAGATATCTCACTCTCTCTCACACTCTCTCTCTCACTCTCTCTCTCACACTCTCACACTCACTCTCTCACACTCTCACACTCTCTCTCTATCTCACTCTCACACTCTCTCTCTCACTCTCTCTCACTCTCTCTCTCTCTCTCTCTCTCTCTCTCTCTCTCTCTCTCTCTCTCACTCTCTCTCCTTTAGTTTCCCAGATACTGGGGTATAGGAGAACTTGGTTTTTGACACAGTATTTCCCTAAGATTCCCTTAGCCTCCTCCTGTGGGATCATTGTGTACTCAACAGAGTATCATTGTGTACTCCTCTTCTATATCCTCTGCTGTTAACTTCACAGCACTGGATGGGTTCTCTACTGGACACAGCTGCTTTCTTTTGCTGGTAAGATCAGTGGAGAGGGTGCTTCTCTCAGGTAAGTGCAGTACACTCCCATAATCCGCAGGCTATTTGCAGCTACTCTGTCTAGTTTATTTATATGTGAATCTTTGCAAGATGCACTATTATATGCTTGTATGCAGTATATGTAATGTGTCATTAATACTTGTATTACTATTGTATGTATATGCTGACTTTGCATAATAGCATGACTAATTACTTGTATAACAGTGGATGCTCTATATTAATCTATGAGGCAAAGTTACCTAGAAACAATTTGGAACTCCAGGCGTTTCATCAAGCTCTTCAGTCGTGGCCAGTGGAGGCTCCTCCATATGTGCACTGTCGCACGTGAACCCCCAGGGGGCAGAGGAGGGGGGAAAAAAATGAGCATTTAAAAAAAAAAAAATGAGAAAAAAAAAATTATGAAAAATTTTAATTTTATTTTTTATTTATATTATTTAATATTATATGTATTAAATAATGCTTTACTGGCACTGCTGCTTAGCTTATATACCCTGCTATTTAATCTATTATCATTCTCACTCATCACTGACTCGCCACTGAGTGTTCATTAACAGACACTGTATATTTATTATCAGGCTCAGGCAGGAGGCAGGAGCTAGGACCGGGTGGACTACTCAGTGTGCTGACGTCCGTGACGTCACACCACACACCACCACGGCGCACTGCCTGCTGCTGCTGCCTGAGGCTGAGCTGAGAGAGGCTGATTGACAGTCCAGGGCAGGCTCCAGTCTCCACCCCCCACTCGCACGTGCGGTAAGGAGCTCTATATGCCTGCACAGTGATCGCAATGTATTCACTGTGCAGGCGTAGAGCTCCTCCCCAGCCTCATGCCTATAGAGGCATAATCGCACAGGCTGAACTGTGCGGTCGTTCAGCCTGTGCTCTGTCTCCTCCCCCAGCCTCTTGATCCGGACTCCTCAGACTCTGTGATAGGCTCCATGGCTCACGTGATGGCCCCCACGAGGCTCCTCCCAGCTCAACGGCGCGAAAATCTTTGTGGAGATAGCCGTTGAGCTGAGAGGAGTGTTTTTGCATAGCTCTGTGCAAAAATTGTTTACAACAAAACTATATATTTTTTGCTGCCTGCTGGCAGCCATCAAGCATCAACAAGTTGATTGAACAGTGACAGACAGTCAATATTTGCTGCTGTGTGCTGACTCAGTGTCTGCTGAGCTGCAGTCAAGTAGTGTGCAAAGAAATAGCCAGGGCCCAGGAGCAGGCTAATAGACAGTTAGATAGTTAGCCAATAGCCATTATAATTATTATTAATTACATTAGGCTTAGCTTAGCAGCAAATTAGTTTAGAACTGTAGATTCACAGTCACTACTAGTAGTATTCAGATTTTCTAGTTATCTATATCTATATAGAACTTGAAGATACTTTAGTTAACTTAATTTATACTAGTAATATATTATTAGTTTAGTAACTTTGTGGGCAGATATTTTAATGATTTTTGCTGCAGGCCTGCAGTTTTTTATATAGAGTAACTGAGTGAGTTGAGTCTTGAACTAGTGTTAAAAAAAAACAAACCTTTTTTTTCTATTTGTAATTTAAACAACAGATACAGTCTGAGTCTGAGATTGCTTTTTAGATAGAGTGAGTTGAGTCTAAGTTGAACTTGAATTAGTGTTAAAAAAAAAACATTTTTATTTTTCTACTTGTAATTTAAACAACAGATACAGTCTGAGTCTGAGATTGCTTTTTATATAGAGTAACTTGTCTTGAACTTGAACTAGTGTTTAAAAAAAAACATTTTTATTTTTCTACTTGTAATTTAAACAACAGATACAGTCTGAGTCTGAGATTGCTTTTTATATAGAGTAACTTGAGTCTTGAACTTGAACTAGTGTTTAAAAAAAAAAACATTTTTATTTTTCTACTTGTAATTTAAACAACAGATACAGTCTGAGTCTGAGATTTCTTTTTATATAGAGTAACTTGAGTTGAGTCTTGAACTTGAACTAGTGTTTAAAAAAAAAAAAAAATTTTTATTTTTCTACTTGTAATTTAAACAACAGATACAGTCTGAGTCTGAGATTGCTTTTTATATAGAGTAACTTGAGTCTTGAACTTGAACTAGTGTTTAAAAAAAAAAAACATTTTTATTTTTCTACTTGTAATTTAAACAACAGATACAGTCTGAGTCTGAGATTTCTTTTTATATAGAGTAACTTGAGTTGAGTCTTGAACTTGAACTAGTGTTTAAAAAAAAAAAAAACATTTTTATTTTTCTACTTGTAATTTAAACAACAGATACAGTCTGAGTCTGAGATTGCTTTTTATATAGAGTAACTTGAGTTGAGTCTTGAACTTGAACTAGTGTTTAAAAAAAAAAACATTTTTATTTTTCTACTTGTAATTTAAACAACAGACACAGTCTGAGATTAGCAAGTTTAGGAGTATACTGGATTTTTAGGGAGTTCTTTAACAATTTAGTTCAACTTCTAGTTGATATTTTCTAATAGCTGCAGAGCAGCAAAGCTACCTACCTACAAGTTATATATTACATAACAACCGCCAAACTATTAAACTATTATTTCAAGTTGAGTTGTATATTTTCTAACAGCTGCAGAGCAGCAGAGCTACCTACCTACAAGTTATATATTACATAACAACCGCCAAACTATTAAACTATTACTTCAAGTTGAGTTGTATATTTTCTAACAGCTGCAGAGCAGCAGAGCTACCTACCTACAAGTTATATATTACATAATAACCGCCAAACTATTAAACTATTAAGTTGTATATTTTCTAACAGCTGCAGAGCTACCTACCTACAAGTTATATATTACATAACAACCGCCAAACTATTAAACTATTACTTCAAGTTGAGTTGTATATTTTCTAACAGCTGCAGAGCAGCAGAGCTACCTACCTACAAGTTATATATTACATAACAACCGCCAAACTATTAAACTATTACTTCAAGTTGAGTTGTATATTTTCTAACAGCTGCAGAGCAGCAGAGTTACCTACCTACAAGTTATATATTACATAATAACCGCCAAACTATTAAACTATTAAGTTGTATATTTTCTAACAGCTGCAGAGCTACCTACCTACAAGTTATATATTACATAACAACCGCCAAACTATTAAACTATTACTTCAAGTTGAGTTGTATATTTTCTAACAGCTGCAGAGCAGCAGAGCTACCTACCTACAAGTTATATATTACATAACAACCGCCAAACTATTAAACTATTACTTCAAGTTGAGTTGTATATTTTCTAACAGCTGCAGAGCAGCAGAGCTACCTACCTACAAGTTATATATTACATAATAACCGCCAAACTATTAAACTATTAAGTTGTATATTTTCTAACAGCTGCAGAGCTACCTACCTACAAGTTATATATTACATAACAACCGCCAAACTATTAAACTATTACTTTAAGTTGAGTTGTATATTTTCTAACAGCTGCAGAGCAGCAGAGCTACCTACCTACAAGTTATATATTACATAACAACCGCCAAACTATTAAACTATTACTTCAAGTTGAGTTGTATATTTTCTAACAGCTGCAGAGCAGCAGAGCTACCTACCTACAAGTTATATATTACATAACAACCGCCAAACTATTAAACTATTACTTCAAGTTGAGTTGTATATTTTCTAACAGCTGCAGCGCAGCAGAGCTACCTACCTACAAGTTATATATTACATAACCACCGCCAAACTATTAAACTATTAAGTTGTATATTTTCTAACAGCTGCAGAGCTACCTACCTACAAGTTATATATTAGATAAGAGCAAAGGACTGTTCTTTGTGTGTAAACTAACAGTTAAGATGGCACTTAGTAAAATTAGTGTGTCTGAGCTAAAGCAATTACATTTTTCAACGTTGCCCATTGAAAGAAAAATGGAAATTAAAATGCTCAGGCCAACACCTATGCTTAACCTTACCCAGGTGACAAAATGTAAAACTAGAGATTACAAAAGAGAATTCAAACCCGAGGTATATGATAAATATCCATGGATTTGTGGTTGTGAATTATCTAACAGGCTCTTTTGTTTTTATTGTCTCCTGTTTGCAAAACAAAGTGGGGATTCAAGCTGGGTGAGTTATGGTGTCGCCGATTTATCACATTTAAGTCAAAAAACCAATAAACATAATTGCTCCCAATCACATTTAAACTCCACATTAGAGTTTAATTTGCTAGGAAGGGTTGATATTCGGCAACAACTTGACAGTGCATATCGTTTGAATATTAAAAAACATAATGAGCAAGTAACGAAAAATCGCTATGTTCTTTCCAAAATAATTAATTGTATTTTATTTTGCGGCGCATTTGAGCTTGCACTTCGAGGACATGACGAACGCGATGATTCATTAAATCCAGGCATTTTCAGAGGTCTTATAAACTTCTCAGCAGAGCTTGATGCATCTCTAAAAGAACATCTCGCTAGTGCCACTGTTTTTAAAGGAACGTCAAAAGAAATTCAAAACGATTTATTAGACTGTATGCTTACTGTTTGCCAGAACCAAATAAAGAAGGAAATCTCAAATGCAAGTTTTGTAGCAGTGATAGCAGATGAAACTACTGATGTTTCATCTGCCTTCCAATTGGTTGTTGTTTTTAGATACATTATAGGTAACGGACAACCGGTTGAGAGATTCTGGGAATTCACTAATCCAGCTGGACATGATGCCGAATCTTTAGCTACGTGTATTCAAGCTACTTTGGAAAAAGTTATAGACAACCCAGAGAAACTGATATCGCAGAGTTACGACGGTGCAAGCGTGATGAGTGGTCAGCATGCAGGTGTTCAGGCTATGATTAAACGTACCTACAAGAATGCACATTTTGTGCATTGCTACGCACATCAGCTCAATTTAATTGTCAGCCAAGCAAGCAGTCAAAATCAACAAGTTCGAGTATTTTTTTCAAATCTAAGTGACATTACTAACTTTTTTAGTAACTCGCCACAAAGGATAGCTATTCTAGATGAAACTGTTAGAAGAAGGATACCTCATGGTTCAGCCACCAGGTGGAATTTCAAGAGTCGAACCGTCAATACAGTTTTTGAAAACAGGGAACAGTTAATTGAATGCATGGAAAAAATAGAGTCAACATCGAAAAAAGAAATAGCTATAAATCAAGCAGGGGCTATTCGGCGTATGTTACAAGACTCGGTATTTGTGTTTTGGCTTACAGTTTTTCACAATATTATGCCACATGTAGATGTGTTATACAACCAACTTCAGAAAACACAAACAGATGCGGCACTTATTAGAAAACATATTAACACTTTCCAGCAGACAATGGAAAACGAAAGGAATAGAATGGACACAGTGACCATGACGATATCAGAAACAGAGGAAACATCTAGGAAAAGGAAGAGAGAAAATATTCACATTGCTCAGACTGTGGCAGCTAAAGAGATATGCGATGTTATCACAAATCAAGTAAAAGATAGATTTTCTTTTATAACTCACTACTCGGCTGTTTCTCTCCTCCAAGCGGAAAAATTTGCGGATTACGAGAAAATTTTTCCAAATCAGCTTCTTGAACAAACATCAGCGGTTTATCACACATTACAGAAAGATCGCCTGAAAACTGAACTAGGAGTAATTTACAGAAGACCAGATTTCCGAAATATGAATGGTGCCATCAGTCTTCTACAGTTTGTAATAGAAAATAACTTGGACAGTACTTTCTCTGAGACCTACAAACTGTTGCAAATTATTTCGACTATTCCCGTGACAACTGCTGAGGCTGAGAGATGTTTCTCAACTTTAAAACGAGTTAAGACATTTCTAAGGAGCACCATGACTGAGGAAAGACTGACTGCTCTAGCCATGCTCACAATTGAAAAACAATTGATCAATGACATGCCTACATTCACCGAAAATGTTATTGATTTATTTGCCTCAAAAAAAGACAGGCGGATTGACTTAATTTACAAAAATTGTACTTGAGTTAACAACATTCTGTTTTAATCTTTACTGTTGAAGTTAATTATTAAGCACTAGTGTAATAGAAATAATCTTCTTTTGTAGAAAGTAAAATGTGGGTGTATTTATCTTCATGTTGCCAAGGCCTTTGGCTGCATTGCCTTATATCGAACACTGGGGGCTGGGGCAACAGTAATTGAAATGTGGTTGTATTTCTCTATAAAGTGGAAGGTTCTTTAAATCCAGGAATATATATGTTTTCATGAATGTACATTCAACATTCTTATTATTTTGCAGCTTTAATTAATCATTTGGTTAATATATATATGTTATTATATAATTTAACTGAGCACCATCATGTATATTTTAAGACTAGACATGGGCAGGTAGTGTAGGCTCCTCCATTTGTGCACTGTCGCACGTGAACATGGCTGTACTGAAGAGTATGCATTCATAGATTTAAGATGTCTGTGTCCACTATGAGGAACACAGTGAGCAATGCATGGTGAGGATATGGAAGACCACAGGCACAGTTCTTGTTAAGGCCAGAAGTGGCAGGGCAAGTAAAATATCAGAGAGGGCCAGAGGCAAAGGCAAAGGATGGTGAGAACGGTCAAAAACAGCCCACAGACCACCTCCAAAGACCTGTACTACTGGGAATATTGTTGAGGGTCTCATGGATTCCACTCAATATCAGCAGATACTTGAGAATAATGTTGAGGAATCAGTCACAAACTTCAGTTGAAGTTACCCCCAGGCCGGGGCTGGATATTTCAAGAAGACGATGACCAAAAACACTGCTGGTTCAAATGGGTGGGGCCATTTGAGGGGCGTGACTTTCACAAAGGGGTGTGGCTTTTAAAATGGGCGTGGCTTATTAAAGGGGCGTGTTTTTCAAAAGGGGCGTGGTTTTTCAAAGGGGCGTGGCTTTCTAATAGGGGGAGGGTCTTGTGCACCCCCATCCTAAAAATTCACCAGCCGCCACTGGTCGTGGCCTCTTCTGAAACAAGTCAAGAGAAGAATCCTTGTATTCTTTCAGCTATCCACATTTCCGGGGTAATGAATTTGGGAGCAGTTGCCAGTCTTTACACTCAGGAGAGTGATTTCTCATACTGAAAGCCTTCAATTGGCTTGCCTGCATGACATAGTTCTGATGGCCTCTCGCCTAATCCACAAGCTACCCAGCTTTTGTGCCACATTCAGAGATCTGTGAGCATGAATGATAGTTTCATTAGTGAATCTGTGAATTTTTCTTCTACTTCCAAGGAGAGATTCTTTAATAACCTAGATGTGGTTAGGGCCTTAAGTTTTATTTTAGGCCGTTAAAGTGATGGTAAACTCTTCCCTTTTTAAAATCAGGTCTGGAATATTAGTGATATTTTAGATGGAGTTTAATTCATCCATTGTAATGAAGTTGTGCTATAACTTGCTTTTTAATATAGATATGAAATTCAAATACTCTGCTGTCCATTTCAAAATTCAATGTTTCTGTGAGCTAACGGTTTGAATTATTCTCCAATCAGCTACAACAAAGGTGTCATATGGAAAGAGAGTTTATTGGACAACAATTCAAACCTTTAGCTCACAGAAAAAACTGACTTTTGAAGTGGAGGGTGCAGCACGGGTATTTTAATTTAATATCTATTTAAAGTTATTGCGCATCTTTGTTACAACTGATGAATTAAACTCCATCTAAAATATCACTAACATTCTGGATCTGTTTTTATAAAGGGGGAGGTTTACCAAAGTTTTCAGTCATAGTTCCAACTTCTTTATCATCATTCGAGTCCTTGTACAGCTGTCTCTCTAGCCACTTGACAAAAACAGGAGATTCACAAAGTTTATGATGAAGTCCTAAATGTATCTCGGCTCCTTACACCACATCAGTCCCTACGTCATGGGCCTTCAAAAAGGAAGTGCCCATGGAAAAGATTTGCAAAGCTGCAACCTGGTCTTCATTACATACATTTCCCAAATGTTTCCATTTTGATGGGGTGGGGGTGGGGTGGGGGGGGGGTTTATTCTGAAAAGTTTTGTTTTGACAGGAAAGTCCTTCATGCCGCATTGTCTGGCAAATGGGAAATTCCTTGTCTTGTCCCACCCTGCCCTTGTTGTGGAATCCACATCTTGGGTATTAAACCCCACACACCAAATCATGTGGACTCTCACCATCATCAAATTTATGGTTACCTGAGGATACATTTTTTTCTTTTGAAGATGGTAAGAGTCAACAAGAACCCACCCAATTTAATTTTGTTCTTGGCAGCAGTTTTATTTGTACTTCTTTTTCCCTGGTTTTGTCTTTCCTATCTCTCTGTTCTTTTCCTCTGCTCGACTATACGTTAAACTGAGAAGTACAGGGAGGTAAGAGGGCTTAAAAGCTCTTATTTGGGGTTCTTTGTCTCCTCCTAGTGATGGGAATTTAATCGCACTTGTCGAGGCTCGTGGACTCTCACCATCCTGAAAGAAAAAAATGATCAGGTAAGCATACATTTTAACAAGCCAGATTTATTAATGAAAATACAGAAAAATAACAATCACAATGACTTGTATTTCAAGATGCTACCAGCCCCAGTTACTACTCCACCGTCTGCACAGAACAGTTTTTTTAGATGACGGCACAGTCGCAAGAAGCTTCCCGAACCTCTTTCTTTCACCTCAGGTTTCAGCAGAAAACCTCAGAAGAAAAGGCCAACAATATAATACAAAATAACTTAGCAAACAGCCTGCACTAAAAGGAACATACTCACAGGGCTACTTGAATTGAAGATTTTATTCATATACACACCAGTTATTTCCAGCTTTAATAAAATCCAATAAAAAGCTCAAATTATGAATAAAAAAGCTCAACAGGTTTCCGCCTTTTTCAAGAGCAGTTAAAATCACTATGAAAAGAGCTATAAACATGTATCAACCCTGTTACATTTTATATAGTAAATTAATCTACCTAATTCCAGCATTCATGACACCTGTACAAGGAAAAGGTTTACAAATGAGAGGTATATCCTACTATTCAACATGGAGGAACTGATTATTCCATTTTTAATCTGGAATAGAAACCAAAAGAATACAGCTAAATTGTTTTATATGATGTCTAATTTAAATTTAGGAATTCCTCCTAGTTTATATAATCTAGAATTATTTGTACATATATTTAAGCTATCATATAACTAAATCAAAAATTATTCGGCAAAAAAGCCAATCATGTGATAAGAGTGACCAATCACATTGGTGTAAATGCAGTAGTTCTCAAACATGTCATTTTAAACTCCTTGTTCCCAATCAGGTAGTCATTTGGAAACGGTCACATGATATAGGTAATCTGAATATGGTAACCAATAAAAAACAATTCTGCAATAAATCCCAAATAGCGAATAAGCGTAGATATTAGTAACAGTTCTGAATCAAGTAGTGTTTAATTAGAAGTTCCCTTTCAGGTACTCCAGTAATAATGTAATCACATGGTATGAATAGACTAATCGTATCAAACATATGTATTATTACAAAATAAGAAAAACCTAAAAAATGTATGTTTATTATGTATTTTGTAATAGAATTTGACTTGGAACTTGCCTGTGTTGACTCAAGCCTTGACTTAAATGCAAAAAGACTTGAAACTTATTTGTGATTTGCAAAACAATGACTTGGTCCCACATCTGGGGCTAACCTACCAGAAAAATAAATGATGTCCTGCTTCATGTGCTGTTATGATACATATAGCGAAAAGTGCATGAAGGTTCACCTTTTCAGACTTAGGTTACTTCTTTTAGTTGTGCATTCCTTTTTCTCTTCTTAGCCTTCTCCCTTTGATTAGCTAAATGATAAAACTGGAAACAGAGGCAGAAGAGTAAAAGTGGTTTTCGTGTAATTTGTAGTTTCTGCCTTTCTCCAAGTATTGGTTTTGCTGTGCTTCTTAGTAGCTTCACTTCCTCATTTTCCCACATCTTGTATTGTGCAGCATGTAGTTTAGTAGTGCTACTTTATCACTCTCCACATATACAGGGACTTACTCATTGCTGACACGTTTTCAATAAACCCACATACCCTTTATATTTGCCACCCTAAATCATATTATTACCTGCTGTGCAAATATACTGAGAGGAGTGATGGACAAAACTGATTTAGGAAGGGGAGGCATATCTGGTTTGGGAAAAGAATAGTAATCATAAATGGGCAGAAGGGTCTGTAAATAAGGAACTGATGTATATTGGGGGAGTTGACGGTTATTTCTCATTTGGATATCTGTTAAAGCCTTGTTGTGTTCAAGACAAAAGCTGAGAAATGCTGGTTTGATCTGACTCATTTTATCATTGGTTTACAGGCAAGTGAATCACCCCATGTTCATGTCGGAGCTGCACCACTCCAGGAACAAGTAGAGATACCCCCAGAGCTGCCAGATACTGTTGCTCCAGAACTGGAAAACCTAATTCCTGCACAGAGCACAAGTCCTTCCAGGAAAGTTGGTGGGTGCCAGGTTTAAACACTTCATAAAAGTATGTTTTTTAGGTGGCATGTAAAAGGAGCAGTATCTCCTAGACCCAGCACACTAAAGTTATGGGGACACTTTACAGTTTCTTTACTCCTATTGCACCGTTAAAACATTCCAGAATATGTACTTGTTATGCCCAAACACCCAGAACGCTGCAATTTTAAAGCAAATAACAAGAATGGCACAGACTTCTTTGCACCATAGTGTCTGATCTGCTGTAGTCTGTTACTCGCACCTGCATGTTAGATCTCCTTTTTTTTTTTCAAATTTATTTTTTTAGGGGTGGCGGGTGTTTGTGTTCTACACAGTTTCTCCCATATCCTGTTAAACGTTCCAACTTTTTATTTTCTTGTCTTGAAGAGCGTTTCTTACTGAAGCTAGTGCAGTGCATTCCTGACACGTTGAGGAGCTGGGGGCCACACATCGCTAGCAGATCAGGTGCTGCATGACGCATGTTTCATGCTTTGATGGTGGCTGGGGAGCTGCAGGCATTTGAGCTGTGATGCATGCCCTGTGCAGTATTTATCAGAAAACTATTATCAATACATTTTATATACTGAGGTTTCAGAGGAAGCACTGCTTTATAGACTGGTGCAGACACAGGAGACAGTCCAGCAATGCACTATTTATACATTGGTACAATATAGGACTGTATTTCATGAGCATTAAAAAGCATGAAAATCTCATTTGTTTGCTAAATTTTAAAGCACAGGAGGACTGTCTAATCTGCTGTTAACCTGTTTTCTACTACTTAAAGGGACAATAACATTATGATTTAATTCCTTCAAAACATAAAATGTATTTTAAAGAACTTTTAAATGTTCTTTTAAAGGTACAATTTAGAAATTAAACTTTCATGATTCAGACAGATCATACAACTTTCCAATTTTACATATATTGTCTACTTTGCTTTGTTCTCTTGAATCCTTTGTTGAAAAACATACGGCTAGATTTAGACTTTTGCGGCCAAAGGGGTGCGTTAGCTACGCATGTTTTTCTCTTACTTGGTGTATTCAGTCCACGGATTCATCCTTACTTGTGGGATATTCTCAATCCCTACAGGAAGTGGCAAAGAGAGCACACAGCAAAGCTGTCCATATAGCTCCCCTCAGGCTCTGCCCCCCCCCCCAGTCATTCTCTTTGCCGCTCTAACAAGTAGCATCTCCACGGGAGGGTAAAGAGTATGTGGTGTTAGATTTGTAGTTTTTATTTCTTCAATCAAGAGTTTGTTATTTTAAAATAGTGCCGGTTTGTACTATTTACTCTGAGGCAGAAATTGATGAAGATTTCTGCTGAGAGGAAAAAGATTTTAGCATGTTGTAACTAAGATCCATTGCTGTTCCCACAAAGGACTGTTGAGTACAGGAGAACTTCAGTTGGGGGGGAACAGTTTGCAGGCTTATACTGCTTAAGGTATGTTCAGTCATTTTTTCTAACAAGACCTGGTAGTGCTAGAAGACTGACAGAAATCCCATGAGGGAAGGTAAGCCATTTTCTGAGACACAGTATAGAATGATGACTTCCGTTAAGGGCTTTAATACTGACGGACACTGTGAAGGGTAATCTTATATTTATTAAGCATTTTAGACGTTGGAAACACTTTTTGGGGACTTTTTTACGCCTGGCATTTTGTAAGACAGCTAATCTGACTCAGAAAGGCCCCATAACTCTGGAGTAATGAAGGAGGGGGCCTAATTTTCACGCCTCAATTGCGCAGTTAATTTGCAACACAGCTCCATGCAGCTTCATTTGCAGAGCCTTTAGAGTACAGGAGGACTTCAGGGTGGCTTAATTTACACCTGCAATTAACCCTAAAGGAAGGTAAAGCCACAGCAAAGACTGTGGCATCGTACTGTAGTGGGTTAAACCTGGTGTTTACTTCATTTTGCTCCGGTTTGGGCATTAAGGGGTTAAACAATTTGAAAATTTGTGTGCAATCATGTCAAGGCATTAGGATCATGTGGTGAAAATTTCACTAAGATCGGATGTTTTTTGTTTTTTTATTATTTAAAGAGACAGTAACGTTTTTGCAAAAAGTATTTTTTTCAATATTTTAGTGTTGTCTGAGTCTGTCAAACATGTCTGAGCCTTCAGATAGACCTTGTTCTTTATGTTCAAAAGCCATGGCAGTACCCCCATTGCATTTATGTTTAAAGTGTGCAAAAACATCTAAGCATTTTAAAGATCATCCAGTGACAATTAAAAATGCTGCCCAAGATGATTCCTTAACGGAGGGTAATGAGGATAGTCCTTCTTCCTCCCCCCACGTGTCTACACCAGTTACGCCCGTGCAAGCGATGCCTAGTACCTCTAGTGCATTGGCCCCTATTACTTTACAACAATTAGCAGCAGTGCTGGATAATTCCCTTGCAGCATTTTTATCCAAACTGCCAGTTTTTCCAAGAAAGCGCGATAGCTCCGTTTTAAATACAGAGGATGAGCAATCAGACGCTGTGGATAATTTATCTGTAGTACCCTCACAAAACTCAGAAGTAGCGGTGAGGGAAGGTCTGTCTGAGGGAGAAATTTCTGATACAGGGAAAGTTTCTCAGCGGGCAGATTCAGATTCCTTAGCGTTTAAATTTAAGCTGGAACACCTCCGCGTACTGCTTAAGGAGGTTTTAGCTACGCTGGATGATTGTGACCCCATGGTGGTCCCAGAAAAATTGTGTAAGATGGACAGGTTTTTAGAGGTCCCCGTATACACTGAGGCATTTTCGATCCCAAAGAGGGTGGCGGATATTGTGACTAGGGAGTGGGAGAGACCAGGGGTACCCTTTGTTCCCCCCCCCCCCTATCTTTAAAAAAATGTTCCCCATAAATGACCCCAGGCGGGACGAGTGGCAGACGGTCCCTAAGGTGGAGGGGGCAGTTTCAACACTTGCTAAGCGTACAACTATACCAATAGAGGATAGTTGTGCTTTCAAAGATCCTATGGATAAAAAATTGGAAGGATTGCTGAAGAAAATTTTTGTTCAGCAAGGTTTTCTACTTCAACCAATTGCCTGCATAATTCCTGTAACTACTGCAGCGGCTTTTTGGTTCGAGGCCCTGGAGGAGTCGCTCCAGAGGGAGACTTCATACGATGAGGTCATGGATAGAATTCATGCTCTAAAGCTGGCTAATTCTTTTATCACTGATGCCGCTTTCCAGTTAGCTAAACTAGCGGCGAAAAACTCAGGTTTTGCCATCATGGCGCGAAGAGCGCTTTGGCTCAAATCATGGTCGGCGGATGTGTCGTCCAAAACAAAACTGTTAAATATTCCCTTCAGGGGGAAGACTCTTTTCGGCCCAGAGCTGAAAGAAATTATCTCAGATATCACTGGGGGCAAGGGTCATGCCCTTCCACAAGATAGGCCGTTTAAGGCCAAAAACAAGGCTAATTTTCGCTCCTTTCGCAACTTCAGGAGCGGATCAGCTGCAACCTCTGCTGTCGCAAAGCAAGATAACACTTCCCAGCCCAAAGCAACCTGGAAACCCATGCAGGGCTGGAATAAGGGTAAACAGGCCAAGAAGCCTGCTCCTGCTACCAAGACAGCATGAAGGGGTAGCCCCCGATCCGGGACCGGATCTAGTAGGGGGCAGACTTTCTCTCTTTGCTCAGGCTTGGGCAAGAGACGTTACGGATCCCTGGGCATTAGAAATAGTTGCTCAGGGGTACCTTCTAGAATTCAAGGATTCTCCCCCAAGGGGAAGGTTCCACAGTTCTCGTTTGTCTTCAGACCAAACAAAGAAACAGGCGTTCTTATGCTGCGTAGAAGATCTCCTAAAAATGGGAGTAATACACCCAGTTCCAATTGCAGAACAAGGACTGGGCTTTTACTCAAACCTGTTCGTAGTTGCCAAAAAAGAGGGAACTTTCAGGCCAATCCTGGATCTAAAGATTCCGTCTTTCAAGATGGAAACCATTCGGACAATCTTGCCGATGATCCATGAAGGTCAATATATGACTACCGTGGATCTAAAGGATGCATACCTACATATTCCTATCCACAAAGATCACCATCAGTTCCTAAGGTTCGCCTTTCTGGACAAACATTACCAGTTCGTGGCCCTTCCTTTCGGGTTGGCCACCGCTCCCAGAATTTTCACAAAGGCGCTAGGGTCCCTTCTAGCGGTTCTAAGACCACGGGGCATTGCATTAGCACCTTACCTAGACGACATATTAATATACAGAGCCAAGGCTCATACGGACATCGTTCTGGCCTTTCTAAGGTCTCACGGGTGGAAGGTGAACGTAGAAAAGAGTTCTCTGTCCCCGCTCACAAGGGTTCCCTTTCTGGGAACACTAATAGACTCGGTAGAAATGAAAATCTTTCTGACAGAGGTCAGGAAGTCAAAACTGCTGAATACTTGCCGAGTTCTTCATTCCATTCCTCGGCCTTCCGTGGCTCAGTGCATGGAAGTAATTGGTTTAATGGTTGCGGCAATGGACGTAGTCCCTTTCGCCCGAATCCATCTCAGACCACTGCAGCTGTGCATGCTCAAAGAGTGGAATGGAGATTACGCAGATTTGTCTCCTCAAATTCAAATGGATCAAAAAACCAGAGACTCTCTTCTCTGGTGGTTGTCTCAAGTTCACCTGTCTCAGGGAATGAGCTTCCGCAGACCGGAGTGGATTATTGTCACGACCGATGCCAGTCTTGTAGGCTGGGGTGCGGTCTGGAACTCCCTGAAGGCTCAAGGACTATGGTCTCAGGAAGAATCTCTTCTCCCGATAAACATTTTGGAGCTGAGAGCAATATTCAATACGCTCCAGGCGTGGCCTCAACTAGCAGAGGCCAAATTCATCAGGTTTCAGTCGCACAACATCACGACTGTGGCGTACATCAATCATCAGGGAGGAAGAAAGAGTTCCCTAGCGATGAAGGAAGTAACCAAGATCATCAAATGGGCGGAGGATCACTCCTGCCATCTATCTGCAATTCACATCCCAGGGGTAGACAACTGGGAGGCGGATTTTCTAAGTCGTCAGACTTTCCATCCGGGGGAGTGGGAACTCCACCCGGAGGTTTTTGCTCAGCTGACCCAGCTTTGGGGCATTCCAGAGTTGGATCTGATGGCGTCCCGTCAGAACACCAAACTTCCCCTTTACGGATCCAGATCCAGGGATCCCAAGGCGGCATTGATAGATGCATTAATAGCGCCTTGGTCATTCAGTCTAGCTTATGTCTTTCCACCGTTTCCTCTTCTCCCTCGGCTAATAGCCAGAATCAAACAGGAGAAGGCTTCGGTAATTCTGATAACGCCTGCGTGGCCACGCAGGACTTGGTATGCAGACCTAGTGGACATGTTATCGGTCCCACCATGGAAACTGCCATTGAGGCAGGATCTTCTAATCCAAAGTCCTTTCAAGCATCCAAATCTAGTTTCTCTGCAACTGACTGCTTGGAGATTGAACGCTTAATCCTAGCTAAGCGGGGTTTCTCTGATTCAGTTATAGATACTCTGATACAGGCCAGAAAGCCTGTCACCAGGAAAATTTACCATAAGATATGGCGGAAATATCTTTGCTGGTGTGAATCCAAGGGTTACTCGTGGAGTAAGGTTAGGATTCCAAGGATATCGTCTTTTCTCCAAGAAGGTTTGGAGAAAGGTCTGTCAGCTAGTTCCTTAAAAGGACAGATATCTGCTCTGTCTATTCTGTTACACAAGCGTCTGGCAGCTGTACCAGACATTCAGGCGTTTGCACAGGCCCTAGTTAGAATCAAGCCTGTCTACAGACCTGTGGCTCCTCCATGGAGTCTAAATTTAGTTCTTTCAGTTCTTCAAGGGGTTCCGTTTGAACCTTTGCATTCCATAGATATCAAGTTATTATCTTGGAAAGTTTTTAGTAGCTATTTCTTCTGCTCGAAGAGTTTCAGAATTGTCTGCTTTACAGTGGGATTCACCCTATCTGGTGTTCCATGCAAATGTGGTTTCTAATAGGAATATTAACCAGGAAATCATTGTTCCTTCTCTGTGTCCTAATCCAGTTTCTAAGACGGAACGACTGTTGCACAATCTTGATGTGGTTAGTGCTTTAAAGTTCTATCTAAAAGCAACCAAAGATTTCAGACAAACATCATCCTTGTTTGTTGTGTATTCTGGTAAGAGGAGAGGTCAGAAAGCGTCTGCTACCTCTCTGTCTTTCTGGCTGAAAAGCATCATACGATTGGCTTATGAGACTGCTGGTAAGCAGCCTCCTGAACGAATTACAGCTCATTCCACCAGAGCTGTTGCTTCCACATGGGCTTTCAAGAATGAGGCTTCTGTTGAACAGATTTGTAAGGCAGCGACTTGGTCTTCACTGCATACATTCGCCAAATTTTACAAATTCGATACTTTTGCTTCTGCGGAGGCTATTTTTGGGAGAAAGGTTTTGCAAGCAGTGGTGCCTTCCGTTTAGGTTACCTGACTTGTTCCCTCCCTTCATCCGTGTCCTATTGCTTTGTTATTGGTATCCCACAAGTAAGGATGAATCCGTGGACTGAATACACCAAGTAAGAGAAAACAGAATTTATGCTTACCTGATAAATTACTTTCTCTTACAGGTGTATTCAGTCCATGGCCCGCCCTGATATTTAAGTCAGGTTCAAATTTAATTTACAATAACTACAGTCACCACTGCACCCTATGGTTCTCCTTTTTCTCCTAACCGTCGGTCGATTGACTGGGGGGGCGGAGCCTGAGGGGAGCTATATGGACAGCTTTGCTGTGTGCTCTCTTTGCCACTTCCTGTAGGGATTGAGAATATCCCACAAGTAAGGATGAATCCGTGGACTGAATACACCTGTAAGAGAAAGTAATTTATCAGGTAAGCATAAATTCTGTTTTTCCCCCCGCACCTTTTAAATAACGCTGGTATTTAGAGTTCTCTGAAGGACTGCGTTAGGCTCCAAAAAGGGAGCATAGAGCATAATTAACTGCCACTTCAACTCTCAATACCAGAGTTGCTTACGGTAGCGGCCAGCTTGAAAAACGTGCTCGTGCACGATTCCCCCATAGGAAACAATGGGGCCGTTTGAGCTGAAAAAAAACCTAACACCTGCAAAAAAGCAGCGTTCAGTTCCTAACGCAGCCCCATAGTTTCCTATGGGGAAACACTTTCTAAGTCTGCACCTAACACCCTAACATGTACCCCGACTCTAAACACCCCTAACCTTACACTTATTAACCCCTAATCTGCCGCCCCCACTATCGCTGACCCCTGCATTATATTATTAACCCCTAATCTGCCGCTCCAGACACCGCCGCAACCTACGTTATCCCTATGAACCCCTAATCTGCTGCCCCCAACGTTGCTGACACCTACATTATATTTATTAACCCCTAATCTGCCCCCCCCCAACGTCGCTGCTACCTTACCTACACTTATTAACCCTTAATCTTCCGACCGGACCTCGCCGCTACTATAATAAATGTATTAACCTCTAAACCGCCTCACTCCCGCCTCGCAAACCCTATAATAAATTTTATTAACCCCTAATCTGCCCTCCCTAACATCGGCGACACCTAACTTCAAGTATTAACCCCTAATCTTCCGACCGGACCTCACCGCTACTCTAATAAATGTATTAACCCCTAAAGCTAAGTCTAACCCTAACACCCCCCTAAGTTAAATATAATTTAAATCTAACGAAATAAATTATTTCTTATTAAATAAATTAATCCTATTTAAAGCTAAATATTTACCTGTAAAATAAACCCTAATATAGCTACAATATAACGAATAATTATATTGTAGCTATTTTAGGATTTATATTTATTTTACAGGCAACTTTGTATTTATTTTAACTAGGTACAATAGCTATTAAATAGTTATTAACTATTTAATAGCTACCTATTTAAAATAATTACAAAATTACCTGTAAAATAAATCCTAACCTAAGTTACAATTAAACCTAGCACTACACTATCAATAAATTAATTAAATAAACTACCTACAATTACCTACAATTAAATCAACTAAACTAAATTACAAAAAATATAAAAAGATTACAAGAATTTTAAACTAATTACACCTACTCTAAGCCCCCTAAAAAAATAACAAAGTCCCCCCAAAATAAAAAAATGCCCTACACTATTCTAAAATAAAAAGTTAACAGCTCTATTCCCTTACCAGACCTTAAAAGGGCTTTTTGCGGGGCATGCCCCAAAGAAATCATCTCTTTTGCCTGTAAAAAAAAAACATACAATAACCCCCCAACATTACAACCCACCACCCACATACCCCTAATCTTCATACATTCATACATCCTTCCTCCACGACGAACTCCCGACGAATGAATGTTCCTTTAAGGGACGTCATCCAAGATGGCATCCCTCGAATTCCTATTGGCTGATAGGATTCTATCAGCCAATCGGAATTAAGGTAGGAAAATTCTGATTGGCTGATGGAATCAGCCAATCAGATTCAAGTTCAATCTGATTGGCTGATCCAATCAGATTGAGCTCGCATTCTATTGGCTGTTCCGAACAGCCAATAGAATGCGAACTCAATCTGATTGGCTGATCCAATCCTACCTTAATTCCGATTGGCTGATAGAATCCTATCAGCCAATCGGAATTCGAGGGACGCCATCTTGGATGACATCCCTTAAAGGAACCTTCATTCGATAGAAGACTTCAGCCGGATGATGGACCTCTTCAGCCCCCGCTTGGATGAAGACTTCAGCCGGATGATGGACCTCTTCAGCCCCCGCTTGGATGAAGACATCGCCCGGATAGGAGGAAGACTTCGGACCCTCTTCGGGACGAATCAGTGATACCCGGCGTGTTGAAGATACGGTAGGAAGATCTTCAGGGGCTTAGTGTTAGGTTTATTTAAGGGGGGTTTGGGTTAGATTAGGGGTATGTGGGTGGTGGGTTGTAATGTTGGGGGGGGGTATTGTATGGGTTTTTTTTACAGGCAAAAGAGCAGAATTCTTTGGGCTGGTAAGGTAAAAGAGCTTTTCAATTTTTATTTTAGAATAGGGCATTTTTTTATTTTGGGGGGCTTTGTTATTTTATTAGGGGGCTTAGAGTAGGTGTAATTAGCTTAAAATTGTTGTAATATTTTTATAATGTTTGTAAATAATTTTTTTATTTTTTGTAACTTAGTTCTTTTTTATTTTTTGTACTTTAGTGTATTTATTTACATTTATTTGTAGGTATTTGAATTTAATTAATTTATTGATAGTGTAGTGTTAGGTTTAATTGTAACTTAGGTTAGGATTTATTTTACAGGTAATTTTGTAATTATTTTAACTAGGTAGCTATTAAATAGTTATTAACTATTTAATAGCTATTGTACCGGGTTAAAATAAATACAAAGTTGCCTGTAAAATAAATATTAATCCTAAAATAGCTACAATATAATTATTATTTATATTGTAGCTATATTAGGGTTTATTTTACAGGTAAGTATTTAGCTTTAAATAGGAATAATTTATTTAATAAGATTTATTTTATTTCGTTAGATAAAAATTATATTTCTCCAACATTGGTGTGTCCGGTCCACGGCGTCATCCTTACTTGTGGGATATTCTCTTCCCCAACAGGAAATGGCAAAGAGTCCCAGCAAAGCTGGTCACATGATCCCTCCTAGGCTCCGCCCACCCCAGTCATTCTCTTTGCCGTTGCACAGGCAACATCTCCACGGAGATGGTTAAGAGTTTTTTGTAGTTTTATTCTTCTATCAAGTGTTTGTTATTTTAAAATAGTGCTGGTATGTACTATTTACTCTGAAACAGAAAAGGATGAAGATTTCTGTTTGTAAGAGGAAGATGATTTTTAGCAGACAGTAACTAAAATCGATTGCTGTTTCCACACAGGACTGTTGAGATGAAGTAACTTCAGTTGGGGGAAACAGTTAGCAGTCTTTTCTGCTTAAGGTATAACTAGCCATATTTCTAACAAGACCATGTAATGCTGGAAGGCTGTCATTTCCCCTCATGGGGACCGGTAAGCCATTTTCTTAGTTAAACATAAAAGAATAAAGGGCTTCAAAAAGGGCTTAAAAACTGGTAGACATTTTTCTGGGCTAAAACAATTGCTTTACTAGGCATATTATGCAGATTCTAACTAATTACTGGTATTATAATCTTGGGGAACGTTTAGAAAAACGGCAGGCACTGTGTTGGACACCTTTTTCAGATGGGGGCCTTTCTAGTTATAGACAGAGCCTCATTCTGGGACTGTATAGGGGTTAAATGTAAAAACGGCTCCGGTTCCGTTAATTTAAGGGTTAAAGCTCTGAAATTTGGTGTGCAATACTTTTAATGCTTTAAGACATTGTGGTGAAATTTTGGTGAATTTTGAACAATTCCTTCATACTTTTTCACATATTCAGTAATAAAGTGTTTTCAGTTTGAAATTTAAAGTGACAGTAACGGTTTTATTTTAAAACGTTTTTTGTGCTTTGTTGACAAGTTTAAGCCTGTTTAACATGTCTGTACCATCAGATAAGCTATGTTCTATATGTATGAAAGCCAATGTGTCTCCCCATTTAAATTTATGTGATAATTGTGCCATAGTGTCCAAACAAAGTAAGGACAGTAATGCAACAGATAATGATATTGCCCAAGATGATTCCTCAAATGAGGGGAGTAAACATGATACTACATCATCCCCTACTGTGTCTACACCAGTTATGCCCACACAGGAGGCCCCTAGTACATCTAGTGCGCCAATACTTATTACCATGCAACAATTAACGGCTGTAATGGATAACTCCATAGCAAATCTTTTATCCAAAATGCCTACTTATCAGAGAAAGCGCGATTGCTCTGTTTTAAACACTGAAGAGCAAGAGGACGCTGATGATAACTGTTCTGACATACCCTCACACCAATCTCAAGGGGCCATGAGGGAGGTTTTGTCTGATGGAGAAATTTCAGATTCAGAAAAAATTTCTCATCAAGCTGAACCTGATGTTGTGACATTTAAATTTAAATTAGAACATCTCCGCGCACTGCTTAAGGAGGTGTTATCTACTCTGGATGATTGTGACAATTTGGTCATTCCAGAGAAATTATGTAAGATGGACAAGTTCCTAGAGGTTCCGGTGCCCCCCGACGCTTTTCCTATACCCAAGCGGGTGGCGGACATAGTAAATAAAGAGTGGGAAAGGCCCGGCATACCTTTTTGTTCCCCCCCCTATATTTAAGAAATTATTTCCTATAGTCGACCCCAGAAAGGACTTATGGCAGACAGTCCCCAAGGTCGAGGGGGCGGTTTCTACTCTAAACAAACGCACTACTATTCCTATCGAAGATAGTTGTGCTTTCAAAGATCCTATGGATAAGAAATTAGAGGGTTTGCTTAAAAAGATTTTTGTACAGCAAGGTTACCTTCTACAACCAATTTCATGCATTGTTCCTATCACTACGGCAGCGTGTTTCTGGTTCGAGGAACTAGAAAAATCGCTCAGTAAAGAATCTTCGTATGAGGAGGTTATGGACAGAGTTCAAGCACTTAAATTGGCTAACTTTTTTGTTTTAGATGCCGCTTTGCAATTAGCTAGATTAGCGGCGAAAAATTCAGGGTTTGCTGTCGTGGCGCGCAGAGTGCTTTGGCTAAAGTCTTGGTCAGCGGATGTGTCTTCCAAGACAAAATTGCTTAACATTCCTTTCAAAGGTAAAACATTATTTGGACCTGATTTGAAAGAGATTATTTCAGACATCACTGGGGGAAAGGGCCACGCCCTCCCACAGGATAGGTCTTTTAAGGCTAATAATAAGCCTAATTTTCGTCCCTTTCGCAGAAACGGACCAGTCTCTAATTCTGTATCCTCTAAGCAAGAGGGTAATACTTCACAACCCAAACCAGCCTGGAAACCAATGCAAGGCTGGAACAAGGGTAAGCAGGCCAAGAAGCCTACCACTGCTACCAAAACAGCATGAAGGGGTAGCCCCCGATCCAGGACCGGATCTAGTGGGGGGCAGACTTTCTCTCTTTGCTCAGGCTTGGGCAAGAGATGTTCAGGATCCTTGGGCGCTAGAAATAGTTTCTCAAGGTTATCTCCTGGAATTCAAGGAACTACCCCCAAGGGGAAGGTTCCACAGGTCTCAATTATCTTCAAACCAAATAAAGAGACAGGCATTCTTACATTGTGTAGAAGACCTGTTAAAGATGGGAGTGATACATCCAGTTCCAATAAGAGAACAAGGAATGGGATTTTATTCCAATCTGTTCATAGTTCCCAAAAAAGAGGGAACATTCAGACCAATTTTGGATCTAAAGATCCTAAACAAATTTCTCAGGGTACCATCGTTCAAAATGGAAACTATTCGAACGATCCTACCTACTATCCAGGAAAATCAATTTATGACTACCGTGGATTTAAAGGATGCGTACCTACATATTCCTATCCACAAGGAACATCATCAGTTCCTAAGGTTCGCTTTTCTGGACAAGCATTACCAGTTTATGGCACTTCCATTTGGATTAGCCACTGCTCCAAGGATTTTCACAAAGGTACTAGGGTCCCTTCTAGCGGTTCTAAGACCAAGGGGCATTGCAGTAGTACCTTACTTGGATGACATCCTGATTCAAGCGTCGTCCCTGTCAAAAGCAAAGGCTCATACGGACATCGTCCTAGCCTTTCTCAGATCTCACGGATGGAAGGTGAACAAAGAAAAAAGTTCTCTGTCCCCGTCAACAAGAGTTCCCTTCTTGGGAACAATAATAGATTCCTTAGAAATGAGGATTTTTCTGACAGAGGTCAGAAAATCAAAACTTCTAAGCTCTTGTCAAGTACTTCATTCTGTTCCTCGTCCTTCCATAGCGCAGTGCATGGAAGTAATTGGATTGATGGTTGCAACAATGGACATAGTTCCTTTTGCACGAATTCATCTAAGACCATTACAACTGTGCATGCTCAGACAGTGGAATGGGGATTATATAGACTTGTCTCCGACGATTCAAGTAGATCAAAAGACCAGAGATTCACTCCGTTGGTGGCTGACCCTGGACAATCTGTCACAGGGAATGTGCTTCCGCAGACCAGAGTGGGTCATTGTCACGACCGACGCCAGCCTAGTGGGCTGGGGCGCGGTCTGGGAATCCCTGAAAGCTCAGGGTCTATGGTCTCGGGAAGAGTTTCTTCTCCCGATAAACATTCTGGAACTGAGAGCGATATTCAATGCTCTCAGAGCTTGGCCTCAACTAGCAAAGGCCAAATTCATAAGGTTTCAGTCAGACAACATGACGACCGTTGCATATATCAATCATCAGGGGGGAACAAGGACTTCCCTGGCGATGAAAGAAGTGACCAAGATAATTCAATGGGCGGAGGATCACTCCTGCCACTTGTCTGCGTTCCACATCCCAGGAGTGGAAAATTGGGAAGCGGATTTTCTGAGTCGTCAGACATTCCATCCGGGGGAGTGGGAACTCCATCTGGAAATCTTTGCCCAAATAACTCAATTATGGGGCATTCCAGACATGGATCTGATGGCGTCTCATCAGAACTTCAAGGTTCCTTGCTACGGGTCCAGATCCAGGGATCCCAAGGCGACCCTAGTAGATGCACTAGTAGCACCTTGGACCTTCAACCTAGCTTATGTATTCCCACCGTTTCCTCTCATCCCCAGGCTGGTAGCCAGGATCAATCAGGATAGGGCCTCGGTGATCTTGATAGCTCCTGCGTGGCCACGCAGGACTTGGTATGCAGACCTGGTGAATATGTCATCGGCTCCACCATGGAAGCTACCTTTGAGACAGGACCTTCTTGTTCAGGGTCCATTCGAACATCCGAATCTGGTTTCCCTCCAACTGACGGCTTGGAGATTGAACGCTTGATTTTATCAAAGCGTGGGTTTTCAGATTCTGTAATAGATACTCTGATTCAGGCTAGAAAGCCTGTAACTAGAAAAATTTACCATAAAATATGGAAAAAATATATCTGTTGGTGTGAATCTAAAGGATTCCCATGGAACAAGATAAAAATTCCTAAGATTCTATCCTTTCTACAAGAAGGTTTGGAGAAAGGATTATCTGCAAGTTCTCTGAAGGGACAGATCTCTGCTTTATCTGTTTTACTTCACAAAAGACTGGCAGCTGTGCCAGATGTTCAAGCATTTGTTCAGGCTCTGGTTAGGATCAAGCCTGTTTACAGACCTTTGACTCCTCCCTGGAGTCTAAATCTAGTTCTTTCAGTTCTTCAAGGGGTTCCGTTTGAACCCTTACATTCCGTAGATATTAAGTTATTATCTTGGAAAGTTTTGTTTTTGGTTGCAATTTCTTCTGCTAGAAGAGTTTCAGAGTTATCTGCTCTGCAGTGTTCTCCGCCCTATCTGGTGTTCCATGCAGATAAGGTGGTTTTGCGTACTAAGCCTGGTTTTCTTCCGAAAGTTGTTTCCAACAAAAATATTAACCAGGAGATAGTTGTACCTTCTTTGTGTCCGAATCCAGTTTCAAAGAAGGAACGTTTGTTACACAATTTGGACGTAGTCCGTGCTCTAAAATTCTATTTAGAGGCTACTAAAGATTTCAGACAAACATCTTCCTTGTTTGTTGTTTATTCTGGTAAAAGGAGAGGTCAAAAAGCGACTTCTACCTCTCTTTCCTTTTGGCTTAAAAGCATTATCCGATTGGCTTATGAGACTGCCGGACGGCAGCCTCCTGAAAGAATCACAGCTCACTCCACTAGGGCTGTGGCTTCCACATGGGCCTTCAAGAACGAGGCTTCTGTTGACCAGATATGTAAGGCAGCGACTTGGTCTTCACTGCACACTTTTGCCAAATTTTACAAATTTGATACTTTTGCTTCTTCAGAGGCTATTTTTGGGAGAAAGGTTTTGCAAGCCGTGGTGCCTTCCATTTAGGTGACCTGATTTGCTCCCTCCCTTCATCCGTGTCCTAAAGCTTTGGTATTGGTTCCCACAAGTAAGGATGACGCCGTGGACCGGACACACCAATGTTGGAGAAAACAGAATTTATGCTTACCTGATAAATTACTTTCTCCAACGGTGTGTCCGGTCCACGGCCCGCCCTGGTTTTTTAATCAGGTCTGATGAATTATTTTCTCTAACTACAGTCACCACGGTATCATATGGTTTCTCCTATATATATTTCCTCCTGTCCGTCGGTCGAATGACTGGGGTGGGCGGAGCCTAGGAGGGATCATGTGACCAGCTTTGCTGGGACTCTTTGCCATTTCCTGTTGGGGAAGAGAATATCCCACAAGTAAGGATGACGCCGTGAACCGGACACACCGTTGGAGAAAGTAATTTATCAGGTAAGCATAAATTCTGTTTTAACTTAGGGGGGTGTTAGGGTTAGACTTGGCTTTAGGGGTTAATACATTTATTAGAGTAGTGGTGAGGTCTGGTCGGCAGATTAGGGGTTAATAATTGTAGGTAGGTAGCAGCGACGTTGGGGGGGCAGATTAGGGGTTAATATAATATAGGGGTCGTCGGGGGTTAGGGGCAGCAGATTAGGGGTTCATAGGGATAATGTAGGTTGCGGCGGTGTACGGAGCGGCAGATTAGGGGTTAATAATAATATGCAGTCAGCGATAGCGGGGACGGCAGATTAGGGGTTAATAAGTGTAAGGTTAGGGGTGTTTAGACTCGGGGTACATGTTAGGGTGTTAGGTGCAGACTTAGGAAGTGTTTCCCCATAGGAAACAATGGGGCTGCGCTAGGAGCTGAACGCTGCTTTTTTGCAGGTGTTAGGTTTTTTTTCAGCTCAAACGGCCCCATTGTTTCCTATGGGGGAATAGTGCACGAGCACGTTTTTGAAGCTGGCCGCGCCCTTTTTGGAGCCTAACGCAGCCCTTCTGTGAACTCTTTATACCAGTGGTATTTAAAAGGTGCGGGGGGAAAAATACACGTGTAGCTAACGCACCCCTTTGGCCGCAGAACTCTAAATCTAGCCGTATGTTTGTGCTTTTGTTTACATTCACATTCATTTTTAGGTTTATATATTTGCACAATTCAGTTTGGCTACTTTTGTCTCATATCCACTCCTTCAATTGAGTTCTCTTAAAGGGTCAGTCTAGTCAAAATTAAACTTTCATGATTCAGATAGGGCATGCAATTGTAAACAACTTTCCAATTTACTTCTATTATCTAATTTGCTCAATTCTTTAGATATCCTTTGTTGAAGAAATAGCAATGCACATGTGTGAGCCAATCACACAAGGCCTTTATGTGCAGCAAACAATCAGCAGCTACTGAGCATATTTAGATATGCTTTTCTGACCGCGCAGACGGAGCATTTATTTTCTCTAGCTCTCGTTTGATTGCTTTACACATTATGTTTGAATGTAAATGAAAGCTCAGTGTGCACAAATTTATTTTTAGGTCTTTTTGTATTGGCACAATTTTGCACATTCATTTATAGTCTCATCTATTTTAGGCGCCTATTTGAGCGCACTTTTTATGGTTTTTATTGATGTGATGATTCAGTTACTTTTTGTCCCTATATATTTTATTAGATGGAATGGGTAAAGATGGTCACTCCCTTGATCTGATTTTCAGTTATCGATGCACTATCTCAAACTTCACAAACTCACCTATTCCTCTTTCTGACCACCACCTCCTCACTTGTACCATCACCTCCCTCCCTACAACTCTCCCTCCTTCTACCCCCCACTAAACTTCACAGAGGAATCAAGTCATTAGATCAGCAACAACTCGCTACCTCTCTCGAACCTCTTCTCTCTTCCATCCCCTCCTTTTCCTGTCCTGATGAATCCATCTTCCACTATAACTCAACCCTTACATCAGTCCTTGATAACCTGGCCCCACCTACCATGGCTCGGAAAACATACACTCATCCTCAGCCCTTGTATACTCCTCTGACACGGTACCTACGCAGATGTTCCCGTACTGCTTAGCGACACTGGAGGAAATCGCGGAGTTCTGCTGACTTTCTTCACTATAAGTTCATCTTGAACTCTTACTATTCTGCCCTAAATCTATATAAGCAACACTACTTCTCTACTCTTATCTCTACTCTTTCTTCAAACCCAAAACGTCTGTTCTCCACATTCAATACTCTTCTCCGCCCACCCCCACCTCCCACCACAACTTCTCTCTGAGCCCAAGATTTTGCCAGCTACTTCAACAACAAAATCGACTCCATCAGAACTGAAATCAGCTCTCAACATACTACCGGTCTCCCGCCCCCTCAAAAGCTCACAATCATCCAAAACCCACATAGCCATAATTTTAGCTCTTTTGCCCGTTACAGAGGAGGAAGTTTCTGCCCTTATACTATCCTCTCACCTCACTACCTGTCCCCTCGACCCCATCCCCTCACAACTACTCTCCTCAGTCTCTTCTACCCTTACCCCTATACTCACACACATCTTCAACCTCTCCCTCAGCACTGGTATAGTTCCCACATCTCTTAAACATGCATTAGTCACACTTATCCTCAAAAAACCTTCTCTCGATCCAACCTCCCCATCCAGCTACCGCCCTATTTCCCTACTACCTCTTGCCTCAAAGCTTCTTGAAAAGCTAGTATATGCACGTCTATCCCATTTCCTTACATTAAACTCCCTCCTTGACCCACTGCAATCTAGATTTCGCCCCTTCACTCAACAAAGACAGCAATTGTTAAGGTTACCAACGACCTACTTACAGCAAAATCAAAAGGCCACTTCTCTCTACTTATCCTCCTTGATCTGTCTGCAGCCTTTGACACTGTCGACCACCCTCTTTTGCTCTATACCGTCCAATTCTTCGGCATCTGTGACACAGCTCTCTCTTGGTTCTCTTCCTATCTGTCTAACCGTACCTTTTAGTGTAGCCTTCTCTGGGGTATCCTCTGCCCCGTTACCTCTTTCTGTTGGTGTACCGCAAGGCTCTGTCCTCGGTCCCCTTCTCTTCTCAATCTACACATCCTCACTAGGTTTTTTAATAAAGTCCCACGGGTTTCATTATCATTTGTATGGCGACGATACACAAATCTAGCTCTCTGCACCAGAATTATCTCCTTCCTTGCTAACCCGCATCAATAACTGTCTCTCTCATATCTCATCTTGGATGTCCTCTCACTACCTCAAGCGAAATCTCTCCCCCTTCTTCAAAAATCTCCACCCCCCATATTTCTATAACTGTTGACAACTCCATCATTACCCCAACCTCACATGCCCGATGTCTTGGGGTCACACTTGACTCAGATCTTTCTTTCACTCCTCACATTCAGTCCTTGGCTAAAGCCTGACGCTTCCACCTTAAAAACATTGCTAAAATTAGACATTTGCAATCTTTTTCAATCATTCTTAAGTAGGGGGAGTTAGTTTATGGGAGTTGTCTGTATCACATGATCTGATTGATTGGTTTTAACGTCTTTTAAATTGTGGACACATGTTTGTGGAAAATATGCCTGATGAAACGGTGTGCCTGCAGAGAAACAAGTTGCAATTTTCCAGTCTATTATATTATGACTATGTGTTCTTGGTTTCATAAATGTTTTAACACTTTATCATCGTTTAATAAATGTTTTAACACTTTATCTTCGTTTAATAAATGTTTTAACACTTTATCATCGTTTAATAAATGTTTTAACACTTTATCATCGTTTAATAAATGTTTTAACACTTTATCATATTGCGTGGTTTGGTGACTGCAAAGCTGGGAAGTTGAATCTCCTATGTAGAATGCGCTGAACCGCTGCAAATTGTTTCAGTCTGCTCCTACCAGCACATAGGTGTGCTTGCGCTCTTGTGAGTATAAAATCTGCTAGCGTCACCTTTTTGTTCCCTATACTGTTCACACGATGTGGCGCCTCCTTTTTGTTCCCTTATAGGGTTCTTTTACTGCATATATGCCATTGGCTTACCCGCTGTGTTCAGCTAGCTCCCAGTAGTGCATTGCTGCTTCTTCAGCAATAGATATGAAGAGGATAAGCAAATGATAATAGAAGTAAATTAGAAAGTTGTGTAAAATTGTATGGTCTATCTGAATCATGGAAGAACAGTTTTGGGTTTCATGTCTCTTTTTTTAGGTGTTCAAAGCTTTTCCTGTAATATTAAAATTGTTTGTTGTTTTTTTTTTTACTGCCCCCATATAGTGCATGCTGTTGGATTCTGAACCCTTATATTACAATATTCTACACCATGTTTTTTTTGTTGTGTTTTGTTGGAGGTGGCAGTGATCTTGTATATCACATATGTAACTGTCAGAAATTTTGTGCATCAAATTGATGTATTTGGGAATAATATGTTCCAAGTCCTGTAATCCTGCTTGTTTATAATGTAGAGCAAACCTTTGTTCTCATGCATTATGTGCCCATAGTGCACTGATGTGTGATATGTTGAGGAAGTATGGTGGCCCAATGTGTGTCACATACAGAAACTATACTGTGTTGTGTTTTATATCCATGAAACTGTGTCACAGAAATGTTGTGTCTTTTAGGTATCCTGCATGTCTGTGTTCAATCAGGGATTTTGTGTGTCTTACATTACATTTTGAGAAATATGCTTATGGATCATGTGCAGAAATCTTCTTTATCATTTTGTGCCATGTCCATGAAAAGTGAAAGTCATAGTAAGAAACACTACATACAGTATATCTGTGCTACATGCACAGGAGTCCGGTGTTTCCCTCTGTGTAAAGAACAGGGATCCTATATATCTATATTTCCGATCTGCAGAAGTCTGTATTTGCAGCTTATGGGCTAGAGTACAAGTGGCACACTGTTGTTAGTGCGAGGAGCACAAATAAGATCGCTTTGTTTTTTTCCGCTAGACTCCACATTACGAGTGGTGCAGTGTTTAAATTTGTTTCGAGAACTAGCGGTAATTTATGCCCCCAATATGTTCTATGGGCGTTGTTGAGCTGCAATGTACGCTCATATTACAAGTTGCGAGCGCTCAAACTTTTTACGCAACTTAAAAGTTTGCATTAAGAGTTTGGCTGGAGGAAAAAGTTGCACTAAACTATACAATTACTCCCTAAATCAACACACCCCCACACTGCAAAGTACCTGCTACACTATTAACCCCTAATCCGCCACACACCACCATCTCAAAGTTCCTTGCTACACTATTACCCCCTTAACTGACACCCCCTACATCGCAAAGTACCCCACTACAATATTAACCCCATATCCACCACACTTCCATTGCAAAGTACCCCCTAAACCGACACAAACCTACATTCCAAAGTAACCCGCTACACTATTTTCCCCTAATCTGCCACCCCCCATCACAAAGTACCCACTAACAGCTAACCCCCTAACACACCTAACCTAACACTAAGTTACTAAAAAAAAACAAAAAAAACTACCACTACAGAAATAGGAAAAAAACTAACATTACCAGTAAGACCTATGCTAAAACTGAAGTCCCCTGAAAAAAAAACACCCCTAAAATAACACTAAAACCTTGTCCGAGAAGGGCATTGCCCTAAAATGATTACAGCTCTTTTGTGAATAAAAAACAAACAAACTATACTTTAAAAAAAAGCCTAACCTAAAAAAAAACTATCCTAAAAAAAATTGCCCTGAGAAGGGCATTTGGTAGGTCATTGCCCTAAAGTGATTATAGCTCTTTTGGGGGGGGGGGGAACTATTCTAAAAAAATCCTACCGGGGGAAACAAAACCTGTCCTAAAAAAAAAAAGTTGCCCTGAAATTAAAAATCCTATCACTAAACCCCAAAATTGGTACTCGCGAAACTTGGATTCGGCTTCTAGGTGCTTCTCTACTTTCTTCATCCATGGCGGCGCTCTACTGGGCCAGACTTCCATTCAATGCTTCTAATCTTCTATCCAAAATTTCTTCTTTTCTTCCATCCGATTCGTCTTCATGTGGTTACCGCCGCCAACTTAAGCTTAAATGTGAGGTTCCCCTTATATAGGGGTGCCCTTGCATTCCTTTTGGCTGATTTTCAAATTCAAATCAGCCAATAGAATGAAAGATTTTTCTATTGGCTGAATTTTAAAATCAGCCAATAGAAATGCGAAAGCACCGCTATATAAGGGGGAACCTCGCATTCAAGCTTCAGTGCGCAGGGGTGACTGCATGAAGACAGCTTAGGATTTTTTTTTTTAGGTTAAGTTTTTTTTTTGCCCTGCAAAATGCCCTTCTCAGGATAGGGTTTTGTTCACCAAAACAGCTATTCACTTCAACTAAGGCACTGCATGACAAATACCCTTTTCTGGGCAATTTTAGAGTAGGTTTTAATGTTAGTTTAGTGTTTTTTTTAGGGGTGGGTTTCTTTTTCAGGGGACTTTAGTTTTAGCATAGGTCTTACTGGTAGGCATTTTTTATTTTTGGTCATTTTTATTTTTTTTCTGTAATGGTAGGGTTGTTTTTTTTTCTGGTAATGTTGTTTTTTTTGTTTTTTTTTTTAATTTCTGTAATGCTATTTTTTTTAAAAATGTTTTAACTTATGTGATGTTAGGGGTGTTGGGGGAGTTAGCTGTTAGGGGGTATTTTGCAATGGGGGTGCAGTGATTAGGGGGTTAATAGTTTAGCAGGGTAGTTTGCAAAAGGGGGTGTGGAGGATTAGGGGTTCTTAGTGTAGCAGGGTAGTTTGAGATGTGGCAGTTAGGTGGGGTTAATAGTGTAGCGGGTTTAGATTGTGATGGGGTGTGTGGTGGATTAGGGGTTAATAGTGTAGTGGGGTGTTTTGCAGTAAACTATGTAGCAGTTTGGGATATAATAGTGTATGGTTTTGTTTTGGTTTGCACCCTTAATAGGAGTTTATGGGGGAATAAGTTAACGCAATCGCAGCTTCGTGAAGTCTATCTTTTTGTGCAGGGCAGGTTTCAACTCGTAATACAAGCACAACCCTAAGAGTGCAAACAGTTTACTTTTAGCTAAGTTTAATGCACGAGTGGAAGTGCAAAATAGCGTTCCACTTGTAATCTAGCCCTATGTTGGTAACATGCAGGTATTTTACTTGTATTATACCTAGAAATTCTACAAACCTTTGTTTGTCATGTGCAGGAATTCTTTAACCTTTGCCATTATTGGAATCTGTTATATTTAAGAATCATGTGTCAATATGTCACATCAATAATCCTGTATGTCCTGGTATGTCACATGTACAAATGTGTGTCATATCCAGGAATCTTCCATGTGTTAGTTTCCTTCAGGAATCCTGCATGTTGTGGTTTGTCACAGACAGAATTACTCCAATATGCCTGTGTGCCTTATTCTTGCAAATGTATGCGTTCCATATCTGAAAGTCATTTGTGGTTCTCTTCCCTACGTACATGAGATTTTATAAATACTATCTCTAGTTCTGTATTAATCCGTATAAAGTAATCATCTTTCACTTTGTCTCTTTCTCATTCTCTTTCAGTCTATCTACTATTTACTCTCTTTTTTTAATGTCTCTTCTGTCCATCCTTTTTAGATGAAGACCTGGAAGAAGTGAGCTGCTCTAGCAGTGAAGATGATGTGGAGGGACTTCGGAAGCGTAGAGTAAGAGGAGCGTCTACACCAAGCACGGAGCCCTCATCACAAATATCTGCTAAGGAAGAGACTAATGGGGGTTCTGGCCTGACTCTCAATAAGTGCATTCTTGCTGCCCTTGTGTTTGTTGGCATAGGGTTCCTGGTGTTCTCAGGTCAGTTAATAAAAACTTTTTTTAAGAATTTTTTTTTAAAATCTTGTTCACCTGCTGTGCCGTTTTGCAGCATTATAGTCAATATAATAAATATAAGTTATTTAATGTAGGGAATTTATAAAGGAGTAGATGATTTAAAAAATGGGTGGAGGTTGGTAATTTGTTTCGGGGAAGCCAGTGCGGCTTATAGATATTAAGAAAGTCTCTTCTACCCTACCCTTCCCTTTACATACTACTTTAACAATATTAATTATGACTATCAGTATTCAACTTCTGGCCAGCTTGCAAAGTGTTTTTCATTCTTTCAGTTAGCGGCTTCCTTCATTCTGCTGCCCATTCTACACTTTGTTTAACTTTAGTTTTGTTAGCTATTAAGTTACGTTTTATTGCACATAAACATCTGTTTCTCCAACATTGGTGTGTCCGGTCCATGGCGTCATCCATAACTTGTGGGAATATCTCTTCCCCAACAGGAAATGGCAAAGAGTACAGCAAAAGCTGTCCATATAGTCCCTCCTAGGCTCCGCCCACCCCAGTCATTCTCTTTGCCGTTGCACAGGCAACATCTCCACGGAGATGGTTAAGAGTATGTGGTGTTTTAGTTGTAGTTTTTGTTCTACTATCAAGAGTTTGTTATTTTAAAATAGTGCTGGTATGTACTATTTACTCTGAAACAGAAAAAGATGAAGAATTCTGTTTGTGAGAGGAATATGATTTTAGCAGCAGTAACTAAAATCGTTTGCTGTTTCCACATAGGTCTGTTGAGATGAAATAACTTCAGTTGGGGGAAACAGTTAGCAGACTTTTCTGCTTAAGGTATGACTAGCCATATTTCTAACAAGACTGTGTAATGCTGGAAGGCTGTCATTTCCCCTCATGGGGACCGGTAAGCCATTTTCTTAGTCTCAAACAGAATAAAGGGCTTAATATGGGCTATAAAACTGGTAGACACTTTTATGGGCAAGATCGGTTGCTTTATTTGGGCATTTTATACAGATTGAGGTGAATTTCACACTTATAAACTTTGGGGAACGTTTTTTAACGTCAGGCACTGGTTTAGACACCTTTTCAGTCAGGAAGGGCCTTCACTGTAGTAGGCTGAGCCTCATTTTCGCGCCATTACTGCGCAGTTACTTTTGAGAGCAGGACATGCAGCTGCATGTGTGTGGATCTGAAAGTAGTTGAAAAGGTTCCTAGAAGGCTTCATTTGGTATCGTATTCCCCCCTGGGTTTGGTAAAGTCGCAGCAAAGGCTGTAGCTGGGACTGTAGAGGGGTTAAATCTGTAACCGGCTCCGGTTTCTTCATTTTAAGGGTTAAAGATCTGAAAATTTGGGTGCAATACTTTGAATGCTTTAAGACACTGTGGTGAAAATTTGGTAAAATTTGAACAATTCCTTCATTGTTTTTCACATATTCAGTAATAAAGTGTGCCCTGTTTAAAATTTAAAGAGACAGTAACGGTTTTAATTAAAAAGGTTTTTTGTACTTTATTGACAAGTTTAAGCCTGTTTAACATGTCTGTACCTTCAGATAAGCTATGTTCTGTATGTATGGAAGCCAATGTGTCTCCCCCTTAAAAATTGTGTGATAATTGTGCCATAGCGTCCAAACAAAGTAAGGACAGTACTGCCACAGATAGTAAGGTTGCCCAAGATGGTTCATCAGATGAAGAGAGTAAAGATAGTTCTACTTCATCTCACTCTGTGTCTACACCAGTTTTGCCCACGCAGGAGACGCCTAGTACTTCTAGCGCGCCAATGCTTGTTACTATGCAACAATTGGCGACAGTAATGGATAACTCCATAGCTAATTTTTTATCCAAAATGCCTGCATTTCAGAGAAAGCGCGATTGCTCTGTTTTAAACACTGTAGAGCAGGAGGGCGCTGATGATAATTGTTCTGTCATTCCCTCACACCAATCTGAAGGGGCCATGAGGGAGGTTTTGTCAGATGGGGAAATTTCAGATTCAGGTAGAATTTCTCAACAGGCAGAACCTGATGTTGTGACATTTAAATTTAAGTTAGAGCATCTCCGCGCACTGCTTAACCCCTTAACGACCAACGACGTATGGGGTACGTCCTGCAAAAAAATGCAGTTAATGACCAAGGACGTACCCCGTACGTCGTTGGTCTTTGAAAGCAGTGGAAGCGATCCTGATCACTTCCAACTGCTTTCATGTTATAGCAGTGATGCCTCGATATTGAGGCATCCTGCTATAACATTTTTTAGCCCACCGATGAAGAGAGAGCCACCCTGTGGCCCTCTCTGCATCGGCCATCAATGGCCATGTTCGTTGGTGGGTGGGAGCTTACCCAGGGAGGCGGGTGGACGGCCATCGGTGGGGAAGGGTGCGAGATCGAGTGCGCGCGCGTGCACGGGAGCGGGTGCGCGCGCGTGCACGGGAGCGGGTGCGCGCGCGGGCGGGTGGGAACCCTACACTATGGAACAAATGTTAAGTGTTACACGGTGGGAGAGAGGGTGGGAACATTAGAAAATAACTTGTAATTTAACGATCTGGGAGGGTGGGAGGTTGGGGGTTGAGGGGGGGCAGCTACACTACAGAAAATATAATTTTTAAAATAATAAAATATAATAAAAAACATATTTGATTTCAAACTGGGTACTGGCAGACAGCTGCCAGTACCCAATATGGCGTATAATAAGGCAGAGAGGGGGGTTAGAGAGCTGTTTGGGGGGATCAGGGAGGTTGGGGGCTAAGGGGGGATCCTACAGAGCAGAATTATCATTTTTTTTTTTTTTTTAAATCCCAAAAAAACTCTTATTTTAGTACTGGCAGACTTACTGCCAGTACTTAAGATGGCGGGGACAATTGTGGGGTGGGGGAGGGAAGAGAGCTGTTTGGGAGGGATCAGGGGGTGTGATGTGTCATGTGGGAGGTTGACACCTACACTAAAGCTAAAATTAACCCTGCAAGCTCCCTACAAGCTCCCTTCAATGCTGGGCATTATACACGTGTGGTGCGCAAGGGCATTTAGCTGCCTTCTAATTACCAAAAAGCAAAGCCAAAGCCATATATGTCTGCTATTTCTGAACAAAGGGGATCCCAGAGAAGCTTTTACAACCATTTACGCCATAATTGCACTAGCTGTTTGTAAATAATTTCAGTGAGAAACCTAAAATTGTGAAAAATTTAACGCTTTATTTTTATTTGTTAGCATTTGGCGGTGAAATGGTGGCATGAAATATACCAAAATGGGCCTAGATCAATACTTTGGGTTGTCTACTACATTATACTAAAGCTAAAATTAACCCTAAAAGCTCCCTACAAGCTTCCTAATTAACCCCTTCAATGCTGGGCATAATACATGTGTGGTGCGCAGTGGCATTTTGCGGCCTTCTAAATACCAAAAAGCAATGCCAAAGCCATATATGTCTGGAATTTCTGAACAAAGGGGATCCCAGAGAAGCATTTACAACCATTTGTGCCATAATTGCACAAGTTGTTTGTAAATAATTTCAGTGAGAAACCTAAAGTTTGTGAAACAATTTGTGAAAAAGTGAACAATTTTTTTTATTTGATCGCATTTGGTAGTGAAATGGTGGCATGAAATATACCAAAATTGGCCTAGATCAATACTTTGGGATGTCTTCTAAAAAAAAATATATGCATGTCAAGGGATATTCAGGGATTCCTGAAAGATATCAGTGTCCCAATGTAACTAGCGCTAATTTTGAAAAAAAGTGGTTTGGAAATAGCAAAGTGCTACTTGTATTTATGGCCCTATAACTTGCAAAAAAAGCAAAGCACATGTAAACATTGGGTATTTCTAAACTCAGGACAAAATTTAGAAACTATTTAGCATGGGTGTTTTTTGGTGGTTGTAGATGTGTAACAGATTTTGGGGGTCAAAGTTAGAAAAAGTGTGTTTTTTTCCATTTTTTCCTCATATTTTATAATTTTTTTTATAGTAAATTATAAGATATGATGAAAATAATGGTATCTTTAGAAAGTCCATTTAGTGGCGAGAAAAACGGTATATAATATGTGTGGGTACAGTAAATGAGTAAGAGGAAAATTACAGCTAAACACAAACACTGCAGAAATGTAAAAATAGCCTTGGTCCCAAACGGACAGAAAATGGAAAAGTGCTGTGGTCATTAAGGGGTTAAGGAGGTGTTATCTACTCTGGATGATTGTGACAATCTGGTCATTCCAGAAAAATTGTGTAAGATGGACAAGTTCCTAGAGGTTCCGGTGCACCCCGACGCTTTTCCTATACCCAAGCGGGTGGCGGACATAGTGAACAAGGAGTGGGAGAAGCCCGGCATACCTTTTGTTCCCCCTCCTATATTTAAGAAATTATTTCCTATGGTCGACCCCAGAAAGGACTTATGGCAGACAGTCCCCAAGGTCGAGGGGGCAGTTTCTACACTAAACAAGCGCACTACTATTCCTATAGAGGATAATTGTGCTTTCAAAGATCCTATGGATAAAAAATTGGAGGGTTTGCTTAAAAAGATTTTTGTTCAGCAAGGTTACCTCCTACAACCTATTTCGTGCATTGTTCCTGTCACTACAGCAGCGTGGTTCTGGTTCGAGGAACTAGAAAAGTCGCTCAATAGAGAGACTCCGTATGAGGAGGTTATGGACAGAATACACGCATTTAAGTTAGCTAATTCCTTTATTTTAGATGCCGCTTTGCAGTTAGCTAGATTAGCGGCGAAAAATTCTGGGTTTGCAATTGTGGCGCGCAGAGCGCTCTGGCTAAAGTCTTGGTCAGCGGATGTATCTTCCAAGACAAAATTGCTCAATATCCCCTTCAAGGGTAAAACCCTTTTTGGACCAGAGTTGAAAGAGATTATCTCAGACATCACTGGGGGTAAGGGCCATGCCCTCCCACAAGATAGGCCTTTCAAGGCCAAGAATAAGTCTAATTTTCGTTCCTTTCGCAATTTCGGGAACGGACCGGCCTCCAACTCTGCAGCCTCTAGACAAGAGGGTAATGCTTCGCAGACCAAACCAGCTTGAAAACCGATGCAAGGCTGGAACAAGGGTAAACAGGCCAAGAAGCCTGCTGCTGCTACCAAAACAGCATGAAGGAGCAGCCCCCGATCCGGGACCGGATCTAGTAGGGGGCAGACTCTCTCTCTTCGCTCAGGCTTGGGCAAGAGATGTTCAGGATCCCTGGGCACTAGAAATAGTTTCTCAGGGTTATCTTCTGGAATTCAAGGAACTACCCCCAAGGGGAAGGTTCCACATGTCTCACTTATCTTTAAACCAAATAAAGAGACAGGCATTCTTACATTGTGTAGAAGACCTGTTAAAAATGGGAGTGATACACCCAGTTCCAATTGTGGAACAAGGACTGGGTTTTTACTCAAATCTGTTTGTAGTTCCCAAAAAAGAGGGAACCTTCAGACCAATTCTAGATTTAAAGATTCTAAACAAATTTCTCAAAGTACCATCGTTCAAAATGGAAACTATCCGAACGATTTTACCCTCAATCCAGGAGGGTCAATTTATGACTACCGTGGATTTAAAGGATGCGTATCTACATATTCCTATCCACAAAGATCATCACCAGTTCCTAAGGTTCGCCTTTCTGGACAAACATTACCAGTTTGTGGCTCTCCCATTCGGGCTAGCCACTGCTCCAAGGATCTTCACAAAGGTACTCGGGGCCCTTCTAGCGGTTCTAAGACCAAGGGGCATTGCAGTGGCACCTTACTTGGACGACATTCTGATACAAGCGTCGTCTCTTTCAAAGGCAAAGGCCCACACAGACATCGTTCTGGCCTTTCTCAGATCTCACGGCTGGAAGGTGAACATAGAAAAAAGTTCCCTGTCTCCGTCGACAAGAGTCCCCTTTTTGGGGACAATAATAGATTCATTAGAAATGAAGATTTTCCTGACAGATGTCAGAAAGTTAAAGCTTCTAAACGCTTGTCAAGTTCTTCACTCTGTTCCTCGACCTTCCATAGCTCAGTGCATGGAAGTAGTAGGATTGATGGTTGCAGCAATGGACATAGTTCCTTTTGCGCGAATTCATCTAAGACCATTACTACTGTGCATGCTCAAACAGTGGAATGGGGACTATACAGACTTGTCTCCAGTGATCCAAGTAGATCAGAAGACCAGAGACTCACTACGTTGGTGGCTAACCCAGGATCATTTGTCCCAGGGAATGAGCTTCCGCAGACCAGAGTGGGTCATCGTCACGACCGACGCCAGTCTAGTGGGCTGGGGCGCGGTCTGGAACTCCCTGAAGGCTCAGGGTCTATGGTCTCGGGAAGAATCTCTTCTCCCGATAAACATTCTGGAACTGAGAGCGATATTCAATACTCTCAGAGCTTGGCCTCAGCTAGCAAAGGTCAGATTTATAAGATTCCAATCAGACAACATGACGACAGTTGCTTACATCAACCATCAGGGGGGAACAAGGAGTTCCCTGGCGATGAGAGAAGTGACCAAGATCATAAAATGGGCGGAGGATCACTCCTGCCACCTATCTGCGATCCACATCCCAGGAGTGGAAAACTGGGAGGCGGATTATCTGAGTCATCAGACATTCCATCCGGGGGAGTGGGAACTCCACCGGAGATATTTGCCCAGTTGACGCAATTATGGGGCATTCCAGACATGGATCTGATGGCGTCTCATCAGAACTTCAAAGTTCCTTGCTACGGGTCCAGATCCAGGGATCCCAGAGCGACTCTAGTGGATGCATTAGTAGCGCCTTGGACCTTCAACCTAGCTTATGTTTTTCCACCGTTTCCTCTCATTCCCAGGCTGGTAGCCAGGATCAAACAGGAGAGGGCCTCTGTGATTTTGATAGCTCCTGCGTGGCCACGCAGGACTTGGTATGCAGACCTGGTGAATATGTCATCGGCTCCACCATGAAAGCTACCTTTGAGACAGGATCTTCTGGTACAGGGTCCATTCGAACATCCAAATCTAGTCTCTCTCCAGCTGACGGCTTGGATATTGAACGCTTGATTTTATCTAAGCGTGGGTTTTCGGATTCTGTGATAGATACTCTGGTACAAGCCAGAAAACCTGTAACTAGAAAGATTTACCATAAAATATGGAAAAGATATATCTGTTGGTGTGAATCCAAGGGATTCTCATGGAGTAAGATTAAAATTCCTTGGATCCTTTCCTTCCTACAAGAGGGTTTGGATAAGGGATTATCAGCGAGTTCTCTAAAGGGACAGATTTCTGCTTTATCTGTCTTGTTACACAAACGACTGGCAGCTGTGCAAGATGTTCAAGCCTTTGGTCAGGATCAAGCCTGTTTACAGGCCGTTGACTCCTCCCTGGAGTTTGAATTTAGTTCTTTCAGTTCTCCAAGGAGTTCCGTTTGAACCTTTACATTCCATAGATATTAAGTTGTTATCTTGGAAAGTTTTTTGTTTTTAGTTGCTATTTCTTCTGCTAGAAGAGTTTCTGAGTTATCTGCTCTGCAGTGTACTCCGCCCTATCTGGTGTTCCATTCAGATAAGGTCGTTTTGCGTACAAAACCTGGTTTTCTTCCAAAGGTTGTTTCCAACAAGAATATTAACCAGGAAATAGTTGTGCCTTCTTTGTGTCCGAATCCAGTTTCAAAGAAGGAACGTTTGTTACACAATTTAGATGTAGTCCGTGCTTTAAAGTTTTATCTAGAAGCAACAAAGGATTTCAGACAAACATCTTCTCTGTTTGTCGTCTATTCTGGTAAAAGGAGAGGTCAAAAAGCTACTGCTACCTCTCTTTCCTTTTGGCTGAAAAGCATCATCCGATTGGCTTATGAGACTGCCGGACGGCAGCCTCCTGAAAGAGTCACAGCTCACTCTACTAGGGCTGTGGCTTCCACATGGGTCTTCAAGAACGAGGCTTCTGTTGATCAGATATGTAAGGCAGCGACTTGGTCTTCCCTGCACACTTTTGCCAAATTCTACAAATTTGATACTTTTGCTTCTTCGGAGGCTATTTTTGGGAGAAAGGTTTTGCAAGCCGTGGTGCCTTCCGTTTAGGTAACCTGATTGGCTCCCTCCCTTCATCCGTGTCCTAAAGCTTTGGTATTGGTTCCCACAAGTTATGGATGACGCCGTGGACCGGACACACCAATGTTGGAGAAAACAGAATTTATGCTTACCTGATAAATTACTTTCTCCAACGGTGTGTCCGGTCCACGGCCCGCCCTGGTTTTTTAATCAGGTTTGATAAATGTATTTCTTTAACTACAGTCACCACGGCACCCTATAGTTTCTCCTGTTTTTTTCTCCTGTCCGTCGGTCGAATGACTGGGGTGGGCGGAGCCTAGGAGGGACTATATGGACAGCTTTTGCTGTACTCTTTGCCATTTCCTGTTGGGGAAGAGATATTCCCACAAGTTATGGATGACGCCGTGGACTGGACACACCGTTGGAGAAAGTAATTTATCAGGTAAGCATAAATTCTGTTTTTTCTTTATAATATGAACTATGCACACAGACAACCTTCTTTCCTGAGTTTATGAAAATAATAGCAGAGCTCCATACAATTGTTATATTATCTTATTATTTGTTTTGGAGTCTATCCATATCATACTCTTGTTATTGACACTGGGTTTGTACATCTATAGCGTAGTTAATACACTTATCTGGCTTCCTTTACATATATTTGTTTAATCAGCACAGTACAGGTCCTAATGGGAGCAGTCTCACTCCTCTAGTATTGTGTAAAAAGAGTGGTACTTTAAAGGGGCAAGAAGCACAATTTTTATTTCAATTTATCAGATTTGCTTAATTTTTGTGGTATCCTTTGTTAAAGGAGCAACAATGCACTACTGGGGCCTAGTTAAACATATTGAATAAGCCAATGGAAAGGGCATATATATGCAGCCATCCATAAGAAGCTAGCCGACAATAGGGCACTGCTTCTTCTGAGCCTACCTAGGTATGCTTTTCAACAAAGGATACCAAGGGAAAAAAAACAAATGATCTAATAAAGTACATTGTAAAGTTGTTTAAAATTGCATGCTCTATCTGAATCATGAATGTTTAATATTCACTTTACTGTGCCTTCTAAACAACTTTCAAATTTGCTTAATTCTCTTGTTATAAATTGTTGAAGGAGCAGCAATGCACTACTGGGTGCTAGCTTGACATAGTGGGTGAGCCAATGACAAGAGGCATATATCTGCAGCCACCTATCATCAGCTAGGTCCTAGTAGAGCATTGCTGCTCGAATGGAAAAGAAGTAAGCTGAATAGCGTTCTGCTTTTTAGATGTGGACAATGCCCAAAACTCAGCAGCGTACTACTCACATAAAAGTAAGCCCAAACTGGCATGATGCACTCAAAGAAATCCACAGAAGCGGATCACAGATATCTTCCTTCCAAATATTTATTAAAACAAGTTTAAATTGTCACTCAGAGTAAACCAGTGCCTTTACTAAGCACAGCATGAACACAAAAATTAGGGCTATACAGAACAAAATGTCTTATGTTCTGTTGGTATCCTTTGTTGAAGAGTAAAGCTAGGTAGGCTGAGAGGAGCTTAGGAGTGTGCACATGTCTTTAGCATTCATTTCTACGCTAAGTGTTTGCAACTGTGTATAACATTGCAAATACTGCTGCCAGATGGCACGCTCCTGAATTCACCTAGGACTACTCTTTAACAAAGGCTACCAAGTGCAAAATTGATAATGGAGGTAAATTGAAAAGTTGTTTAAAAATGTGTGCTCTATCCAACCCTTTTAAGTTAAATTTTGACACTACTGTCCCTTTAATGGACATAACACCTGGCTGATTTTATGGAATATCTGGCTAAAATTTAAGCTAATAAACTAAAATTAACTAACATTAATTTGTTCAATGTTTGTTGCCAAGTTTAATGCAATGAATGTGTGTTTTTTGGGTAGGGACAGTCTACTCCAGAATTATTATTGTTTTAAAAGATAGATAATCCCTTTATTACCCTTTTCCCAGTTTTACATAACCAACACAGTTATATTAATATATTTTCCTTCATGTAATTGGCAAGAGTCCATGAGCTAGTGACGTATGGGATATACAATCCTACCAGGAGGGGCAAAGTTTCCCAAACCTCAAAATGCCTATAAATACACCCCTCACCACACCCACAATTCAGTTTTACAAACTTTGCCTCCTATGGAGGTGGTGAAGTAAGTTTGTGCTAAGATTTATACGTTGACATGCGCTTCTCAGCATTGTTGAAGACCGATTCCTCTCAGAGTACAGTGAATGTCAGAGGGATGTGAAGGGAGTATCACCTATTGCATGCAATGGTTTTCCTCACGGGAGATCTATTTCATAGGTTCTCTGTTATTGGTCATAGAGATTCATCTCCTACCTCCCTTTTCAGATCGACGATATACTCTCATTTTCCATTACCTCTACTGATAACTGTTTCAGTACTGGTTTGGCTATCTGCTATATGTGGATGGGTGTCTTTTTGGTAAGTATGTTGTTATTACTTAAGACACCCCAGCTATGGTTTGGCACTTTATGCATTTATATAAAGTTCTAAATATATGTATTGTACTTATATTTGCCATGATTCAGGTTCATGTATTTCCTTGTGCAGACTGTCAGTTTCATATTTGTGGAAAATAAACATATTAAGAAATATTTTTCTTACCTGGGGTTTTAAATTGACTTCATTTTTCTTGCAAATTGCGGGCAGTATTAGGCCTGCGGGTGCGTCAAATGCTAGACTTTATTGCGTCATTCTTGGCGCGAGAGTACATCCGTTGACGCAAGTTCGTCATTTCCGGTGTCGTAGTTGACGCTGAGTCCTTACACAGGGCTGCCTCGTTAGTGACGCGAGTGTGTCATTTCCGGATGTTGTTGGCACCAAAAAATTTTCAGTCACGTTGTGCGTCATACTTTTTCATTTATTTAATACCCCATTGCTATTTGCCTCTTGCCTTTTCTATGTCTATGCTATTTGCATTTTTTCCCATTCCTGAAACTGTCATATAAGGAAATTGATAATTTTGCTTTATATGTTGTTTTTTCTTTTACATTTTGCAAGATGTCTCAATCTGATCGTGTCTCAGAAGTATCTGTTGGAACTTTGCTGCCTGACATCGGTTCTACCAAAGCTAAGTGCATGTGTTGTAAGATTGTGGAAATTATATCTCCGAATGTCATTTGTAATAGTTGTCATGATAAACTTTTACATGCAGATAATGTGTCCATCAGTAATAGTACATTTCTGGTTGCAGTTCCTTCAACTTCTAATGTACATGATATACCTATGAATTTTAAAGAATTTGTTACTGATTCTATTCAGAGGGCTTTGTCTGCATTTCCGCCTTCTAATAAAGTAAAAGGGCTTTTAAAACTTCTCATAAAGTTGATAAAATTTCAAATGACCGACAACATAATGATTTATCCTCCTCTGATGAGGATCTATCTGATTCAGAAGAACCTTCCTCAGATATTGAGACTGACAAATCTACCTATTTATTTAAAATTGAGTATATTCGTTCTTTGTTAAAAGAAGTGTTAATTACTTTGGATATTGAGGAAGCCAGTCCTCTTGACGTTCAGACTAGTAAAAGTTTAAATGCTGTTTTTAAACCTATTCCTGATGCTATTTCTGATATGATTTCTAAGGAATGGAATAAGCCAGGTACTCCTTTTATTCCTTCTTCAAGGTTTAAAAAATTGTATCCTTTACCAGCAATTTCTATAGAGTTTTGGGAAAAGATCCCCAAAGTTGATGGAGTTATTTCTACTCTTGCTAAACATACCACTATTCCTATGGAAGATAGTACTTCTTTTAAAGACCCTTTAGATAGGAAACTTGAATCTTATCTAGGTCATCTTCTTAGGCCTGCAATTTCTTTGGCTGATTTTGCGGCTGCATCAACTTTTTGGTTGGAGAATTTAGCACAACAAGAATTGGATTCTGACATATTTAGCATTGGATGCCGTTTTTGATATTATCAAAATTGATGTTAGATCCATGTCTTTAGCTATTTTAGCTAGAAGAGCTTTGTGACTTAAATCTTGGAATGCTGATATGACATCTAAGTCTAGATTATTATCTCTTTCTTTCCAAGGTAATAATTTATTTGGTTCTCAGTTGGATTCTATTATTTCAACTGTTACTGGGGGAAAGGGAGTTTTTTCTGCCTCAGGATAAAAAACCTAAGGGTAAATCTAAGGCTTCTAACCTTTTTCGTTCCTTTCGTCAAAATAAGGAACAAAAATCTAATCCTTCTCCAAAAGAATCTGTTTCCAATTGGAAGCCTTCCTGAAATTGGAATAAATCCAAGCCTTTTAAAAAACCAAAGTCAGCCCCTAAGTCCGCATGATGGTGCGGCCCTCATTCCAGCTCAGCTGGTAGGGGGCAGATTAGGGGTTTTCAAGGATATTTGGATAAATTCTGTCCAAAATCAATGGATTCAGAGCATTGTCACTCAAGGGTATCGAATAGGATTCAGAGTAAGACCTCCTGTGAGAAGATTTTTTCTCTCACGTATCCCAGCAAATCCAGTAAAAGCTCAGGCTTTCCTGAAGTGTGTTTCAGACCTGGAGTCTTCAGGGGTAATCATGCCAGTTCCTTTTCAGGAACAAGGTCTGGGGTTTTATTCAAATCTATTCATTGTCCCAAAGAAGGAAAATTCATTCAGACCAGTCCTGGATCTGAAAATTTTGAATCGTTCTGTAAGAGTACCAACTTTCAAGATGGTGACTATAAGGACTATTCTGCCTTTTGTTCAGCAAGGACATTATATGTCTATAATAGACTTGCAGGATGCATACCTTCATATTCAGATTCATCCAGAACATTATCAGTTCCTGAGATTCTCTTTTCTAGACAAGCATTACCAATTTGTTGCTCTTCCATTTGGCCTAGCAACAGCTCCAAGAATCTTTTCAAAGGTTCTAGGTGCCCTACTCTCTGTAATCAGAGAGCAGGGTATTGCGGTGTTTCCTTATTTGGACAATATCTTGGTACTAGCTCAGTCTTTACGTTCTGCAGAATCTCACACAAATCAACTAGTGTTGTTTCTTCAAAGACATGGTTGGAGGATCACTTTACCAAAAAGTTTCTTGTTTCCTCAGACAACGGTCACCTTTTTAGGTTTCCAGATAGATTCAGTGTCCATGACTTTGTCTCTAACAGACAAGAGACGTTTGAAATTGGTTGCAGCCTGTCGGCACCTTCAGTCTCAGTCATTCCCTTCAGTGGCTATGTGCATCGGACGCAATTCCTTTTGCTCGTTTTCACATGAGACCTCTCCAGCTTTGTATGCTGAATCAATGGTGCAGGGATTATACAAAGATATCACAATTAATATCCTTAAATCCCAATGTTCGACACTCTCTGACGTGGTGGTTAAATCACCAGCGTTTAGTTCAAGGGGCCTCTTTTGTTCGGCCAACCTAGACTGTGATCACTACAGATGCAAGTCTTTCAGGTTGGGGAGCTGTTTGGGGATCTCTGACAGCGCAAGGGGTTTGGAAATCTCAAGAGGCGAGATTACCAATCAATATTTTAGAATTCCGTGCAATTCTCAGAGCTCTTCAGTTTTGGCCTCTGTTGAAGAGAGAACCATTCATTTGCTTTCAGACAGACAATATCACAACTGTGGCATATGTCAATCATCAGGGTGGGACTCACAGTCCACAAGCTATGAAAGAAATATCTCTGATACTTCCTTGGGCGGAATCCAGCTCCTGTCTAATTTCTGCGGTGCATATCCCAGGTATAGACAATTGGGAGGCGAATTATCTCAGCCATCAGACTTTACATCCAGGGGAGTGGTCCCTCCATCCAGATGTGTTTTCGCAGATTGTTCAGATGTGGGGTCTACCAGAGATAGATCTGATGGCCTCTCATCTAAACAAGAAACTTCCCAAATACCTGTCCAGGTCCAGGGATGTTCAGGCGGAAGCAGTGGATACGCTGACACTTTCTTGGTGTTATCATCCTGCTTACATTTTCCCGCCTCTAGTTCTTCTTCCAAGAGTGATCTCCAAAATCATCATGGAACAATCGTTTGGGGTTGCTGGTGGCTCCAGCATGGCCACACAGGTTTTGGTATGCGGATCTTGTTCGGATGTCCAGTTGCCAACCTTGTCCACTTCCATTAAGGCCGGACCTTCTGTCTCAAGGTCGGTTTTTCCATCAGGATCTCAAATCATGAAATTTGAAGGTATGGAAATTGAACACTTAGTGCTAAGTCATAGAGGTTTCTCTGACTCAGTGATTAATACTATGTTACAAGCTCGTAAATCTATCTCAGAAAGATTTATTATCGAGTTTGAAAGACTTACATTTCATGGTGTTCTCATAAATGCTCTTGGTATTCTTTTAGAATTCCTAGAATTCAGGGACGTGCACTCATAAGAGGCAGGTGAGGCAGTGCCTACTCTGCCATATGTGGCCAAAGCTTAATTAAATTTTAATTAAAACAAAAAAAAGTAAATAAAAAAGTATTTTCCCCCCATGTAATGCTATGGAGAGGCAGTTACAGGAACACTTCTCTCCATTGCAGTACATGGGTCAAAGGAAAAGCTGTGCTGCAGCGCCACCTGTGTTCTGTCAATATATTAGCAGCAAAAATTGGGACCAATAGGAGGCACCCCTCTTGATGCCTCCTTGCAAGTGAAGGATATATAGATTAATCAGAAGGAGGATGCAGTGCGCAGGGTCATGTGACACAACTGGAAGCTGAGGTAACCTAAGAACAGATGACACCAAGCAGAAGAGTTAAGTAGTATTCTACATCTCTTGTGATTCACAAATTGTGTTCAGATACAGCTCATTAACAGGAGGACAGTAAGTGAGCATAACCCAATACTGACAGGAAGCCAAAGGGTCAATTCAAATTTAAATCCATAATTTAAAACCCAGAGTTTGAAGTTAAGTGTGCAGTGTCCACATTATTTAAATTAAAGTTTTTGACATTGAATATTGCTAAGCCTCCCTTTTTCATGGTTATTTGATTTAATTAGGTACAATCTCCATATATGTTATGTCTGTTCAGTCAGAGGATGCAGTATCTATTTTTATTTTTCTATGCGTCTCCATTTATTTAAAGACTGCTGTTAACTTGTAATTCACAAATCAATTGAAATCTGTTGCATTGTGTTTTTAATATGTGCTGCTTTTATACAAGTTTATATTAATAAAAAGGAGATAATGAGCCATTTAAAAAAAATATATGTAATTATTGCAGTTAAATGTTTTTAGAAATAATGCCACTGTAAAGTAACTGGTTAAACACATAGTCAAAGGGAGACATTTAAAATTAAACTTTCATGATTGAGGTAGAGCATGCTATTTTAATAGACTTTTCTAGTTATTTATATTTTGAGAATTAGCATCAACTGTTACTGACCCCATGTCAGCAAATCAAATTAGTTTTTGAAAGGAACATGAAAGTCATAATTACCTTTCCATCATTCAGATAGAAATTGCACACAAAAAATAAATAAATAAACTTTCTATTTTACTTTTATTATTATGTACTTCATTTTTTTGGTATCCTTTGGTGTCCTTTGTTGAAGAGCATACCTAAGTGGGATGTGCACGTGCGTTTCTTGAATACCATATTGCAGCAGCAGCTGTGTTGGCAGTATTGATAACTTGTCCTTTGTGTAAAATGTGTATGGTAAATAATCTCTATTTTTACAATACAGTAGTGAGTAGAGAAGAGATTGTGTATCATTCTAATTGCTTAGTACAGAGCTTTCCAAACTTTTCATGTTGGTGACACACTTTGTAGACCTACATCATTTCACGACACAGTAATTCAGTTGTACTAACAAAAAGGAGGTTAAACTAACTTGTTTTAAGAGATACGGACACATACATAAATTATATAATAACAAAATGCATTTACAAGTAACAGTATGTATGTGCAAGAATTAAAACAAGTTTAATAACACCAATAGCTACTTACTATTTTAATGGGATGTATTAGGTTGATGGGATGAACACAGTTTCTGAATATTTAGTGTAATATTAGATAAAGACACTCACATTTCATCATCAAGCATTTTTAAGCTTCCACTTCCTATCCATATATCAAGAGCAGGAGCAGCAATGCACTACTGGGAGCTAGTTGCAAAAAAATCCCACTGACTTCTGCTCAGCGTTTAAGCTGCCACCCTCAGAGCTCTGTGAGTCCGACTGACTACTGCCCGCGCTGCAAACACACTGCTGTCCCACTCACTGGCTACACTTGCAGTCACGAGCCAATTAAGGAGACTATACGTGCAGTCAGGAGCCAATGTGCCGCCAAATCCGCCAATGGTAATAGTTTCAGTTCCAACTGAGCTGTGCCAATTGGTTAAGATGATCTGTGACCCACTAGCTATCAATCACGTGTCAACCATGTGATATGCGTAGCAGGCAGGTGGAAAGTCAGAAACCAAAAAAACAATTTAATTTTTTTTTTTAAATTTAATAAAATTTGTGCTGAAACAGGGACACACCTACACACTGCTGCCGACACACTAGTGTGTCCCGACACACAGTTTGGAAAGCACTGGCTTAGTAACTGGCACTGTGTCACAGAATTGTGTGTGTATGTGAGCAGAGTGTGTGTGGGTGTCAGTGAGCAGAGTATGTGTGTTTTATTCTCCAGGTAATCAATACATTTCTGATGAGCTGGTGCTTTAGTGCCGTGTTTCTCAACAATGGTCCTCAAGTACCCCCAACAGGCCAGGTTTTCATTATAGCTGAATCCGTGCACAGTTGAAGTAATCAGCTGATCAGTAACTCAGTGGTTACTACCTTGCTCTCACCCATCACCTGATTATGTCACCTGTGCACTGGTTCAGCTATCATTTAAACCTGCCCTGTTGGGAGTACTTGCGGCCCTCTGTACATGTTTTTCTCCATCGTATCATATCTAGTGCCTCACCAGCCTCTGACCTCACTGCACGTCACTGCTAGAATTTTACAGTTTCTTCAGGATGGTTTGGATAAGGGTTTGTCTGCAAGTTCCTTGAAGGGACAAATCTCTGCTCTTTCTGTTTTATTTCACAGAAAGATTGCTAAACTTCTTGAAATTCACTGTTTTGTACAGGCTTTAGTTCGTATTAAGCCTGTCATTAAATCAATTTCTCCTCCTTGTAGTCTTAATTTGGTTTTGAAGGCGTTACAGGATCCTCCATTTGAGCCTATGCATTCTTTTGACATTAAACTTCTTTCTTGGAAAGTGATGTTCGTTTTGGCTATCTCTTCTGCTAGAAGAGTTTCTGAGCTATCTGCTCTTTCTTGTGAATCTCCTTTTCTGATTTTTCATCAGGATAAGGCAGTTTTGCAGACTTCTTTTCAATTTTTACCTAAGGTTGTGAATTCTAACAACATTAGTAGAGAAATTGTTGTCCCTTACATTCTTTGGATGTGGTAAGAGCTTTGAAATATTATGTTGAAGCTGCTAAATATTTCAGGAAGACTTCTAGTCTATTTGTTATAGTTTCTGGTCCTAGGAAAGCTCAGAAGGCTTCTACTATTTCCTTGGCTTCTTGGTTAAAGCTTTTGATTAATCAAGCTTATTTGGAGTCGGGTCAGACCCCGCCTCAGAGAATTACAGCTCATTCTACGAGATCAGTTTCCACTTCGTGGGCTTTTAAGACTGAAGCTTCAGTTGATCAGATTTGCAAGCGGCAACTTGGTCCTCTTTGCATACATTTACTAAATTCTACCGTTTTTATGTATTTGCTTCTTCAGAAGCAGTTTTTGGTAGAAAAGTTCTTCAGGCAGCTGTTTCAGTTTGATTCTTCTGCTGATGTTTTAAGTTTTTCTTGTCATTAAAGAATAAACTTATAATTTGGGTTGTGGATTATTTTTTCAGCGGAAAATGGCTGTTTTTTTATTTTATCCCTCTCTCTCTAGTGACTCTTGCGTGGAAGTTCCACATCTTGGGTATTGATATCCCATACGTCACTAGCTCATGGACTCTTGCCAATTACATGAAAGAAAACATAATTTACGTAAGAATTTACCTGGTGGTTATGATTTTTTGTATAAAGCACAATTATTTCCAAATTCCTTTGTTGATGCTTTTTACTCCTTTCTTTATCACCCCACTTCTTGGCTATTCGTTAAACTGAATTGTGGGTGTGGTGAGGGGTGTATTTATAGGCATTTTGAGGTTTGGGAAACTTTGCCCCTCCTGGTAGGATTGTATATCCCATATGTCACTAGCTCATGGACTCTTGCCAATATGAAAGAAATTAATTTATCAGGTAAATTCTTACATAAATTATGTTTTCTGTCTGTTCTGGATCCCTTGGGTGTTTAATATAATTTCAGATGGTTAATGAATAGGTTTCAGAATGAGGCATTTCTAGGAAGGATTTTTTTCTGTCCTATGTTTTGTGAATTCCTGTGATAGTTTTATATCTAGAATTTATGGGGGGGGGGGGGGTGATTGTTCCTGTTCCTTTGTTCAGCTCCCAGAATATTTTCCTAGGTCTTGGGTACCCTTTTGTCTACAATCAGAATTGCAGTGTTTCCTTTTCAGGGTGATTTTTTGGTTCAAATTGTTGTTTCTTTAGTATCATGGTTGGAAAAATATATTTTTTTTCAAAGAATTTGCTGGTTTTTCAGACTAAGATTGTTGTTTCTCAGATGCCTGAAGAAGCAGCCAGAGCGGCTGAGAAACGTGTAGCATATCTGTTTTTAAAGAGCTGCATATTATACTAAGGCTCTACTGATTTTAAGTGTTTTAATAAATTGTGTTTTATCATATACACAGCTTTATTCTCACATCTATCATCCGAACATTCGAATAGCAGGTTAACAGGGAGTAGTCGACTCCACACCTGGTATCAGTGAGCTGGGACACTGAAATTTCCCAGTAGGCTCCAATAAGCACATTTAGTGCTGCTACGTTTGTGAGTATAATTGTTTCACATACACATTGTATTTATATTGTATGGATATATTGCACTTGGACAGATCTTCTTTAATTATATATTATATAATTATATATTATACTTCAGATGTTCATGGAATCGTTAATAAGAGCTGCTGTTATGAATAAAGACATTCACGTTAATTTTGGTGATCTGATTACATCTTGGATTTAGCAAGACTTTGTTTGGACTGTGTGCCCCCTATAGAACCCTAGTGGTAACACTTTTGGGACTATTCATTACTGAAGTGAAAACTGGGAAACAGTGTTTCTCAGTTGTTACTCTTGGCATTCAGGAGAGTGGCCTCTTCATCTGGATATCTTCTATCTGATAGTGGATCTTTGGGGTCTCCCAGAGATAGTTCTGATGGTTTTTTGTTTCATTCGTTGACTTTCCAGGTACTATGTGAGGTCCATAAATCCTCAAACAGTGTTTGTGGACACTTACATAGTTTCTTGGTCATTTTGACTAAAATTGTTTTTTTTACACCTCTGGTTTCTTTCTGTGGTGGTGAGTGTCCACAAAATCCTTACTCTTGGGAAGTACAAGACCTGGCCACCAGGATTAGTCAAAGACACCCCATACCAGAGATTTCAAATATCGCTCCCACTTCCCAATTCTTTCCAGTGTTTTTTTGCCTCGTCAAGGAGAGGGTAAGGAAGGAGATGCCATCTCCTTCTACTCATTCTGTTTTCAATCCTGGGCTTTCAGTATTGAGGGTTCCTTAGAAGGGTTTACAATGCTGTATCCTTAAATGTTTTTTGACTTTTCATCATCTTGGTGTTTTTGCCTCTGGTAATGCAGTTCTTGGCAGAAAGGTGTTTTTTCTTTTTTTTTTTTCAGGCAAATAGGTGCCTGCCTTTACCTTGTTGTCCCTCCCTCTTTTTTTGTGGACTCCACAGCTTGGGTATTGGTTCCCAAGAGTAAGGATTTTGTGGACTCTCACAACCATAGAAAGAAAACCATAATTTATTCTTACCTGATGATAATTTTATTTATTTATTGGTGGTGAGAGTCCACAAACTCCCCAATATTTTTTCTGGTGGCAGCAGTTTTAGTATGCACCTCTTTACCCCAGTGTGTCTTTCTTTTTCTCCTATCCTTGGCTATACGTCCTACTAGGTAGAAAGGGAAAGTGGGAGGGATATTTGAAATCTGGTAGGTTGGTGTCTTTGCCTCCTCCTGGTGGCCAGGTCTTTTTTCAGGTTAGAATACATTTATGTTTTTTTCTTCCAGGGTAGTTGCCTATTCAGTCTAGAGGGAGCGTGTGTTTCTATTTGCTTCAATTTGGCCTAGCCGTTTTTTGGTATGGAAATCTAATTTAGATGTCTAGTTGCCATTATTTGGGTCTCTTCCTTTGCATTTCAGGTTTTTTAGTCTTAAGGTCTGGTTTTTCATACAGTTCTTAAATCTATAAGCATGATAACACAGAGATTTAACTAATAGTTCTTATGCATAGAGAGTTCTCCAAAGCTGTTATATGATGTTATTGTAGCCACCAATCAGCAAGTGCTACCCAGGGTGCTAAACCAAAAATGGTCTGGCTCCTAAGCTTTACATTTCTGATTTTTCAAATAAAGAGAAATACCAAGAGAACAAAGAAAACTTGATAATAGGAATAAATTAGAAACTTGCTTAAAATTGCATGCTCTATCTGAATCATGAAAGAAACAATTAGGGGTTCATATCCCTTTAAATCCCACCCTTTATGTTTTATTACTTGTGGACTCCACTGCTTGGGTATTGGTTCCCAGGAGTAATGGATCATGGATTCTCACCACTTATTGAAAGAAAACATTTATGCTTACCTGATAAATTCAGTTATTTCATGGTGGTGTGAGTTCATGAAACCCTACCCTGAGTTTTTCAGGTGTTTTTTTTTTCTCTTGCACACATCTTCTCTCCCCCCCCACCCCTACTTCTATTTGTTTGCCCTTGATTCTTTTCCTACCTCTTTGGCTTGGCTATATGTCAGACTGAGTTGCCAGTGAAGTGGGAGGGGTTGTATAGAGTTCCTGGGGTTTGGGAATCTTTGCCTCCGCCTAGTAGTAGGAAAGAGTCATTTCCAGGTTTAATGGACTCTTCATGGACTCTCACCACCATGAAGAAATTAATTTATCAGGTAAGCATAAATTGTTTTTTCTTTCTTAATTCAGATGGAGCATACAATTTTGAGCAACTTTCCATATACTTCTTTTATCAAATTTACTTAATTCTAGTGGAATCCTTTGTTGAAGGATTAGCAATTCACTACTGGGAGCTAGCTAAACACATCTGGGGAGCCAATGATGAGGTATGTATGTACAGTCACCAATCAGCAGCTAGCTACCAGTAGTGCATTGCTGCTTCTGAAAGATGCTTATTGGTAATAGTGTACTTTTTGTCCTGTTTTGTGAGATTTTTTTCAGAGGATGATTTTATTTTTAAATGTAATACAGAGATATTTTGTGCGTATCTGCATTATATTTCCATATCTTACATTTCAATGTTTGAGGCTTTTGTCACATCCTGACTTTATTGTTTGCTTGCAGGTAGTGGGTACAACAATGAGGAAGGTAAGTAAACCGGTGTCATGTGTGTACCCTGTAAATTATGTCTCTGATGTATTTTGAATGTCATACCCACTGTATATCATTGAGCCTCTCTGTACCTTTTATATATATATATATATATATATATATATATATATATATATATATATATATATATATATATATATATATATATATATATATATATATATATTGTATCAATAATTTAGTCCACGTTTAACTCCAATATTATAATTCTAGCTACTACATAAAACTGGTGCATAATAGCTACAACCATCAGCTTAGCAGACAAGACCAACTGTAACTGCTATGACACTACATATCCCAGGAAGCACCAGTCATTTCAGTTAACCCTAAATATAACATATTTACATCCTTGTTAAAACTTAACATGCACAAAACTTACTGATACAATAATTGATGCCATGGAGGAAGGTGTAATTTTGTTGCTACATAAATCCCTGGTAAGACTTCACCTAGTGTATGGAGTGCAGTTCTGGGGACAGACATTTTTTTCAAATTTCAGAGAAGGGTCATAAATTAATAAGGGGAATTGAGTATTTAAGCTATGAGGAAAAGATAGCAAAATTGGGTCTGTTTTCTCTAGGAAAAAGGCACTTGAGAGGCGATTTTATTACTTTATCCAAATAAGGACCATATAAAGATTTGGTGGAAGCTTTGCTTATTCCAGGTAAATTGTTTTACAAGAGGTCACAAATTAAGGCTAGAGCAAAGGAAATTTAATCTCCAGCAACTTAAACTTTTTTCACTGTAAGATCAATCAAAAAAGAAAATGTATGACCACAAATTCAAGAAGCTTGACGGGTAAAATAGGGGAGCTGGAGCTCTTAGTTGCAGAAGAGGACTATATTATCAGTATAACTAAACTTGGTGGAATGATTCACATGACTGGGCAGTTAACTTAGAGGCTTATACTTTATTTAGGAGGGACAGGAGTAACAAAAGGGGTGGAGGAATTTGCATGTATATTAAACCTGACCGTAAACCTACAATAAGGGAAGATATTTATGATGATACAGGTGATAATGCATATACCTTTAGGGTTAAAATAAGGAGTGGGGGGAAAATCCTAAAAAAATATTGCTAGGAACATGCTACAAGCGCCCCAACATTAGTGACATGGAGGAAACTCCACTACTAATGCAAATAGGAAAGGTTTCTAATAATAACAGGGCTGTAATTATGGGAGGTTTTAACTACCCCAACAAACTGGGCCATTGAAACTAGTAATACAGGTAAGGGAGATTTTTAAATGTTCTCAGGTATAATTTCTTGTAACAGTTAATAGAGAAGCCAACTAGAAATAAATCTATGTTGGATTTAGTGCTATCAAACAATACCGATATAATATCAAACATAGAAGTCAAAGAACATTTAGGTAACAGTGATCATAATATGGTCACATTTTAAATCACTTTCCATAAGCAGTGTCTTAAGAGTTCAACTAAGACTTTTAATTTTAAGAAAGCAAAAATTCATGATTTAAGAAAATCGGGACAAAGTATTCTCTAATAAAAATACAGAGGGAAAAATGGATAACATTTAAAACTTTGTTAAATAAATATACAGATCAACACATACCACATGGTTATAAAAGTAAAATAATAAAATTTAAGCCAAAGTGGCTAAATAAAAATGTGTTAAGAGAAATTAAGAAAAAACATAGGGCATTTAAATTATAAAAAAAATAAATAAAAAAAAAAAAAATTAGTACAGACTTAACATACCAAATATATAAGGAATATAACAAAGCATGCAAAAAAGCAATCAAAATTAAAGATTAAAGGGACACTGAACACAAATTTTTTCTTTCGTCATTCAGATAGAGCATGAAATTTTAAGCAACTTTCTAATTTACTCCTATTATCACATTTTCTTCATTCTCTTGGTATCTTTATTTGAAATGCAAGAATGTAAGTTTAGATGCTGGCCTATTTTTGGTGAACAACCTGGTTTGTCCTTGCTGATTGGTGGATAAATTCATCCACCAATAAAAAAGTGCTCTCCAGAGTTCTGAACAAAAAAACTTAGATGTCTTCTTTTTCATATAAGAGAACGAAGAAAAATTGATAATAGGAGTAAATTGGAAAGTTGCTTAAAATTGCATGCTCTATCTGAATCACGAAAGAAAAAATTTGGGTTCAGTGTCCCTTTAATTGCAAAGGATTCTAAGTCAAACCCTAAAAGTTTTTTTTTATGTACATAAATGGTAAAATAATCTAAGGACAATATAGGCACATTAAAATGTGTGAAGGGTAGCATACGTAACAGTGACAGGGAAGAACGCTGAGGTACTTCTTCACACAAGAGAGGAACCAACGGGAGATACTTTGAAACAAACTAGAACATACTAGCCCATGCCATTAACTGGGTTATCTCTAGAGGATATCAGGGAAAACAATGGATAATATTAAGGTAAACAAAACTTCAGGCCCAGATGGAATATACCCAAGGATATTACGGGAACATAGCACTGTTATAGCCAAAACTCTACTCTTAATTTTTCAAGACTCATTATCCTCAGGCATAGTACCCCAGGACTGGTGTAAAGTTGATGTGGTTCCACTCTTTAACCCCTTAACGACCAAGGACGTACGCCATACGTCCTAAAAAAAATACACTTAACGCCTGAGGGCGTATGGCGTACGTCCTCTGTCTGGAAAGCAGCTGGAAGCGATCCTGTTTGCTTCCAGCTGCTTTCCGGTTATTGCAGTGATGCCTCGATATCGAGGCATCCTGCAATAACCCCCCTTGGCCATCCGATGCAGAGAGAGCCACTCTGTAGCCCTCTCTGCACCGGACATCGATGGCCGGTATCGTTGGTGGGTGGGAGCCAGTCTTGGAGGCGGGTGGGTGGCCATCAATGGGATCGCCGGGGGTGCACGGGGTGGAAGCGGGTGGGAACGGCTACACTACAGAAAAAAATGTTCATGAAAAGTGGGGTAAAATATTATTTACAAAAAAAATCTAAGAGATCTGGGAAGTGGAGGAGGGTTGTAAAAAAAAAAAGGAGGAAAAACAAGCATTTTTTTGGGAAACTGGGTACTGGCAGACAGCTGCCAGTACCCAAGATGGCTCACAGTAAGGTAGAGGGGGAGGGTTAGAGAGCTGTTTGGGGGGGGATCAGGGAGGTTGGGGGCTAAGGGGGGATCCTACACATCAGCATATGTAAATATGATAAAAAATATAAAAAAATAAATAAAAGATACCTTTTATTTTAGTACTGGCAGACTTTCTGCCAGTACTTAAGATGGCGGGGTGGGGGGAGGGAAGAGAGCTGTTTGGGAGGGATCAGGGGGTCTGATGTGTCAGGTGGGAGGCTGAGCTCTACACTAAAGCTAAAATTAACCCTGCAAGCTACCTAATTAACCCCTTGACTGCTAGACATAATACACGTGTGATGCGCAGCAGCATTTAGTGGCCTTCTAATTACCAAAAAGCAACGCCAAAGTCATATATGTCTGCTATTTCTGAACAAAGGGGATCCCAGAGAAGCATTTACAACCATTTGTGCCATAATTTCACAAGCTGTTTGTAAATAATTTCAGTGAGAAACCTAAAATTGTGAAAAAATTAACATTTTCTTTTTATTTGATCGCATTTGGCTGTGAAATGGTGGCATGAACTATACTAAAGTATGTGAAAAAGTGAACGATTTTTTTTTTTATTTGATCGCATTTGGCGGGGAAATGGTGGCATGAAATATACCAAAATGGGCCTAGATCAATACTTTGGGTTGTCTACTACACTACAGCTAAAATTAACCCTACAAGCTCCCTAATTAACCCCTTCACTGCTGGGCAAAATACACGTGTGGTGCGCAGCTGCATTTAACGGCTTTCTAATTACCAAAAAGCAACGCCAAAGCCATATATGTCTGCTATTTCTGAACAAAGGGGATCCCAGAGAAGCTTTTACAACAATTTGTGCCATAATTGCACAGGCTGTTTGTAAATAATTTCAGTGAGAAACCTAAAATTGTGAAAAAAATTAACATTTTCTTTTTATTTGATCGCATTTGGCGGTGAAATGGTGACATGAACTATACAAAGATGGGCCTAGATCAATTCTTGGGGTTGTCTACTATACTAAAGCTAAAATTAACCCTAGAAGCTCCCTACAGGCTCCCTAATTAACCCCTCCACTGCTGGGCATAATACACGTGTTGTGCGCAGTGGCATTTATCGGCCTTCTAATTACCAAAAAGCAATGCCAATGCCATATATGTCTGCTATTTCTGAACAAAGAGGATCCCAGAGAAGCTTTTACAACCATTTGTGCCATAATTGCACAAGTTGTTTGCAAATAATTTCAGTGAGAAACCTAAAGTTTGTGAAAAAAATTGTGAAAAAGTGAACATTTTTTTTTTATTTGATCTCATTTGGCGGTGAAATGGTGGCATGAAATATACCAAAATGGGCCTAGATCAATACATTGGGATGTCTTCTAAAAGAAATTATATACATGTCAAGGGATAATCAGGGATTCCTGAAAGATATCAGTGTCCCAATGTAACTAGCGCTAATTTTGAAAAAAAGTGGTTTGGAAATAGAAAAGTGCTACTTGTATTTATTGCCCTATAACTTGCAAAAAAAGCAAAGAACATGTAAACATTGGGTATTTCTAAACTCAGGACAAAATTTAGAAACTATTTAGCATGGGTTGTTTTTGGTGGTTGTAGATGTGTAACAGATTTTGGGGGTCAAAGTTAGAAAAAGTGTGTTTTTTCCATTTTTTCCTTATATTTTATATTTTTTTTTTATAGTAAATTATAAGATATGATGAAAATAATGGTATCTTTAGAAATTCAATTTAATGGCGAGAAAAACGGTATATAATATGTGGGGGTACAGTAAATGAGTAAGAGGAGAATTACAGCTAAACACAAACACAGCAAAAATAGCCTTGGTCCCAAACGGACAGAAAATGGAAAAGTGCTGTGGTCATTAAGGGGTTAAAAATGGAAGCAGGGCTGATAAAGGAAGCTATAGACCAGTTAGTCTGACATCAATAGTGGGGAAGATACTTGAAGGGATTTTAAGGGATTATATTGAGTATATATGTGTAAACAAGATTATGATTTCAAATCAGCATGGTTTAATGAGAAATAGATCATGTCAAACTAATCTAATTAGATTCTATGAGGAAGTAAGTAAAATATAGATAAAGGGGAATCAGATGAGATATATATATATATATATATATATATATATATATATATATAATGATTTCACAAAGGCGTTTAATACAGTGCCACATGAGAAATTAATGTAAAAAAGTAAGGGACTGGGAATAGCTGAAAATGTTAGCTTATGGATAACTGGATCAAAACAAGGAGCAACAAGTAGTAGTACGTAAATGGATCATGCTCAGTTTGGTATTCAGTACTGGGCCCTGTTATTTTTTAATATTTTTATTAATGACTTGGAGCAAGGATTAAATAGTAACATCTCTATTTTGCAGATGATACAAAGTTGTGTAAGGCCATTAGGTCAGGGCAGAATGGACTTGCTTTACAAGGGGATGTACAAAAATTACAATTGGCAGGTAAATTAGTAAAGTCAATCTGTCATGTACAGCATAGCCAAGTGACAACAGTTTGGCGCACAAAGGACTTTTCAGCCAAAGATCCTCTACTAATTCACAGTCAGACACACATAGCAACATTGGCTCCCAGATTAAGCTGCCATATGTGGACGGTTTGTGCACAGGGGGAACCGGTCACCTTTTTGACATATATGTGAATTTTATTTGAAGTATTAGTCCCTGATAGCTCATGCGGTTAGGATTCATACACTTTGTCTTATGTATATATTGTCTGTGGTATTTTTTACGATGTGTGTTCTCACATGTAGCAGCCCTTTAAGACTATTCTTTCGGCTGGCATATTTAGTGCTCCTCTCACTGTCTCTGGGAAAAGTCACCAGAGACAGGAGCGTTGAGAAGACCAGTCTGGGATAATATTACTGGGGTAGGAAAATGTGGTAGACGCTACTTTTCTGTGGTGTCCCACACTTGCTGTAAGCCTTTGCCGGTTGTGGTTATTTTAACTGCAGAGATCACAAGGACCATTTACAGGACTTTAGGTCTACGGGGAATCGCTAACCTTGTACCAGGGTATGTCTCAGTGCACACGGCATCAAGCAATTCTGAACGCAGCGCAGTAGTAACTTCCCTCTGGAAAGGAGGACATTATAATAGTCTGACAGACAAGTGGCTATCAGATAATAGTCCGGCCCGAGATAGATATATAGATAGATAGATTTGATAGATTAGATAGATAAATAGACAGATAGATTCGATAGACAATTTCCCAGACAGAGAATTAAAAAACGTGCGGGCAGGAACCCATGGTTAGGTTCCCAGAGGCGGTTGCGGCGCCCGAGGCTCTGATTAGAACAGAGCACTCTGGAGCTTATCTGCCCTCGGCCGAACTAGGAACATGCTTCGGCATTCTGTCCGTCGGCCAAATGTCCGTCAGACAGAATCCTGTCGGCCACATGTCCGTCTGCATTTTGTCAGAGCACCAATTTTGCTACCCTCTCAGTGCACATGATCGCACATACATCACCGCATTCCACACATGCTTTATAACATATGTGGAATACAGTGACATAAGTGCACTGTGAGGGTAGCAAAATTCGACGAGTACCAAAAATCGACAGAACACCGGTACCATTCATTCATTATCACCTTTCACACAGTACCTCAATTGATGCATGTGTTGGGAGGAATATGATCTATTTCATTAATTTGTTTAACACAAATCCCTACAGCTCTTGTTTTCCTCCACAGATTCTCCACAGACAGTGGTAACTCGCAGTGTGAAAGCAGGGGACAAACAGCCACATGTCATCACAGACATAAAGGTGAGCAGTTCATTAAAGGAGAGCAGTAACCATGAACTACAGAGCTGTTCTGTACGGCTATTTACATTTCCTATATAGAGTCAGGTTACCGTACCTGACATCTTCTCTTATCAGTTCTATTTAGTGGGAAATGTTATCATCGCTTATCAGGAAAGGCTAAAAGTCTATCAGGAAAAGTGAGCTCAAAGCTGTGACAAAGTTCTGCCTTACTGAAAGATTAATAGTATTGTTTCCTATCAGACTGTGTATTGTTGATCCCTTTTGTTCTGCTGGTCTTTCTCAGGACTGGATACAGCAGCATGCTGCAGACTTCATGGGAGATCCAGGCAGCTTGGAGGTGATAAGTGGCCTCCTTGACAAAGTGGCTAAAGAAAATCAGGAGATAAGACATATGCAAGCTAAACTACAGGTAACATTTGGTCTTAAATTAGGGTGCTCAGAATATCTTAAAGGGACACCATATTAAAAATAAACTTCCAAGATTTATATAGAGCATGCAATTTTAAACAACTTTCCAATGTATTCTTTTTTTTTTTCTTTTTTTTTGGCAGCAATGCAATTTATTTTATTAATAGTGGACTAATAACAAAGTAGATTATACGAATATGTAATTAGCAATAGGAAAAAGGTATTTTAGTGATTAAAGGGACAGTAAACCTTAAAAATAATGTTATATAATTCTGCACATAGTGCAGAATTATATAACATTATTTAAGTGCTATAGTTCTAAACAGCTTTTTTCTCTTCAAATAAGTAAAAATTACGGCGCTTTTACAGACCCGCTCTCTGCTCTCTGCTGAGCGGGTCTGTAATATTTAGTCAGCGCATCGGGCCAGCTGTATAGTCACAGCCCGGCCCGATCGCGCCATAAGACTAAGTGCAGCTCGCTCCTGTCACAGGAGCGAGCTGCACTTAGTGCTATGGCACGGTCGGGCCGGACTGTGACTATACAGCTGGCCCGATGCGCTGACTAAATATTACAGACCCGCTCAGCAGAGAGCGGGTCTGTAAAAGCGCCGTAATTTTTACTTATTTGAAGAGAAAAAAGCCGTTTAGAACTATAGCACTTAAATAATGTTATATAATTATGCACTATGTGCAGAATTATATAACATTATTTTCTCTTGTTAAGTGTAGTCAGTCCACGGGTCATCCATTACTTATGGAATATATCTCTTCCTAACAGGAAGCTGCAAGAGGATCACCCAAGCAGAGCTGCTATATAGCTCCTCCCCTCACATGTCATATTCAGTCATTCTCTTGCAGCCTAACTAAAGATAGGTCGCTGTGAGAGGTCTGTGGTGTTTTTTAACTTAGTTTATTTCTACAATCAAAAGTTTGTTATTTTAAATGGCACCGGAGTGTGCTGTTTATTCTCAGGCAGCATTAGAAGAAGAATCTGCCTGCGTTTTCTATGATCTTAGCAGACGTAACTAAGATCCACTGGCTGTTCTCATCTGAGGAGTGAGGTAACTTCAGAGAAGGGGAATAGCATGCAGGGCCCCCCTGCAAATGAGGTATGTGCAGTAAATTATTTTTCTGAGGAATGGAATTGACTGAGAAAATACTGCTGATACCATTGTAAAGTAAGTTCAGCCTTAAATGCAGTGATAGCGACTGGTATTAGGCTGATGAGTGTGTGTACACTGAATGTATTTTTCTAAGGAATGGAATTGACTCTGAAAATACTGTTAATACTGAAGTAATGTGTGAGCCTTAACTGCAGTAAAAGCGACTGGTAGCAGGCTTATTAATAACAATTCATAACTTTTCAAATGTATGTTTAAAACGTTTACTGGCATGTTAATCGTTTTTTGTGAGGTACTTGGTGATAAAACTTATTGGGGCATGATTTTTACCACATGGCCATCTTTGTTTTCTGCATAGAAACAGTTTTCTGAGCTTCCCCACTGTTGTAATATGAGTGGGAGGGGCCTATTTTAGCGCTTTTTTGCGCAGTAAAAATTCAGTCACAATCTGTCTACTTCATCCTCCATGATCCAGATCGTCTAGCTCAGGGGTCTTCAAAATTCATTTTGAGGGAGGTAATCAGTCACAGCAGACCTGTGACAGTGTGTTTTGACTGTGAGAAAAACGTTAATTATTAAATTGTTATCCGTTTTTGGGTATTAAGGGGTTAATCATCCATTTGCTGGTGGGTGCAATCCTTTGCTAACTTAATACATTTACTGTGAAAAATTGGTTGCTATAACTATTTTGGTTCATTGTTATTTCAACTGTGACAGCTTTTTGTGCTTCTTAAAGGCACAGTAGCGTTTTTTATATTGCTTGTAAATTTATTTAGAAAAGTATTTCCAAGCTTGCTAGTTTCATTGCTAGTCTGTTTAAACATGTCTGACACAGATGAATCTCTTTGTTCACTATGTTTAAAGGCCAATGTGGAGCCCAATAGAAATTTGTGTACTAATTGCATTGATGCTACTTTAAATAAAAGTCAATCTTTACATGTAAAGAAATTATCACCAGACAACGAGGGGGAAGTTATGCCGACTAACTCTCCTCACGTGTCAGTACCTTCGCCTCCCGCTCAGGAGGTGCGTGATTTTGTGGCGCCAAGTACATCAGGGAGGCCCTTACAAATCACTTTGCAAGACATGGCTACTGTTATGACAGAAGTATTATCTAAATTGCCAGAATTAAGAGGCAAGCGCGATAGCTCTGGGTTAAGGACAGAGCGCGCGGATGAGGTGAGAGCCATGTCAGATACTGCGTCACAATTTGCAGAACATGAAGACGGAGAGCTTCATTCTGTGGGTGACGGATCTGATCCAGGGAGACTGGATTCAGAGATTTCTAATTTTAAATTTAAGCTTGAGAACCTCCGCATATTGCTAGGGGAGGTATTAGCGGCTCTGAATGATTGTAACACGGTTGCAATTCCAGAAAAATTATGTAGGTTGGATAGATACTATGCGGTACCGGTGTGTACTGACGTGTTTCCTATACCTAAAAGGCTTACAGAGATTATTAGCAAGGAGTGGGATAGACCTGGTGTGCCTTTTTCCCCTCCTCCCATATTAAGGAAAATGTTTCCTATAGACGCCACCACACGAGACTTAAGGCAGACGGTCCCTAAGGTGGAGGGAGCAGTTTCTACTTTAGCTAAGCGTACCACTATCCCGGTGGAGGATAGTTGTGCCTTTTCAGATCCAATGGATAAGAAATTAGAGGGTTACCTTAAGAAAATGTTTGTTCAACAAGGTTTTATCTTACAGCCCCTTGCATGCATTGCGCCTGTCACTGCTGCGGCGGCATTCTGGTTTGAGTCTCTGGAAGAGGCCATTCGCACAGCTCCATTGGATGAAATTATGAACAAGCTTAAAGCACTTAAGCTAGCTAACGCATTTGTTTCTGATGCCGTTGTACATTTAACCAAACTTACGGCTAAGAACTCCGGATTCGCCATCCAAGCGCTCAGAGCGCTATGGCTTAAATCCTGGTCAGCTGACGTGACTTCTAAATCTAAATTGCTTAATATTCCTTTCAAAGGGCAGACCTTATTCGGGCCCGGCTTGAAAGAAATTATAGCTGACATTACGGGAGGTAAGGGCCATGCTCTACCTCAGGACAGGGCCAAATCAAAGGCCAAACAGTCTAATTTTCGTGCCTTTCGTAACTTCAAGGCAGGAGCAGCATCAACTTCCTCCGCTCCAAAACAGGAAGGAGCTGTTGCTCGTTACAGGCAGGGCTGGAAAGTTAACCAGTCCTGGAACAAGGGCAAGCAGGCCAAGAAACCTGCTGCTGCCCCCAAGACGGCATGAAGAGAGGGCCCCCTATCCGGAAACGGATCTAGTGGGGGGCAGACTTTCTCTCTTCGCCCAGGCTTGGGCAAGAGATGTCCAGGATCCCTGGGCGTTGGAGATCATATCTCAGGGATATCTCCTGGACTTCAAAACTTCTCCTCCACGAGGGAGATTTAATCTTTCAAGGTTATCAGCAAACCAAATAAAGAAAGAGGCGTTTCTACGCTGTGTACAAGACCTCTTACTAATGGGGGTGATCCACCCAGTTCCGCGGACGGAACACGGGCAGGGATTCTATTCAAATCTATTTGTAGTTCCCAAGAAAGAGGGAACCTTCAGACCAATCTTGGACTTAAAAATCCTAAACAAATTTCTAAGAGTTCCATCATTCAAAATGGAAACTATTCGAACCATCCTTCCCATGATCCAAGAGGGTCAGTACATGACCACAGTGGACTTAAAGGATGCCTACCTTCACATACCGATTCACAAGGATCATTATCGGTACCTAAGACTTGCTTTCCTAGACAGGCATTACCAGTTTGTAGCTCTTCCCTTCGGATTAGCTACGGCTCCAAGAATCTTTACAAAAGTTCTGGGCTCACTTCTGGCGGTACTAAGACCGCGAGGCATATCGGTGACTCCGTACCTAGACGACATTCTGATACAAGCGTCAAGTTTTCAAACTGCCAAGTCTCATACAGAGATAGTTCTGGCATTTCTGAGGTCGCATGGGTGGAAGGTGAACATGGAAAAGAGTTCTCTATTACCACTTACAAGAGTTCCCTTTCTAGGGACTCTTATAGATTCTGTAGAGATGAAAATTTACCTGACAGAGGCCAGGTTATCAAAACTTCTAAATGCTTGCCGTGTCCTTCATTCCATTCCACACCCGTCTGTAGCTCAGTGCATGGAAGTAATCGGCTTAATGGTAGCGGCAATGGACATAGTACCATTTGCGCGCCTGCATCTCAGACCGCTGCAATTGTGCATGCTAAGTCAGTGGAACGGGGATTACTCAGATTTGTCCCCCCTACTAAATCTGGATCAAGAGACCAGAGATTCTCTTCTATGGTGGCTTTCTCGGCCACATCTGTCCAAGGGGATGACCTTTCGCAGGCCAGATTGGACGATTCTGATAGCGCCTGCGTGGCCACGCAGGACCTGGTATGCAGACCTAGTGGACATGTCGTCCTGTCCACCGTGGTCTCTGCCTCTGAGACAGGACCTTCTTTAATATATTTATTTATTTCCAGCAATATATAACATTATAAATGATCATATGTAGTAAAAAAAGAAAAAAAATACATTATTTCCTGCGCCACACAGGGCCAGATGGTGTTTTGCCACGCAGGGCCATATCACAGTAGAAGAGCAACTGCAAGTTTTTCCATATTTACACATCTTGCTGGGTTTTCTTTCCCCCCCCCCCCTAAAAACCTATCCTACAACACCATTAGGGAGTACTTCCTAACAAACGAAAAAAGAAAGAAAGAAAAGGAAAGAGAGAAAGGAGAAAACACCAACTTCAATATGAACCACACACTTAATAATGTGCTGAGCATTAAAGGTAATTCCTTTCGACCTATCCCTAAGTCTCTACGTTTTGTGCTACCCATTATAGTCTGTTCTTGACTGGTACTCGTATTCCCTTGTCATTCATTCATTCTGCACTGCCCATCCATCCATCCATAAGGGAAAAAAAAAAGAAAAAAAATTGGTAATTAAATATTCATATCGATTTGCCTTCCCCTTCCCTTCCAGCTCCTCTCCCACCCCCGTTCTATATATCATATTATGTTGCAGTAACCCAGTCTCCCCTCAGGTTTGCTTCCGGCATAAATAAAGTGTCCCTAAAAGGGGATATGATTGATTTCTGAGTATTATTGTCCAGTGTCTTGATAAGTTTCCCCCATTTATCAAAAAATTTCTCTATGTTGACTTCCATTTGTATTGTAGCCTGTTCTAAGAATAATTGATGAATTACCCCATTCTTGAATTCCGAAAACTTAGGTTCTTTCTGGGACTGCCAGTTTTTCAGAATTATTTTCCTACCTATGAGAATAGCTGTGTTCAATAATAGGGAGAGCTCCCCTACTTCCTCTACTGAAGTTAGGAAGAACACATTCTGCTTATTGATGCATATATAAGTCCTAGAGATTTTGGTGGCCCAAAATGAGATCTTACCCCAAAATCTCTGCATTACTGGGCATGACCATAACAAATGGGTGAAATCTGCTAAACGATATTTACATCTAATACAGAAAGAGGTCTCCCTCTCGTTGGACCAGTATGATCTCAGCTTGGGAGTGCTATAATACTTATACAAAATCTTAAATTGTTGTTCTCTATAATATTCCCCTCTCATAGCTTTGACAGCCCTCTTAATAGAGCTTGTCAATACCTCTGTTTCTACCTCCCCCTCAAAAAAATCTTCCCAGATTAATGTGAGATATTTAATATTACTCAGCTCTTGACTACTTAGCATTAAAGTATAAATCGGTGAAATAGAGAGTTTTCCTATTTTAAATAATAATAGTATATTTTGAAAGGCTTTATTTTGCCAGTCCAAATTTGTTATTTTCAAAATTTGCTCGGCATAATGCCGAACTTGCAGGTAGGCAAAGAACTGGGAGTTGGAAATCCCAAATTCACATTTACATTCGTCAAAGGTTTTCACTCTGTTTTCCTCTAAGTTAACCAATTGAATCAAGTAACTAATCCCAGCCTCCGTCCAAGTTCCAAATCTTAACGAGTCATAACCTGCCAAGAAATCTGGGTTCCCCCTTATAGTTAGGTACGGGGAGGCCCTATAGTCAAAACCTGTTTTCTCCAACATAGGTGTGTCCGGTCCACGGCGTCATCCTTACTTGTGGGGATATTCTCTTCCCCAACAGGAAATGGCAAAGAGCCCAGCAAAGCTGGTCACATGATCCCTCCTAGGCTCCGCCTACCCCAGTCATTCTCTTTGCCGTTGCACAGGCAACATCTCCACGGAGATGGTTAAGAGTTTTTTGGTGTTTAAATGTAGTTTTTATCCTTCAATCAAGTGTTTGTTATTTTAAAATAGTGCTGGTATGTACTATTTACTCTGAAACAGAAAAGAGATGAAGATTTCTGTTTGTAAGAGGAAGATGATTTTAGCAAACGTTACTAAAATCGATTGCTGTTTCCACACAGGACTGTTGAGATGAAGTAACTTCAGTTGGGGGAAACAGTTGGCAGACTTTTCTGCTTGAGGTATGACTGGCCACATTTCTAACAAGACTATGTAATGCTGGAAGGCTGTCATTTTCCCCTATGGGGACCGGTAAGCCATTTTCTTAGATTAAGTAAAAGAATAAAGGGCTTCATAAGGGCTTAAAAAACTGGTAGACATTTTTCTGGGCTAAAACGATTACTTTGCTAGGCATATTTTGCAGATTATAACTCTTAATAGTTATTATAATCTTGGGGATTGTTTTAAAAAAACGGCAGGCACTGTATTGGACACCTTTTTCAGATGGGGGCCTTTTCTAGTCATAGGTAGAGCCTCATTTTCGCGCCACTAATGCGCAGTTGTTTTTGGAGAGCAAGGCATGCAGATGCATGTGTGAGGAGCTAAGAACCACTGAAAAAGCTTATAGAAGGCATCATTTGGTATCGTATTCCCCTCTGGGCTTGGTTGGGTCTCAGCAAAGCAGATACCTGGGACTGTATAGGGGTTAAATGTAAAAACGGCTCCGGTTCCGTTATTTTAAGGGTTAAAGCTTTCAAATTTGGTGTGCAATACTTTTAAGGCTTTAAGACACTGTGGTGAAATTTTGGTGAATTTTGAACAATTCCTTCATACTTTTTCACATATTCAGTAATAAAGTGTGTTCAGTTTAAAATTTAAAGTGACAGTAACGGTTTTATTTTAAAACGTTTTTTGTGCTTTGTTGACAAGTTTAAGCCTGTTTAACATGTCTGAACCATCAGATAAGCGATGTTCTATATGTATGAAAACCAAGGTTTCTCCCCATTTAAATTTATGTGATGATTGTGCCATAGTGTCCAAACAAAGTAGGGACAATGATACCACAGATAATGATATTGCCCAAGATGATTCCTCAAATGAGGGGAGTAAGCATGATACTGCATCATCCCCTTCTGTGTCTACACCAGTTTTGCCCACACAAGAGGCCCCTAGTACATCTAGTGCGCCAATACTTATTACCATGCAACAATTAACGGCTGTAATGGATAATTCTATTGCAAACATTTTATCCAAAATGCCTACTTATCAGAGAAAGCGCGATTGCTCTGTTTTAAACACTGAAGAGCAAGAGGACGCTGATGATAACTGTTCTGACATACCCTCACACCAATCTGAAGGGGCCAGGAGGGAGGTTTTGTCTGAGGGAGAAATTTCAGATTCAGGAAAAATTTCTCAACAAGCTGAACCTGATGTTGTAACATTTAAATTTAAATTAGAACATCTCCGCGCACTGCTTAAGGAGGTATTATCTACTCTGGATGATTGTGACAATTTGGTCATTCCAGAGAAATTATGTAAGATGGACAAGTTCCTAGAGGTTCCGGTGCCCCCCGATGCTTTTCCTATACCCAAGCGGGTGGCGGACATAGTAAATAAGGAGTGGGAAAGGCCCGGCATACCTTTTGTTCCTCCCCCTATATTTAAAAAATTATTTCCTATAGTCGACCCCAGAAAGGACTTATGGCAGACAGTCCCCAAGGTCGAGGGGGCGGTTTCTACTCTAAACAAACGCACTACTATTCCTATAGAAGATAGTTGTGCTTTCAAAGATCCTATGGATAAAAAATTAGAGGGTTTGCTTAAAAAGATGTTTGTTCAGCAAGGTTACCTTCTACAACCAATTTCATGCATTGTTCCTGTCACTACGGCAGCGTGTTTCTGGTTTGAAGAACTAGAAAAGTCGCTCAATAAAGAATCTTCGTATGAGGAGGTTATGGACAGAGTTCAAGCACTTAAATTGGCTAACTCTTTTATTTTAGATGCCGCTTTGCAATTAGCTAGATTAGCGGCGAAAAATTCAGGGTTTACTATCGTGGCGCGCAGAGCGCTTTGGCTAAAGTCTTGGTCAGCGGATGTGTCTTCCAAGACAAAATTGCTTAACATCCCTTTCAAGGGTAAAACACTGTTTGGTCCTGATTTGAAAGAGATTATTTCAGACATCACCGGGGGAAAGGGCCACGCCCTCCCTCAGGATAGGTCTTTTAAGGCTAAAAATAAGCCTAATTTTCGTCCCTTTCGCAGAAACGGACCAGCCTCTAATTCTACATCCTCTAAGCAAGAGGGTAATACTTCACAACCCAAACCAGCCTGGAGACCGATGCAAGGCTGGAACAAGGGTAAGCAGGCCAAGAAGCCTGCCACTGCTACCAAAACAGCATGAAGGGATGGCCCCCGATCCGGGACCAGATCTGGTGGGGGGCAGACTTTCTCTCTTTGCTCAGGCTTGGGCAAGAGATGTTCAGGATCCTTGGGCACTAGAAATAGTTTCTCAAGGTTATCTCCTAGAATTCAAGGAACTACCCCCAAGGGGAAGGTTCCATAGGTTTCAATTATCTTCAAACCAAATAAAAAGACAGGCATTCTTACATTGTGTAGAAGACCTGTTAAAGATGGGAGTAATTCATCCAGTTCCAATAGGAGAACAAGGGATGGGGGTTTTACTCCAACCTGTTCATAAGTTCCCAAAAAAGAGGGAACATTCAGACCAATTTTAGATCTCAAGATCCTAAACAAATTTCTCAGGGTTCCATCGTTCAAAATAGAAACCATTCGAACGATCCTTCCCACCATCCAGGAAGGTCAATTTATGACCACGGTGGATTTAAAGGATGCGTACCTACATATTCCTATCCACAAGGAACATCATCAGTTCCTAAGGTTCGCTTTTCTGGACAAGCATTACCAGTTTGTGGCACTTCCATTCGGATTAGCCACTGCTCCGAGAATTTTCACAAAGGTACTAGGGCCAAGGGGCATTGCAGTAGTACCTTACTTGGACGACATCCTGATTCAAGCGTCGTCTCTGTCAAAAGCAAAGGCTCATACGGACATCGTCCTAGCCTTTCTCAGATCTCACGGATGGAAAGTGAACAAGGAAAAAAGTTCTCTGTCCCCGTCAACAAGAGTTCCCTTCTTGGGAACAATAATAGATTCCTTAGAAATGAGGATTTTTCTGACAGAGGTCAGAAAATCAAAAATTCTAAGCTCTTGTCAAGTACTTCATTCTGTTCTTCGTCCTTCCATAGCGCAGTGCATGGAAGTAATAGGATTGATGGTTGCAGCAATGGACATAGTTCCTTTTGCAAGAATTCATCTAAGACCATTACAACTGTGCATGCTCAGACAGTGGAATGGGGATTATACAGACTTGTCTCCGACGATTCAAGTAGATCAAAAGACCAGAGATTCACTCCGTTGGTGGCTGATCCTGGACAACCTGTCACAGGGAATGAGCTTCCGCAGACCAGAGTGGGTCATCGTCACGACCGACGCCAGTCTGGTGGGCTGGGGCGCGGTCTGGGAACCCCTGAAAGCTCAGGGTCTATGGTCTCGGGAAGAATCTCTTCTCCCGATAAACATTCTGGAACTGAGAGCGATATTCAATGCTCTCAAAGCTTGGCCTCAACTAGCAAAGGCCAAATTCATAAGGTTTCAATCAGACAACATGACGACTGTTGCATATATCAACCATCAGGGGGGAACAAGAAGTTCCCTGGCGATGGAGGAAGTGACCAAGATAATTCAATGGGCGGAGGATCACTCCTGCCACTTGTCTGCAATCCACATCCCAGGAGTGGAAAATTGGGAAGCGGATTTTCTGAGTCGTCAGACATTCCATCCGGGGGAGTGGGAACTCCATCCGGAAATCTTTGCCCAAATAACTCAATTATGGGGCATTCCAGACATGGATCTGATGGCCTCTCGTCAGAACTTCAAGGTTCCTTGCTACGGGTCCAGATCCAGGGATCCCAAGGCGACTCTAGTAGATGCACTAGTAGCACCTTGGACCTTCAACCTAGCTTATGTATTCCCACCGTTTCCTCTCATTCCCAGGCTGGTAGCCAGGATCAATCAGGAGAGGGCTTCGGTGATCTTGATAGCTCCTGCATGGCCACGCAGGACTTGGTATGCAGACCTGGTGAATATGTCATCGGCTCCACCATGGAAGCTACCTTTGAGACAGGACCTTCTTGTTCAAGGTCCATTCGAACATCCGAATCTGGTTTCCCTCCAACTGACGGCTTGGAGATTGAACGCTTGATTTTATCAAAGCGTGGGTTTTCAGATTCTGTAATAGATACTCTGATTCAGGCCAGAAAGCCTGTAACTAGAAAAATTTACCATAAAATATGGAAAAAATATATCTGTTGGTGTGAATCTAAAGGATTCCCATGGAACAAGATAAAAATTCCTAAGATTCTATCCTTTCTACAAGAAGGTTTGGAGAAAGGATTATCTGCAAGTTCTCTGAAGGGACAGATCTCTGCTTTATCTGTTTTACTTCACAAAAGGCTGGCAGCTGTGCCAGACGTTCAAGCGTTTGTTCAGGCTCTGGTTAGAATCAAGCCTGTTTACAGACCTTTGACTCCTCCCTGGAGTCTAAATCTAGTTCTTTCAGTTCTTCAAGGGGTTCCGTTTGAACCCTTACATTCCGTAGATATTAAGTTATTATCTTGGAAAGTTTTGTTTTTGGTTGCAATTTCTTCTGCTAGAAGAGTTTCAGAGTTATCTGCTCTGCAGTGTTCTCCGCCCTATCTGGTGTTCCATGCAGATAAGGTGGTTTTGCGTACTAAGCCTGGTTTTCTTCCGAAAGATGTTTCCAACAAAAATATTAACCAGGAGATAGTTGTACCTTCTTTGTGTCCGAATCCAGTTTCAAAGAAGGAACGTTTGTTACACAATTTGGACGTAGTCCGTGCTCTAAAATTCTATTTAGAGGCTACTAAAGATTTCAGACAAACATCTTCTTTGTTTGTTGTTTATTCTGGTAAAAGGAGAGGTCAAAAAGCAACTTTTACCTCTCTTTCTTTTTGGTTTAAAAGCATTATCCGATTGGCTTATGAGACTGCCGGACGGCAGCCTCCTGAAAGAATCACAGCTCACTCCACTAGGGCTGTGGTTTCCACATGGGCCTTCAAGAACGAGGCTTCTGTTGACCAGATATGTAAGGCAGCGACTTGGTCTTCACTGCACACTTTTGCCAAATTTTACAAATTTGATACTTTTGCTTCTTCGGAGGCTATTTTTGGGAGAAAGGTTTTGCAAGCCGTGGTGCCTTCCATTTAGGTGACCTGATTTGCTCCCTCCCTTCATCCGTGTCCTAAAGCTTTGGTATTGGTTCCCACAAGTAAGGATGACGCCGTGGACCGGACACACCTATGTTGGAGAAAACAGAATTTATGCTTACCTGATAAATTACTTTCTCCAACGGTGTGTCCGGTCCACGGCCCGCCCTGGTTTTTTTTAATCAGGTCTGATGAATTATTTTCTCTAACTACAGTCACCACGGTATCATATGGTTTCTCCTATGCATATTTCCTCCTGTACGTCGGTCGAATGACTGGGGTAGGCGGAGCCTAGGAGGGATCATGTGACCAGCTTTGCTGGGCTCTTTGCCATTTCCTGTTGGGGAAGAGAATATCCCCACAAGTAAGGATGACGCCGTGGACCGGACACACCGTTGGAGAAAGTAATTTATCAGGTAAGCATAAATTCTGTTTTCGCACAAAATTTCCTCCAGGCTCTGATTGGCTGAATTATAATTGTTAATTGTCTTAGCTCTTTAGGAATCTTGGATGTAGGCATATGCGCGAGGGCTTTGAGGGAGAGAGGTGCGACCAGTCCCTCCTCCACATCACATAGCGAGAAATTATTTGTTCCTTGGAACCAATCAATAACATACTTTATATTGGCCGCAATGTTATACGCCTCTATATCCGGGATGGCTAGTCCCCCCCCCCCTCCCTCCTTGCACACATACGTTTAAGCGCTATTCTAGGCCTTCTTTCCTTCCAAATAAATCGTCTTATAATTTTATTAATTATCTCGCTATCTTTTTTCAATAATAAAAGTGGCAGTGCCTGAAATATGTATAAGAATTTAGGTAGTGAGATCATTTTGATTAACTGAACTCTGCCGGACAAAGATAAGGGTAGATTCATCCACCTCTCTATATCTTTCTCGAAAGAGCTAATAAGTGTTGAAAAATTTAATTTATACCAATTCCTCGGGTCTGCTGTGAACTTGATTCCCAAATACGTAATGTATTCTTTTGCCTCTTTGAACGGGGTTGTAGGTGAGTTTTTATCCTTTATTAACCACAGTATTTCCGATTTGTCCTTGTTAATAGCAAACCCCGTAAAGGACTGAAATCTGTCCAAGGTATTGATAATCAGGGACAAGTTATTTTCCAAATTCTGCGTAAAAATGAGGAGATCGTCTGCGTATATAGCTTGCTGGATTTTAAAAGCACCAATATCGATTCCCTCCAATTTTCCCCTAAAATATATGGCCAGAGGCTCCAATGCTAGATTGAAGAGCAGGGGTGAGATAGGACACCCCTGCCTTGTGCCCCGTTGCAAGCAGAATTTATCTGAGAGGCTAGAGTTGATTACTAGCGCAGCTACAGGTGCATTATACAGCTTGAGGAGGACATTTAAAAAATTACCTCTGAATCCAAACTTTTCTAATGATGTGAACATATGGTCCCAGATCAGCGAGTCGAAGGCCTTCTGTGTGTCTATAGTTATCACTGCCGCATCTTTCGCTGTGAATATGCCTTCTTTAATTGCCATATCACAGTAATCTATCACTACCTCCAACTTCCTGAGATTTTTAACCAATGTTCTCCCTTTCATAAATCCAGTTTGGTCTGGATGTATAAGTGGACTGATAGCCAGTTGTAGCCTGTTTGCCAGAATGTGTGTCAGTATCTTATAATCCACATTCAGTAGTGATATGGGCCTATACGATTCCATCTTACTTAGATCCTTCCCTTGTTTTGGTAATAAAACAATCCTAGATTCATTAAAGTAACTAGAGGGGGACTCCCCCTCGTGAAGAAAAGAGTTATATATTTCCCTCACTGTTGGAGTAATTTTCTCTTCAAGAATCTTGTATAATTCTCCTGGGATATCATCAGGGCCAGGTGCCTTGTTGAGCTTCAAATTTTGAATAGCTTTTTGAACTTCATCATCGGTGATCTGGGCGTTTAGATTCATAAGATCTTCCTTTGCTACTTGAGGTACCTTAATAGTACCCCAAAACGCCTCCTTCTCCTGTTGGTCTACCTCCCTTTTCCCATATAGTTCTTTAAAATACTGTTGAAACTCCTGAGTGATTTCTGACGACAGGCTAACTGTTTTGTCCTTGACTTTGATCATTGTTATAGGCTTGCATCCTTTTTGAGACTTAACCATATTGGCTAAGAATTTCCCAGTTTTATTACCATAGGACATACATTTACTATTCCTTTTAATTTCAGATTGTGTCTCTTTTAGGACACACCAAGTGTCCCTCTGTTTTTTGGCATCTATGTATTGCCTCCAGTTCTCATTATTATTGTTTTGTAAATACCTTTGATACTTATTCACTATTTGATTAGTAAGTTGCATCCAATATTTATTATTTATTTTCTTCCTTTTAACAAGGAAGGCCAGAATTTCACCACGAATCACGGCCTTAAAGGCCTGCCAAAATATTTCCTTACTCTTAACTGAATCTTTATTATTAAGGGCATATTCGTCCCATTTACTGCATAAGAAATTTCGAAATCTAAGATTTGTGTATAAATATTTCGGAAAAAAGAATTTATTCCCGGGTGTACTATTACCGTTTGTTACTAAACGTAGCAATATTGGTGCATGATCCGATATTGTGATTGGGGTAATTGTAGCTTTTTGAACTAGAGAGAATAGGTTTTTACTAATTAGAAACATGTCTATCCGCGAGAGTGATTTGTGTGCTTTAGACAAGCAAGTGTATTCTTGAGTATCTGGAAAATTATTTCTCCAAATATCCAATAAATCCAAATTATAACACAATTTTTTAAAGATTCTAGAGTCCCTATTTCCGACATGTTCCCTATTCCCTGTCCTTTTCCTGTCCATAATTTCAGATGCCACCATGTTTAGATCTCCTCCTATTACCATATTCTGTCCTAATTCTGCCAATTTGGCTTGCAATAAGTTCCAAAATGGGCCCTTCTTTTCGTTTGGACCATATATGTTACACAGTATAATTATCTTCCCCCCAATTTCCAACTTCAAAATAATAAACCTACCCTGAGGGTCTATTTCCTTTTGGAGAATCTGATATTGTAAATTATTTCTAAACAAAATAGCCACTCCTTTCTTCCTCCGGTTACCGGGGGCGTACACTACCTCCCCAACCCATCCCCATCTTAGTTTCTGGCTTTCCGTACTATTTAAGTGCGTTTCCTGTAGCATACCTATATCTACCTTTAATTTATTCAAATACTGTAAGACCATCTTCCTTTTGATTGGCGAGGTAAAAATCCCCACATTCCATGAGCCTATGTTATAGTTCTTAGTCATTCTTGTTTATGCAGTGGGGGTAAGCCATAACTGAAAGGGAGTGAGAGAAGAAAGAAAGGAAGAGGGGAAAGGAGAAAAAAAAAAAAAGGTCGCAAACACCCATACTCATTCACACAACCCTCCCTCATCCTCCACCCCCCTTCATCCTTATCCAACAGTTCCATGTTCAAATTGTCCCAATTTTTGCTTTTCCTCCCTTAGGAAATTTTCTGCTTCTTGTGGATTCTCAAAAGTTTTAAACCCCTCCTGAGTTTTAATGCTAATTTTAGCTGGGTAGAGTAGCCTAATTGATCTACCTTCCTGTATTAGGCGAGAGCATAGAGGTGCACACTGTCTTCTCCTAGTGGAAGTCTCAAACGAGAAATCTTGGAAAATAAGAAATTTCTTATTTTGATACATAGCACCCTTTTGAAGCCTAAAAGCTCTTAAAATCTTAGCCTTGTCCTGAAAGTTTAAATACCTGATAATAATAGGTCTAGGTCTATCCTTGCCTTCCTCCTGCTGCCTGGGAGCCCCAATCCTATGTGCCCGTTCAACTGGTAGGCCCTGCTCTCCCTCAGGCATAGAGAGTATAGAGGGTAACTGAACTGCTGCAAAATGTAACAAATCCTTTTCTAAAAGGGTTTCAGAAATGCCAATTATTCTCAAGTTATTTCTCCTCGATCTGTTCTCGAGATCCTCCACTTTATCATTTAAGTATTTAACCTGTTTCCGTATTATTGTTAATTCCTGATCTTTCTCAATGTCCCTATCCTCTAGGTCTGAGATGCGTTGTTCCACCAGGCCTACTCTAGCCAGTATTTGTTTTGTTTCCTGTGAGATAGACTCTATAGTATTTTGTATAGCCTCAAACTTGGGCATGAAAAGTGCACTCATCTGTTTCAGCAGCTCAGTGTTAGTTGTCAAATCAGGCCCTGCCTCCTGCGAGGTTTCTGAACTTAGTTCTGTACTACGTCTGGGTTGTTTTTTCTCTTGTTGCCTTCTCCCTGTCATATTTACAATTTTATTTCCAGCGGACACTGAAATAAATTTATCCATAAGGGACTTGGCACTATTGTCCCTGCTTTCCCTATATAACTTCCTCGTATTTGTGTCTCCTTCTATCACTGTCCTCCTTTTGATTAGCCTTTTAGCAGCTGTGAAGCTCCTATTGACCTCTCCTCTTTTGTCCTCAAGGTTCCTCTATATATTGTTATTACCAAAACCAATATTAAAGCAGAGCTAAGAAAAGAAGAAAAGTCTTACAGCTTCTCTTCCTCTCCTCCCTCCCTGACTTATCCCCAAACACCCACATAGTGCATAGTGCCAAAATCACTATATGAGCGAACACAGTGACATAAACACACAGTGCATATACCTTACAAAAGTGATATAATACTTAATTAGATTCCTATCAAAATCAATCCCATATATCCTACTATTCCCAAAGTCAAAGGGCTATTTATGTGTCTAGTGCCCCTGTCTTCTGTCTTTAAACCTAATTTACATTAATTCTACAGTGCACAGTTTCTAAATCAATAAATAAGATACAAAAAAGAAGTAACAAATCCAACATCCCTTCAGGACTTGTAAATAAAGAATGAATAACTAAATGTGATACTTAAATAGCTTCTGTGCCATCACAGTCCCAAATGTCCAAATGTGTTGAATAACAAAATAAGAGTCCTTTCTTCCCCTAGATATTTCCTCTGGGCAATCTGGGGTGATCCTTTATCCGTGTCCTAGTTTCTCCCCAGTTTTTGCTTCAGCGAATCTGTTGAAATAAAAGAAAGAAGGGGTGCCCCATGTGTGTATCCATAAAAAAGGTGAAGATAAACCTAGGCTAGGGCCATACAGGGTACTCACATGTTCCAGAGGCACCCACATGTGCCAGTAGAAGCGGGCTGAACCTTTAGCAGCAGTTCAGCATGCTGTTTCTCTCCTGGAGGATGTTGCTTTTCTTCCAAATTTCGGTAAACATGTAAAGGGGACATAAAATACAGTACCCTGTGTGAATCCGCTAAGAAAACAAGCATGAAATGTGTACAGAGCAGTTTTTAGGGTACTCACAAACACAGCGGCACTCTCTTGTGCCAGTTGTCGCAGGCTAAACCTTTTACAGCAGTCTAGCACGCTGTCCTCAGTTGCAATGTATCAGTGTTCCTCCGGTACATAAGTCAGAGAAGGAGACATAATACAAACCACACATGTGTGACTCTATCATAAACAGTGCATATATCATTGGTTAGCTTACAGAGTGATACTCACAAGCGTTGCGGCACTCCTGTGTGCCTTTGGAAGCAGGCTGGACCTTTTAACAGCAGTCCAGCACGCTGATTTCTGTGGTGCCCACGTGTCTGTTTTTCCAAAGAACTTTTTTAGGTTTAAAATATGCTGATGAATTTGCTGTTTTTAGGACTTAACTTTTAAATTTAACCTTATATCTAAGGGGGGGCGGGGGAAATAACCCTTTTCCCTTTTCCACAGCCCTAAATTCCTGGGGCAAGTCCTAGCAGGTCGCCTTTGTTACTGACCAAACTCGCGGCATAGAATGTGAGTACTTGAGGAGGCTAAGCAAAAGTAATCCTTATCCCCCGTGGTATACCAGTGAGTTTTGGGAGGGAATAACCTTTTACTACAGCCTATCAAGGGGGAAAGGTATCAGTGTGCCGTGTCAGTATCTACTACCTTAATTCCTTTTTAAGCCGCCTTCCCTTAACCACCCATCTTGCCTAACGAGTTCTCTAGCCGCTTGCGGGGACCAGGAAGTGAGACCATCCGCCGTCGGCTGTGGATTCCGATCGCCACTTCCGTCTCACTGCGCTGGTTCCCCGTCCTTCGATCTCTCCCGCCGGTTCCGCTAACAGCGTTCACCCTGCGTGTCCCTCGCCTCGGCGCTCCTTACGTGCGCCAACGCCAAGCGTGCCGCAATAGCTCCTAGGACCGCCCCCCCTGAGACAGGACCTTCTAATTCAGGGTCCTTTCAACCATCCAAATCTAATTTCTCTGAGGCTGACTGCATGGAGATTGAACGCTTGATTCTATCAAAGCGTGGCTTCTCGGAGTCGGTTATTGATACCTTAATACAGGCTAGGAAGCCTGTTACCAGAAAAATTTACCATAAGATATGGCGTAAATATTTATATTGGTGTGAATCCAAGAGTTACTCATGGAGTAAGGTTAGGATTCCTAGGATATTGTCCTTTCTACAAGAGGGTTTAGAAAAGGGCTTATCTGCTAGTTCGTTAAAGGGACAGATTTCTGCTCTGTCTATTCTTCTACACAAACGTCTGGCTGAAGTTCCAGACGTTCAGGCTTTTTGTCAGGCTTTAACTAGGATTAAGCCTGTGTTTAAGACTGTTGCTCCGCCGTGGAGCTTAAACTTAGTTCTTAATGTTCTTCAAGGCGTTCCATTTGAACCCCTTCATTCCATTGATATCAAGCTGTTATCCTGGAAGGTTTTGTTTTTGATGGCTATTTCCTCGGCTCGAAGAGTCTCTGAGTTATCTGCCTTACATTGTGATTCTCCTTATCTGATTTTTCATTCAGACAAGCTAGTTCTGCGTACTAAACCTGGGTTCTTACCTAAGGTAGTTACTAACAGGAATATCAATCAAGAGATTGTTGTTCCATCACTGTGTCCTAACCCTTCTTCAAAGAAGGAACGACTTTTGCATAATCTGGACGTAGTCCGTGCCCTGATGTTCTATTTGCAGGCAACTAAAGATTTTCGTCAAACTTCTTCCCTGTTTGTCATTTACTCTGGACAGAGAAGAGGTCAAAAGGCTTCGGCTACCTCTCTCTCTTTTTGGCTTCGTAGCATAATACGTTTAGCCTATGAGACTGCTGGACAGCAGCCTCCTGAAAGGATTACAGCTCATTCTACTAGAGCTGTGGCTTCCACCTGGGCCTTTAAAAATGAGGCCTCTGTTGAACAGATTTGCAAGGCTGCGACTTGGTCTTCGCTTCACACCTTTTCAAAATTTTACAAATTTGACACTTTTGCTTCTTCGGAGGCTATTTTTGGGAGAAAGGTACTTCAGGCAGTGGTTCCTTCTGTTTAATGTTCCTGCCTTGTCCCTCCCTTCATCCGTGTACTTTAGCTTTGGTATTGGTATTCCATAAGTAATGGATGACCCGTGGACTGACTACACTTAACAAGAGAAAACATAATTTATGCTTACCTGATAAATTTATTTCTCTTGTAGTGTAGTCAGTCCACGGCCCGCCCTATCTTTAAGGCAGATCTAAATTTTAATTAAACTCCAGTCACCACTGCACCCTATGGTTTCTCCTTTCTCGTCTGCTTTGGTCGAATGACTGAATATGACATGTGAGGGGAGGAGCTATATAGCAGCTCTGCTTGGGTGATCCTCTTGCAGCTTCCTGTTAGGAAGAGATATATTCCATAAGTAATGGATGACCCGTGGACCGACTACACTACAAGAGAAATAAATTTATCAGGTAAGCATAAATTATGTTTTTAAGGTTTACTGTCCCTTTAATTAGTGATCACCAATCTTATGCTACCTGATAATAATGCAACCAGTGTGGTAAAACATTTTGCAAACCTAACCCTAATAAAAAAGTAATGGTATAATACTTGGATTATGCAATGTAAACTATAGAGCAGTGATTTTTAACCTTTTTTTTGCCGTGATTATGTCACACTGTTGTCAGTCTGCCGTGGCACACCTGAGGATCTCTCACGGCACACTAGTGTGCCACGGCACACTGGTTGAAAAACACTGCTATAGAGAAACTAATTGCCGGGATTTTGTAAAAATACCAAGCAAAACAATGCAAAAAATATCTGTGTCATGCAGTTTGAAGAAAAGGACGTGCAGTGGGGAAAACAACCCTTGGTATGGTGTTTTACAATGTTATTTCTATTATCTCATTTGCTTCATTCTCTTGGTGTTTTTTTGTTGAAAAGTATACCTAGGTAGGCTCAGGAACAGCAATGCATTAGTGGGAGCTAGCAGCTGATTGGTGGCTGCACATATATGCCTTTTGTCATCGTCTCACTCTGTGTTCAGCTAGCTCCCAGAAGTACATTGCTGCTCCTTTACCAAAGGAGGATATCAAGAGAATGAAGCTAATTTGATAACAGACTTAAAGGGACACTGAACCCAATTTTTTTTCTTTTGTGATTCAGATAGAGCATGCAATTTTAAGCAACTTTCTAATTTACTCCTATTATCAATTTTTCTTTGTTCTCTTGCTATCTTTATTTGAAAAAGAAGGCATCTAAGCTTTTTTTTGGGTTCAGAACTCTGGATAGCACTTTTTTATTGGTGGATGAATTTATCCACCAATCAGCAAGGACAACCCAGGTTGTTCACCAAAAATGGGCCGGCATCTAAACTTACATTCTTGCATTTCAAATAAAGATACCAAGAGAATGAAGAAAATTTGATAATAGGAGTAAATTAGAAAGTTGCTTAAAATGTCATGCTCTATCTGAATCACAAAAGAAAAAAAATAAAATGGGTTCAGTTTCCCTTTAAATTGGAACGTTGTTTAAAATTGTATTCTCTTTCTGAATCTTGAAAGAAAAAAAAATGGTGTTTCATGTCCCTTTAAATTAGCACTGAGGTTGCTTTAAAGGGACATAATACAGTACTCGTATGCTAAAGCACTTGAAAGTAATGCAGTATAACTGTAAAAAGCTGACAAGAAAATATCCCCTGAGCATCACTATGTAAAAAAGGAAGATATTTTACCTCAAAATATATTCAGCTCACATAGTAAGTGCTGTGTAAACAGTTATACAGGTTGGAATAAAAAAAAAAAAAAATAGCAGTGCTGAAGTAATGCTTTGCCTTTGCTGTGATTTAATTGAACTTACTTAAACTGAATAGGAAAATAACATGACTGTGCCAGCACGAGGCAGACGCACACTCCCTAACTTGTCCTGGGACAAGCATCCTGACTGGCAGCTTAAATTCTCTTTACAGTGGGGTGAGAATACTTACGAATTTGATGTAAAACATCAAGTCCATGAGCTAGTGACGTATGGGATATACATTCCTACCAGGAGGGGCAAAGTTTCCCAAACCTCAAAATGCCTACAAATACACCCCTCACCACACCCACAAATCAGTTTTTACAAACTTTGCCTCCTATGGAGGTGGTGAAGTAAGTTTGTGCTAGATTCTACGTTGATATGCGCTCCGCAGCAGGTTGGAGCCCGGTTTTCCTCTCAGCGTGCAGTGAATGTCAGAGGGATGTGAAGAGAGTATTGCCTATTTGAATTCAATGATCTCCTTCTACGGGGTCTATTTCATAGGTTCTCTGTTATCGGTCGTAGAGATTCATCTCCCTTTTCAGATCGACGATATACTCTTATATATATATACCATTACCTCTGCTGATTTTCGTTTCAGTACTGGTTTGGCTTTCTACAACATGTAGATGAGTGTTCTGGGGTAAGTCTTATTCTCTGTGACACTCTAAGCTATGGTTGGGCACTTTTTTATAAAGTTCTAAATATATGTATTCAAACATTTATTTGCCTTGACTCAGGATGTTCAACATTCCTTATTTTCAGGCGTCATACGTTTCCCCGGAAGGTCGCGTCATTTTTGACGTTCTTTTGCGCCAAAAATGTCGGCGTTCCGGATGTGGCGTCATTTTTGGCGCCAAAAGCATTTAGGCGCCAAATAATGTGGGCGTCTTATTTGGCGCTAAAAAATATGGGCGTCACTTTTGTCTCCACATTATTTAAGTCTCATTATTTATTGCTTCTGGTTGCTAGAAGCTTGTTCACTGGCATTTTTCCCATTCCTGAAACTGTCATTTAAGGAATTTGATCAATTTTGCTTTATATGGTGTTTTTTCTATTACATATTGCAAGATGTCCCACGTTGAAGCTGAGTCAGAAGATACTTCTGGAAAATCGCTGCCTGGTGCTGGAGCTACCAAAGCTAAGTGTATCTGCTGTAAACTTTTGGTAGCTGTTCCTCCAGCTGTTGTTTGTATTGAATGTCATGAAAAACTTGTTAATGCAGATAATATTTACTTTAGTAAAGTTACATTACCTGTTGCTGTTCCGTCAACATCTAATACTCAGAGTGTTCCTGATAACATAAGAGATTTTGTTTCTAAATCCATTAAGAAGGCTATGTCTGTTATTCCTCCTTCTAGTAAACGTAAAAAGTCTTTTAAAACTTCTCATTTTTCAGATGAATTTTTAAATGAACATCATCTTTCTGATTCTGATAATGGTTCTTCTGGTTCAGAGGATTCTGTCTCAGAGGTTGATGCTGATAAATCTTCATATTAATTTAAAATGGAATTTATTCGTTCTTTACTTAAAGAAGTCCTAATTGCATTAGAAATTGAGGATTCTGGTCCTCTTGATACTAAATCTAAATGTTTAGATAAGGTTTTTAAATCTCCTGTAGTTATTCCAGAAGTTTTTCCTGTTCCTGGTGCTATTTCTGAAGTAATTTCCAGGGAATGGAATAATTTGGGTAATTCATTTACTCCTTCTAAACGTTTTAAGCAATTATATCCTGTGCCATCTGACAGATTAGAATTTTGGGACAAAATCCCTAAGGTTGATGGGGCTGTCTCTACTCTTGCTAAGCGTACTAACATTCCTACGGCAGATGGTACTTCCTTTAAGGATCCTTTAGATAGGAAAATTGAATCCTTTCTGAGAAAAGCTTACTTGTGTTCAGGTAATCTTCTTAGACCTGCTATATCTTTGGCGGATGTTGCTGCAGCTTCAACTTTTTAGTTGGAAGCTTTAGCGCAACAAGTAACAGATCATAATTCTCATAGCATTATTATTCTTCTTTGCATACTTTTACTAAATTCTACCATTTTGATGTGTTTTCTTCTTCTGAAGCTGTTTTTGGTAGAAAAGTACTTCAGGCAGCTGTTTCAGTTTGAATCTTCTGCTTATAATTTCACTTTTTTTCATTATAAAATTTAAACTTTATTTTGGGTGTGGATTATTTTTCAGCGGAATTGGCTGTCTTTATTTTTATCCCTCCCTCTCTAGTGACTCTTGCGTGGAAAGATCCACATCTTGGGTAGTCATTATCCCATACGTCACTAGCTCATGGACTCTTGCTAATTACATGAAAGAAAACATAATTTATGTAAGAACTTACTTGATAAATTCATTTCTTTCATATTAGCAAGAGTCCATGAGGCCCACCCTTTTTGTGGTGGTTATGATTTTTTTGTATAAAGCACAATTATTCCAATTCCTTATTTTTTATGTTTTCGCAATTTTTTCTTATCACCCCACTTCTTGGCTATTCGTTAAACTGATTTGTGGGTGTGGTGAGGGGTGTATTTGTAGGCATTTTGAGATTTGGGAAACTTTGCCCTTCCTGGTAGGAATGTATATCCCATACGTCACTAGCTCATGGACTCTTGCTAATATGAAAGAAATGAATTTATCAGGTAAGTTCTTACATAAATTATGTTTTTTACATAGAGATGTTCAGGTGATATTTTCTAGTCTGCTTTTACAGCTATGCTGCATCAGTTTTATGTGCGTCAACATTTGGGTGTCGTGTCCCTTTAAATTGATCACATTCTAGGGTTATATTTTGACTTTCATTGTGATTGTTCCAAACCCTATCAGATCTATTTTATTTTGCTCTCTCTCCCCCTCTCTTTTGCTCTCTTTCCCCCCTCTTTTGCGATCTCTCTCCCGGCCACGCCCACTCCACCCGACCACACCCACACAACCACGCCCATCCTGGTGCTCCCGCCGGCCACGCCCCCTGCCATGGCCGCTTCATCCCACCCTCTCTGCCCTCTCATACGGCCAGGTATGTTTGTCACCAATGTTGGATCACAGCTGTTTTGCCTCCTCACCCACACCTCTAACCAATGTGTGAATCACTGATGCTTTGCCTCGTGCACACCTCTGTCACTGAAGGCCAGGTATGTTTGTCTCTACTGCACATGAAAGCTTCGGACAAACATACCTGGCCTTTTATATTATAGGATAACAACCTTTAGCAGAAGTTGGGATAAGCCCAAGTAAAGACTGCGATAAATTAGCCACTCCTAGTCTAATGGTATAGAAAATTACAAAAATGAATTTATATTGAAGAAGAAAAAAAACACATCAAAATTCAAGACATAATCTCAATGCATGATATACCTTCCCAGCCTACTGAGAATAAATGTAGATATAGATAACAGCAACAATACACACTAATAATATGGTTGCATCCTTATAATCACTATTAGCAGGCACTTAAAGGGACACATAAGGCAAAATTAAACTTTCATAATTCAGATAGAGCATGTCATTTTAAACAACTTTGCAATTTACTTTCATTAACAAAATGTGCACAGTATTTTTATAGTTACATTTTTTATGTCCCCAGCTCCTCCTGAGCATGTGCAAGAATTCACAGAATATACGTATATACATTTGTGATTGGCGAAGGAGTGGAAATACTCCCTACACTTTCTCATCATTATGGAAGGCATTAAACAATCACAACCGGATATTCCATTGTGCAATCTGGTTTTAGACTTACTTGAAGGAGTGCTATTTATTTTATGAGTTTTCTTGAGTCAAATAAATTAACGACTCTTTTACTTAAAGGGACACTAAACCCACAAAAAACATAATTTATGCTTACCTGATAAATTTATTTCTCTTGTAGTGTATTCAGTCCACGGGTCATCCATTACTTATGGGATATATTCCTTTCCCAACAGGAAGTTGCAAGAGGATCACCCAAGCAGAGCTGCTATATAGCTCCTCCCCTCACATGTCATATCCAGTCATTCGACCGAAACAAGACAAGAAAGGAGAAACCATAGGGTACAGTGGTGACTGGAGTTTAATTAAAATTTAGATCTGCCTCAAAAAAGACAGGGCGGGCCGTGGACTGAATACACTACAAGAGAAATAAATTTATCAGGTAAGCATAAATTATGTTTTCTCTTGTTAAGTGTATTCAGTCCACGGGTCATCCATTACTTATGGGATACCAATACCAAAGCTAAAGTACACGGATGATGGGAGGGACAAGGCAGGAACTTTAAACGGAAGGAACCACTGCCTGTAGAACCTTTCTCCCAAAAACAGCCTCCGAAGAAGCAAAAGTGTCAAATTTGTAAAATTTTGAAAAGGTATGAAGCGAAGACCAAGTCGCAGCCTTGCAAATCTGTTCAACAGAGGCCTCATTCTTAAAGGCCCAGGTGGAAGCCACAGCTCTAGTGGAATGAGCTGTAATTCTTTCAGGGGGCTGCTGTCCAGCAGTCTCATAGGCTAAACGTATTATGCTACGAAGCCAAAAAGAGAGAGAGGTAGCCGAAGCTTTTTGACCTCTCCTCTGTCCAGAGTAAACGACAAACAGGGAAGAAGTTTGACGAAAATCTTTAGTTGCCTGTAAATAGAACTTCAGGGCACGGACTACGTCCAGATTATGCAAAAGTCGCTCCTTCTTTGAAGAAGGATTAGGACACAATGATGGAACAACAATCTCTTGATTGATATTTCTGTTAGAAACTACCTTAGGTAAGAACCCAGGTTTAGTACGCAGAACTACCTTGTCTGAATGGAAAATCAGATAAGGAGAATCACAATGTAAGGCAGATAACTCAGAGACTCTTCGAGCCGAGGAAATAGCCATCAAAAACAGAACTTTCCAAGATAACAGCTTAATATCAATGGAATGAAGGGGTTCAAACGGAACACCTTGAAGAACTTTAAGAACCAAGTTTAAGCTCCACGGCGGAGCAACAGTCTTAAACACAGGCTTAATCCTAGCCAAAGCCTGACAAAAAGCCTGAACGTCTGGAAATTCTGCCAGACGTTTGTGTAGAAGAATAGAAAGAGCAGAAATCTTTCCCTTTAACGAACTAGCAGATAAGCCCTTTTCTAAACCCTCTTGTAGAAAAGACAATATCCTAGGAATCCTAACCTTACTCCCTGAGTAACTCTTGGATTCGCACCAATATAAATATTTACGCCAAATCTTATAGTAAATTTTTCTGGTAACAGGTTTCCGAGCCTGTATTAAGGTATCAACAACCGACTCCGAGAAGCCACGCTTTGATAGAATCAAGCGTTCAGTCTCCATGCAGTCAGCCTCAGAGAAATTAGATTTGGATGGTTGAAAGGACCCTGAATTAGAAGGTCCTGCCTCAGAGGCAGAGGCCATGGTGGACAGGACGACATGTCCACTAGGTCTGCATACCAGGTCCTTCGTAGCCACGCAGGCGCTATCAGAATCACCAATGCTTTCTCCTGTTTGATCTTGGCAATCAATCGAGGAAGAAGCGGAAACGGTGGAAACACATAAGCCATGTTGAAAACTCAAGGGGCTGCTAGAGCATCTATCAGCGCCGCTCCCGGGTCCCTGGACCTGGATCCGTAACAAGGAAGTTTGGCGTTCTGGCGAGACGCCATGAGATCCAGTTCTGGTTTGCCCCAACGATGAATCAGTTGAGCAAAGACCTCCGGATGAAGTTCCCACTGCCCCGGATGAAAAGTCTGGCGACTTAGAAAATCCGCCTCCCAGTTCTCCACGCCTGGGATATAGATCGCTGACAGGTGGCAAGAGTGAGACTCTGCCCAGCGAATTATCTTTGAGACTTCCAACATCGCTAGGGAACTCCTGGTTCCCCCTTGATGGTTGATGTAAGCCACAGTCGTGATGTTGTCCGACTGAAATCTGATGAACCCCAGTGTCGCCAACTGAGGCCAAGCTAGAAGGGCATTGAATATTGCTCTTAATTCCAGAATATTTATTGGGAGGAGTTTCTCCTCCTGAGTCCACAATCCCTGAGCCTTCAGGGAGTTCCAGACTGCGCCCCAACCTAGAAGGCTGGCATCTGTTGTTACAATCGTCCAATCTGGCCTGCGAAAGGTCATACCCCTGGACAGATGGACTCGAGAAAGCCACCAGAGAAGAGAATCTCTGGTCTCTTGATCCAGATTTAGTAGAGGGGGCAAATCTGAGTAATCCCCATTCCATTGACTTAGCATGCATAATTTCAGCGGTCTGAGATGCAGGCGTGCAAATGGTACTATGTCCATTAAGCCGATTACTTCCATGCACTGAGCTACTGACGGGTGTGGAATGGAATGAAGGGCACGGCAAGCATTTAGAAGTTTTGATAACCTGGACTCCGTCAGGTAAATTTTCATCTCTACAGAATCTATAAGAGTCCCTAGGAAGGGAACCCTTGTGAGTGGTAATAGAGAACTCTTTTCCACGTTCACCTTCCACCCATGCGACCTCAGAAATGCCAGAACTATCTCTGTATGAGACTTGGCAATTTGAAAACTTAACGCTTGTATCAGAATGTCGTCTAGGTACGGAGCCACCGCAATGCCTCGCGGTCTTAGTACCGCCAGAAGTGAGCCCAGAACCTTTGTAAAAATTCTCGGGGCCGTAGCTAACCCGAAGGGAAGAGCTACAAATTGGTAATGCCTGTCTAGAAAGGCAAATCTTAGGTACCGATAATGATCTTTGTGAATCGGTATGTGAAGGTAGGCATCCTTTAAGTCCACTGTGGTCATATACTGACCCTCTTGGATCATGGGTAGGATGGTTCGAATAGTTTCCATTTTGAATGATGGAACCCTTAGGAATTTGTTTAAGATTTTTAGGTCCAAGATTGGTCTGAAGGTTCCCTCTTTCTTGGGAACCACAAACAGATTTGAGTAAAATCCTTGCCCTTGTTCCGTCCGCGGAACTAGGTGGATCACCCCCATTAGTAAGAGGTCTTGTACACAGCGTAGAAACGCCTCTTTCTTTATTTGGTTTGCTGATAACCTTGAAAGATGAAATCTCCCTTGTGGAGGAGAAGCTTTGAAGTCCAGAAGATATCCCTGAGATATGATCTCCAACGCCCAGGGATCCTGGACATCTCTTGCCCAAGCCTGGGCGAAGAGAGAAAGTCTGCCCCCCACTAGATCCGTTTCCGGATAGGGGGCCCTCTCTTCATGCTGTCTTAGGGGCAGAAGCAGGTTTTCTGGCCTGCTTGCCCTTGTTCCAGGACTGGTTAGCTTTCCAGCCCTGTCTGTAACGAGCAACAGTTCCTTCCTGTTTTGGAGCGGAGGAAGTTGATGCTGCTCCTGCCTTGAAGTTAAGAAAGGCACGAAAATTAGACTGTTTGGCCTTTGATTTGGCCCTGTCCTGAGGAAGAGTATGACCCTTACCTCCAGTAATGTCAGCAATAATTTCTTTCAAACCGGGCCCAAATAAGGTCTGCCCTTTGAAAGGAATATTAAGCAATTTAGATTTACAAGTCACGTCAGCTGACCAGGATTTAAGCCATAGCGCTCTGCGCGCCTGGATGGCGAATCCGGAGTTCTTAGCCGTTAGTTTGGTTAAATGTACAACGGCATCAGAAACAAATGCGTTAGCTAGCTTAAGTGCTTTAAGCTTGTCCATAATCTCATTCAATGGAGCTGTGCTAATGGCCTCTTCCAGAGACTCAAACCAGAATGCCGCAGCAGCAGTGACAGGCGCAATGCATGCAAGGGGCTGTAAGATAAAACCTTGTTGAACAAACATTTTCTTAAGGTAACCTTCTAATTTTTTATCCATTGGATCCGAAAAAGCACAACTATCCTCCACCAGGATAGTGGTACGCTTAGCTAAAGTAGAAACTGCTCCCTCCACCTTAGGGACCGTCTGCCATAAGTCTCGTGTGGTGGCGTCTATTGGAAACATTTTCCTAAATATAGGAGGAGGGGAAAAGGGCACACCGGGTCTATCCCACTCCTTGCTAATAATCTCTGTAAGCCTTTTAGGTATAGGAAAAACGTCAGTACACACCGGCACCGCATAGTATCTATCCAGCCTACATAATTTCTCTGGAATTGCAACCGTGTTACAATCATTCAGAGCCGCTAATACCTCCCCTAGCAATACACGGAGGTTCTCAAGCTTAAATTTAAAATTAGAAATCTCTGAATCCGGTCTCCCTGGATCAGATCCGTCACCCACAGAATGAAGCTCTCCGTCCTCATGTTCTGCAAATTGTGACGCAGTATCGGACATGGCTCTCACATAATCAGCGCGCTCTGCCCTTAACCCAGAGCTATCGCGCTTGCCTCTTAATTCTGGCAATTTAGATAATACTTCTGTCATAACAGTAGCCATGTCTTGCAAAGTGATTTGTATGGGCCTCTCTGATGTACTTGGCGCCACAATATCACGCACCTCCTGAGCGGGAGGCGAAGGTACTGACACGTGAGGAGAGTTAGACGGCATAACTTCCCCCTCGTTGTCTGGTGATAATTTCTTTACAGGTAAAGACTGACTTTTTTTTAAAGTGACATCAATGCATTTAGTACACATATTTCTATGGGGCTCCACATTGGCCTTCAAACATAGTGAACAAACAGATGCATCTGTGTCAGACATGTTTAAACAGACTAGCAATGAGACTAGCAAGCTTGGAAAATACTTTCAAATAAATTTACAAGCAATATAAAAAAACGCTACTGCGCCTTTAAGAAGCACAAAAAAAAAAAAAACTGTCACAGTTTAAATAACAATGAACCAAATAAGTTATAGCAACCAAATTTTCACAGCAAATGTATTAAGTTAGCAAAGGATTGCACCCACCAGCAAATGGATGATTAACCCCTTAATACCCAAAACGGATAATCAATTTAACAATTAACGTTTTTATCACAGTCAAACACACTGTCACAGGTCTGCTGTGACTGATTACCTCCCTCAAAATGAATTTTGAAGACCCCTGAGCTCTCTAGAGACGTCCTGGATCATGGAGGAAGAAGCAGGAAGACTGTGACTGAATTTTTACTGCGCAAAAAAGCGCTAAAATAGGCCCCTCCCACTCATATTACAACAGTGGGAAACTTCAGTTAACTGTTTCTATGCAGAAATATACGTTAGCCATGTGGAAAAAATCATGCCCCAATAAGTTTTATCACCAAAGTACCTCACAAAAACGATTAACATGCCAGTAAACGTTTTAACATCCATTTTAAAGGTTATGTAGTGTTATTAATAAGCCTGCTACCAGTCGCTTCTACTGCAGTTAAGGCTCATACATTACTTCAGTGTTAACAGTATTTTCTTAGTCAAATTCCATTCCTTAGAAAATTACTTTACTGCACATACACTCATCAGCCTGATACCAGTCGCTACTACTGCATTTAAGGCTGTACTTACATTACATCGGTATCAGCAGTATTTTCTTAGTCAATTCCATTCCTTAGAAAAATAATTTACTGCACATACCTCGTTTGCAGGAGACCCCGCATGCTATTCCCTTTTCTGAAGTTACCCCACTCCTCAGAATGTGCGAGAACAGCCAGTGGATCTTAGTTACTTCTGCTAAGATCATAGAAAACGCAGGCAGATTCTTCTTCTAAATACTGCCTGAGAGAAAAACAGCACACTCCGGTGCCATTTAAAATAACAAACTTTTGATTGAAGAAATAATTAAGTATAAAAACTCCACACTCCTCTCACACCTTCCTACTATGTTGAGTGTTGCAAGAGAATGACTGGATATGACATGTGAGGGGAGGAGCTATATAGCAGCTCTGCTTGGGTGATCCTCTTGCAACTTCCTGTTGGGAAGGGAATATATCCCATAAGTAATGGATGACCCGTGGACTGAATACACTTAACAAGAGAAAAAGTTATATGCAATTGCAAAATGTATAAATTTTACATAATTTTGTAATGTACATTCTGTTTCAAATAATTACAGTTTAGTAGAAATCCTGTTAGTAAAATTAAACTATTTCCAAACCCACCGCCGGCTATGCTTTTGCATTGTCTAATCCCGACCGATAACCCAGGTTATACAAATGGCGACTTATTGCCGTCATGCGCAGACCCGCAGTATCAATAGCAGAGCGGATGATGCGCGATATGCTGAATCTACCTTTACGTTACTCTCAGCAAACTAGCAGACCCGCTGTATCGATAGCAGAGTGGATGATGGAGCTGTACAGAGCAGGTAAGAGCGGTGCGCTGCGAGAATCTCCCTACAAATAACGAGCATTAATACCCTATTTACATTAATTACAAACAAATAATTAATGAAACATTTATTTTGCTTACGATTTGGACGATCATGGGTCGCAGTACGCATGCGCGAGTTTAGGGATCACAGTACGCATGCACATGGTGACGAAATTGTCACTTAATTATATGCATGATAGCGCAATCCGGTTGGAAATGTATTCTTATCGTGCACAACCCATATTGGAGGGTGGGGATTGATGACATCAGCATAGAAAATTAAAGTTTAATTTTATTATGTCAGGAAACATCCTTGGAGTTTAAAAGTAGGTAATTTATAATATATAAATTTTTTATTATGAAATTTGTAGTCCAGGTATGAACAAAAAACAAAAGTTTTGGAATCCTTTAAACGGATTGAAGGTGTGTTTTTTTACAGCAAGGAAGTTGCCATACTCCAAAAGGCTGAAAGTTTAATCTCTACCACAGATAGGAATATATATCCCCTCTGTGTGCAACCCATACCTCACATGTTTGAGGTATAAATAGGTGAGCAAGTTCTCAATTATTCGTTTCATATTCAGAGTGATACTTGTGAAAATACTACACCATAAGTTTTTTGTATTCTATTTTTATTCTCTCCCTTCTCTGAAAGCTGTTTCTGGCCTGCCTACTTTGATTTCTACCTCTTTCCACTGGTGATAGTGGATACATCAGATACAGCAGCCACTGGAATACATCAGGAGAGACTTTTTTACATATATACAATTTGCATTATACGCAGCGCAAATAAAAAAATCTCTTTTATATATATATATATATATAATTTTTTATTTATAGACTAGTCCTAGTAAAGTGGTCTCACACCTTGCTCTCTCTCTTTCCCCTCTCTTTTGCTCGCTCTCCCCCCTCTTTTGTGCTCTCTCTCCTGGCCACGCCCACCCCCACTGACCACACCCCCATCATGGGCTGCCCGACCACGCCCCCTGCCACGGCCGCTTCCTCTGCCCTCTCATACGGCCAAAAGAAGGGGGGGAGTGAGCAAAAAAAAAAGGGGAGAGAGAGAGCAAAAGAGAGGGGGAGAGAGAGAGCACAAAACCAGAGGGGGAAGAGAGAGAGAGCAAGGGTTGGGACCGCTGTACTGCGAAAAATGGCTTGTGTACACAGGCTTTAGGACTAGTCTATAAATAAATAATAAATGAAAATATATATATATATATATATATATATATATATATATACACAAATAAAGGAAGGAGAGATTTCTCTATTTGCGCTGTGTATAATGCAAATGTAAAAAAGTCTCTCCTGATGTATTCCAGTAGCTAATGCATCCACTCTCACCAGTAGAAAGAAGTAGAAATCAAAGTAGGCAGGCCAGAAACAGCTCTCAGAGAAGGGAGAAAATAAAAATAAAATACAAAAAAACTTATGGTGTAGTATTTTCAAAAGTATCACTCTGAATATGAAAGGAATAATTGAAAACTTGCTCACCTATTTATACCTCAAATGTGAGGTATGGGTTGCACACAGAGGGGATATATATTACTATCTGTAATAGAGATGACATTTTCTCATGCTTGCATCAGCCTTTTGGAGTATGGTAACTTCCTTGCCTTAAAAATACACACCTTCAATTATTATTATTGGTTATTTGTAGAGCGCCAACAGATTCCGCACTGGATGCAGTATAATAGCGATGGAATATGATTACCATTCCTAATTAATCTACTTTGCCTGGTTTTATGGGTAATATTGTGACTCTTATTGATTAATTTCTATCCGTTTAAGTAAAAAAGTTGTTAATTTATTTGACTCAAGAAAACTCATAAAATAAATAGCACTCCTTCAAGTAAATCCAAAACCAGATTGCATAATGCAATATCCGGTTGTGATAGTTTAATGCCTTCCACAACGATGAGAAAGTGTAGGGAGTGAGAGGGTAATCCAGTCCTGTTGCAGCACAGACTCCGCACAGCTGTACTTTCTTTAGCTGTATCCTCTGCGGTCTCAGCGGACTGGAAGTGACGTCACTGGCAAGGAAGTTACCATACTCCAAAAGGCTGATGCAAGCCTTTTTACAAATTTCATATCTACCACAGATAGGAATATATATCCCCTCCGTGTGCAACCCATACCTCACATGTTTGAGTAATAAATAGGTGAGCAAGTTTTCAATTATTCGTTTTATATTCAGAGTGATACTTGTGAAAATACTACACCATAAGTTTTTTGTATTCTCTTTTTATTCTCTCCCTTCTCTGAGCGCTGTTACTGGCCTGCCTACATATATATATCGTCTCTCAATTTTATTATATATTCAAAATAGAATCTTCTTAAAAATAAGTAGACGTTTTGGCTCACTGTTGAAAACTTTTCAAGACATTACATCATTTTTAAATTGTTACTATATTCTTATGTCTTTTTTGCTGCAAATTCCTTCAAACAGCTCAGAAATGTTGACATATTTTAGAAAATTCTATTTGGAATATATAATAAACTTGAGTGAAAATTTAAAGTCCTGTGAGTGCCCTTAACTTGTGAGACAATAAATATTGGGACTCAAGGTAGCACCCAGGCATCAAAAAGCTTGACAATAGTGAGTGCATGACAAATATATTTATATATACCTGTATTTCCAATATGCCTAAGTTAAGTCTTAAGTAGACTTGTAAAGCTCAGTATTTTTAAACTGACACTTTTTGGTTTTGAGTTTACAGGCTCAGAAAGATGAACTCGAAGCGATGTTGGAAGTTAGTGAGGGTGAGCAGTTATCTCCAGGCCCCCAACATCTTGGACTTTCAGAAGAAAATATTAGACTGAAGGAAGCTTTGTTAAAGGAGGAGACTTTACATTTGTCTGTCCAAGAAGAACTGAAGAATCTTCAGGAAAAACTAGAGAGCATTGAAGGGAAATGTGCAGAAAGTGAAACTCTAGGATTAGAGAATGCTAAGCTACAAGATGATCTTAGCTCAACCAAAACACAGATTGAGGGCTTCCTTGCTCAGAAAGAGACTTTGGTGGCTGAGTCTCAAATGCTCAGACAGGAACTGGACAAGCAAAAAGTATTAGTGGCCTCAATCAGGCGTGATCTAGAAAATCTGACCACCCAAGAAATTAATTCTGAATCAGAAAGTGAGCAACAGCTGCAGATTAAGATTTCTGAAATTAATAATAATTTGGCCATGGAGATCCAGAGGTCAGAGATATGGGAAAAGAAGTATGTGGAACATGCACAGAAGTGGAAGGAACAAAGTGCAAAAGAGAGAGGAAAACATGGGCAAAAAGAAGGGAAGTGGGTAGAGAAATCTAATCACAATTTAAATACATCCAAGTCTGAAAGAGAATTTAGGAAAGCAGTGCATGCTTCTAAACATGGGAAGGAGCATGGGAAGAGATGGTTAGATGATGATAAAAGGGAATCACAGCATGAAGAGTGGAGGAACAGGAAGCATGAGCACAAAGGTGAGAAGCGAGAACACTGGCAGGAAAAGAAGAACCGACACTGGGATGGGGAGAAAGCCCCTGCAGGAATGAAAGAATTTCACCAGGTGGGAGACAAAACAAAAAAAGATTCTGAGAAGACTAAAGAGTACAGAGGAAGAGACTCTGCTCATAGCCATCATGAAAATACTGAAGGAATCAAGAAACAGAAGCAGTTTCATCATCAACATCGTCATCAGGAAGAGGAAGGGGACAGATTTCACCCCAGAAAAGGGCAAAAAGATTTTTACGAAAATGTAAAAAAAGAACAGCAGAACCGCCAACATAAGGAGCATGATGAGAAATTACAAGGAAAAGATTCCCACCACCGGCACCATGATCACAACAAATTTTGGAAGAAACTATCGGACCATCAATACCGCATCCCTGAAGGTTGCTCTGGCTTGGAAGACTGTGCCAAAAAGGATGGCATGGATCTCTTCAATGTGGAGTTGAAGCCAGTTCAGAGGAAGCAGTTTGAAGATGTTCTTCAGAGTTATCTGGCCAAAGTTGAGCTTTCTAATCATCTCCCAGAACTTGTGCCACTTTTGAATGGTTTCTTTGAGGGGCCATACTTTACCCACCATAAGATTCGTTTCAGAGACTTTGTAGATGATGTTGAAGATTTTTTGGAGGATCTTGCAAAAAGGGAGACTGGAGATGATGACTTAGTTGAAGATTTCGAAAGATATGTTTATACAAGTTTCTTTGGAGAAGCAGCCACTGTAAAGAAAAGGTAACTGTGTTTTTTGTATCAAAACATAAGAAGTTGTTTTTTTTGGGGTGGGGGGGGTTCATTTTATAAACTGTCTATTTTATTTCTTAATTTTTCGCCCCTTCATGAGAAATCAGACTTTCCAGTCTTTTTTAAAGTGACATGAAAGCCCATGATTTAGGTAGAACATACCATTTTAAACAACTTTCCAGTTTTCTTCTATTATCAAATTTGCATCATTCTCTTGGTATCATTTGTTGAAGGAGCAGTAATGCACTACTGGTTTCTAACTTAACACATAGGTGAGCCAGTGACAATTGGTATATATATGCAGCCACCAATCAGCTGCTAGAACCTAGGTTCTTTGCTGCTGATAACCTTACCTAGATAAACCTTTTCAGCAAAGGATAACAAGAGAAGGAAGCAAATTAAATAATAGAAGTAATTTGAAAAGTTGTTCAAAATTGTATGCTCTGTCTAAATCATGAATGTCTAATTATGACTTTACTGTCCCTTTAACTCTGCATTCTAAGTGAGTTAATACCACAAATTAATAAAAAAAGAGAAATATCTTAAATGTAATGTCAATAATTGGTTTTACAGACAAGTGATGAAAATGACAAACGGAGGTATACCTTCATTTGTTTTGATATGTTTTAAAATGTTAATTTTTTTTCAATTATTTGTGAGAATCTAAGTAAAAATACACAGTTTTCTTTTATTGCCGTTAAATAAATAGACACGTTAATGGTTATTTTAACTATACTAGACAAAAGTAATTTAGTGGAGCTTACAAAATACTTTGATTTCTGCTAATGGAGGTTCTTCTAATAACATGTTGTAGGACTCAATGAATTCCTTTCCTAGATTCCCTAAGAAAGAAACCCTCAAGTATACTGACACAGTAGAGGACAAATTGCGCAGACCATCCATACGTAATGTCACCAAAAACTACAAGAGTCAAAACCTGGATAACAGAAGGCATTTCGACCACACCAATGAAGATTTACAGCCTAAAGCAGAATTAAAGCCTCACTATAATGATCATAAACTCCCCCACCAAAAAGATGTAAGGGAAATTCACAAGCCATCAAGCACGCAGTATAAGAAGAAAGAAGAATCCGGTTTCCACAATGATCTTGGATCAACTAACCGAAAGTATACTTCCAAAAGTACTCTTATGCCTTCCAAGCAAAACTACGAGAAAAATAGAGGTACCTCTCAACATGTTGACAACTCAAAGAAACTATATTATCGAGAGAGAAAAAAATCTGGTCACCATCATGGTCACAGAGAATCCACCGAAAATGGACACAATCATCATCAGAATCCTAAATCTTCTAACCCTATTTATGAAAATAATGGAGAACTCTCTCCTCCCCAGAGCCACAAGTCAACCAAATTATACTATAGAAAAGGAAAGAAACCCAATAACCATCATGATCACAATGAATATTTTTTAAAAGATAAACAAAAGTTTCAACAACAAAACTACAAATCTTCCTATTTAGAAGAGCCAACTCATTACCACAAGCATGAGAGATTTAACTTACAAAACAGAAAGGAAGAAGGACAACACCATCACAAGACCAGATTTGGCAACCTTCACTATGAAGATTATGCTGGGCAAAGAATTCCATCCTATGATCATGAGCATCATGGAAATGAGCCCCACTTTTTTCTGACCGAAAATGAAGAAGGTGAATTTTCATACCAATATAACCATCAAAAATGTAGACAGAAAAATGAAAAGGATAAGTTCACGAATCACCACAAATCAAAACATTATGACAAGCACCAGGGACATATTCACCAAAAAGACTATAAGCTGTCTCACCAGAAGAGTTGGAATCAAGATGGTTCTGATAAGCATATATCAGAGTTTTATGTTAAGAATGAAAATGAAGTTGATCAGAACAACCCCACATATCAAAAGCATTTGGAAGAGGAATCCAAAACTAAGAAGTGGCAGAAAGAAATCCCTTCTGGTTATGCACATGGTCATGACAAAAAGGCAGATGATCGCCATCACAGAAGGACTGAAAAAAAGCATTATAAGGAGAAGACTCCAGGGTGGTAGTAGTATATATATAACTTTTAATAAAGGTATAGAGCAGTGATTCTCAACCCAAGTGTTGGGACATCATGTGTCACAACTCTGTGCTGAAGCGGTTGCATATAAGTGAATTGTTAGTGAATTGCTTGTGGTATCTTTGACACAAGTGTAAGGTTGCACTGAATTTTAATTGTTCTATTATGTTATTGCATTTGTCTTTGGGGTTGTGGGTGTTTACAAATTAAATAATAGGTGCCACATGCATTTCAAAGTACCTTGTGTGCAACACCATCTATTCCGAGCAGCATTGTTGAAGCTGATCCTTAAAACACAAGTCACTTATTTCATCAAACCTTAGATATAATGAAATTAATTAATAGCGTTCTACTGATCTAGGTCAAAATTATAATTCATTATTTTTCTATCACTTGTTGTGACAGTGCATGAAGCAAGATATGGTTCATTATTTGTTGGTTAATCTTAAGCCACCACTTAGGAAAAAGTAAACATACCAAACTGCAAATTTTCCTAAAATGATATTTTTGGGGAATTAGCTGATCAGACATCATACAAAAGTTTTCCCTCCATATACAGGTTGTAGCACGTTAACTGATTTTCTCTGTATGATTAGTTAGTATCTTTTTCACTTGTTTATACAATTTTCAACATGGGGGGGTCTCATGATGTCAGAGATTCAGCTCATCTCCATTTAAAATCTCTATTTTCTGTGGAGGTCTTCTCGGTTCTGTAGCAGTACTTGGACACCATCATGTATCTCCATAAAGGAAATTGCATAATCAACAAATGCATAATAAGAAGGCAATGCAATAGCACTTCAATTTCAAATGAGTAGTTTTTTTTTCAGACAAACGTATTATTTTCCCTGCCCCCTGTATCATGTGACTTATATACTGGGAACTCTTGTGTGAATATAAAAAGATTGTGCGTAATTTTATTAGGGAAGTAAATATGAAAGATATTGAAAGTTGCAGGCTCTATCTGAATCATGAAAGTTTAATTTTGACTTTACTTTCCATTTAAACCTTAAAGGGACATTAAACACTTTGAGATGGTAATATAAAATGATAAATTGTATATAATAAAACAACTCTGCAATATACTTTCATTATTTATTTTGTCCTCTTTGCCTGTAATTCTATTCTGAAATTGTGAGCTTTTCAGCTCCTGTTAGAAATGGAAGTGCAGAACACTGTTAAATTCAGCACAACCATTGGCTGCACACTTTAGTGACCTATTTATAACTGACCCTAACTGGCCACAGCAGAGAAGGTAACACAAGTTACAACATGGCAGCTCCCAGTGTTTTATAGACACTAAAACTTTACACTTATTTTGTCACTTTTTAAACAACTAATGAAACTTTAAAAAAATACATCTACATCTTAGTCATGGACTAATCTTTTCTTTGAATGCATCATTCTATCTAGCATGTATTTAGTGTTTAATGTCCCTTTAAAAGGGACACACAGTTTCTGTGTACCTGAACTATATATAGTCATAACTCCCTTATGGTTTATCTGGGCTTTTCATGTCCTATGTCTATTGCAATAGATCACTGGTTTTCATTTTTTCGCGTTTTTCCCTAGTGCAGGGGCGGTCCTGCTATGCATTCCATGTGACTGGGTGTGGTTATCTATCCTTCCTGTTGATCTGTGGCGCAGGAGACGTAGCGGTTTCTGTAGTCCGGATCCTAGGAGGTGGTGAGTGCCCCGGCCATTGGTGGTATAAAGGTGCCTTTTTAATAGATAAAGTTAGTCTAACCAAACGCGCAAGCGATGGAGGACTCTCCTTCCTTAATAAAGTCTCATTCCTGTGTTTATTGTGAGGAGGTTCTGGTAGATCAGCCTGCTCAACTATGTTCCACAAGCCTCGATAAAGTTACAATGTCTAAATGTAAACAGATGTCTAGTACTACTGAGCCGTCCACCTCTGAGGGTTCTTCAACCCGGGAGGTGCGTTCCCTACATTCATATCCGATTGCACATGCAGCGTCCCGGGGTCCAACTGTTACTCCTTCGGGAGAGATTCGTTGGCCATCAGACTTTGCGGACCAACTGGAATCGGCGGTTTTGAAAGTGATCCATGCCTGACCACGTTCTGCTAAGCGCAAGCGTACGGTTTATCATAGCCGCCCGGCCCAGGGTTTGTCCTCGCCGATGGAAGATTCAGAGGCTCTATACGATGACGAGGTCCACTCAGACTCTTCGGAGTCATCTAAACCTCCGGCGGCGGAGGAGCCTGGTTATTGGTTTCGGATGGAAAGTTGCGCTTTCTGCTACGGAAGGTGCTTGCTACTCTGGAGGTTCCAGAACCTAAGATACCAGAGGAATCTGCGATTCCTAAGCTTGACAAGGTATAAGAGGACAGGGTAGTACCTCAGTCTTTCCCGGTTCCCATTAAGATGCCTAATATTATTAAGAACGAATGGGAGCGATTAGGTTCTTCCTTTTCCCCTTCTTCTTTTAAAAAATTGTTCCCAGTTCCGGACTCTCAGCTTGAGCTGTGGAGGACCATCCCTAAGGTGGATGGGGCTATCTCTACGCTTGTGAAGCAGACAACTATTCCCCACGAGGATAGTTCGTCGTTTAAAGAGCCCATGGATTAAAAGCTGGAAAACATGTTGAGAAAGATGTTTCAGCACACAGGGTTTGTTTTTCAGCCAGCAGCGGCCGTTGCAGCGGTCGCTGGAGCTGCAACATATTGGTGTGAATCCCTGGGTGAAATGGTCAAGGGGGAGACATCCATCGACGAGATACAGGAGAAGATTAAGGCGCTGAAGATCGCCAATTCTTTCATCTGTTATGCCAATATGCAAATTATTCGCCTGAATGCTAAGGTGTCAGGTTTTTCTGTTTTAGCGCTCAGGGCTCTGTGGCTAAAATCTTGGTCTGCGGACATGACCTAAGTTGAGGCTGTTGTCCCTGCCTTTTCAAGAAAAGATCCTGTTTGGTCCAGGATTGGATTCGATTATATCCACGGTTATGGGAGGCAAGGGAGCATGAAGGGGCGGCCCCCGACCAGTCTCCGGGTCATGTAGGGGGCAGATTATCTCTATTCTCAGATGCATGGTTGCAGGACGTTCAGGACCCCTTGGGTTCTAGAAGTGGTCTCCCAGGGTTACAGGATAGGGTTCAGATCCCATCCGCCCAAGGGCAGATTCCTCCTGTCAAACCTGTCTTCAAGACCAGAGAAGAGAGAGGCCTTTCTAGAGTGTGTGAGAGATCTCGCCTCTCTCTGGGTTATCGTACCAGTACCCCTAGCAGAAAGGGGTCTAGAGTACTATTCCAATCTTTTTGTGGTTCCAAAGAAGGAGGGCACTTTCCACCCGATTCTGGACCTAAAGTGTTTAAACAAGTTCAGTTCATGACAACTGTAGACTTGAAAGATGCTTACCTTCATGTGCCAATTCACAGGGACCACTTCAGGTTCCTGAGATTTGTGTTTCTGGACCAACACTTCCAGTTTATGGCCCTTCCTTTTAGTCTGGCAACGGTCCAGAGAGTCTTCACGAAGGTTCTGGGGGCGCTGCTTGCAGTGGCCAGATCCAGGGGCATTGCGGTGGCGCCTTACCTGGATGATATCCTAGTTCAAGCGCCGTCGCTCGGCCTTGCAGAGGATCATTCGAGGGCTCTTCTTCTTCTGCTCCAATCTCACGGTAGGAAGATCAATGCAGGAAAGAGTTCGCTGGTTCCCAGCAACAGGCTGGGTACGATAATAGACCCTATGTCCATGGGGATATTTCTCACAGATCAGCGGCGCAGGAAGCTTGCGTCCACCTGTCTTGCCTTTCAGTCCTCCACAAGCCCGTCGGTGGCTCAATGTATGAAGGTGATAGGTCTCATGGTGTCAAGCATAGATGTCATCCCATTCGCCAGGTTCCATCTCAGACCTCTTCAATTGTGCATGTTGAGACAGTGGAACAGCGATCATTCAGATCTATCACAGCTGATATCCATGCATGCTCGGACTCAGAACTCCCTCTCAGTGGATTCGTCCGGAGCAACTGTCCATGGGGACATCCTTCTTGTGACCATCCTGGGAGATTGTGACCACGGATGCCAGTCTGACAGGATAGGGAGCTGTTTGGGGTCCCAGGATGGCACAAGGAAGGTGGTCCAGGGAGGAGTCTCTCCTTCCGATCAACATCCTAGAACTACGAGGAATTTACAATGCTCTGAAGGCATGACCTTCTCTGGAGTCTGTCAGTTTCATTAGATTCCAGACTGACAACATTACCTTGGTGGCTTACATCAACCATCAGGGGGGTTCAATGAGCTCTTTCTCTCGCGATGAGAGAGGTGTCTCGGATTCTGGAGTGGGCGGAGTCCCACGACTGCTCGCTCTCAGTGATTCAAATTCAGGGTGTGGACAACTAAGAATCGGACTTTCTCAGCAGACAATCCTTCCATCCGGGGGAATGGTCTCTTCACCCCGAGGTGTTTGCGGAGATTTGTCACAGATGGGGAGCGCCGGAGATAAATCTCATGGCGTACGGACTCAATTGCAAGCTACCTCGATACGGGTCAAGGTCCAGGGATCCCCATGCAGAGCTGATAGATGCCTTAGTGGTTCCTTGGGGATTCAGCCTAGCTTACATTTTTCCACCGTTACCACTTCTACCTCGCGTAGTGGCACACATCAAACAGGAGAGGACCCACGGCCATTCTGATTGCTCCTTCGTGGCCGCGGAGGACGTGGTTTGCGGATCTAGTAGGGATGTCATCCTCTCCGCCGTGGAGGTTACCCTGTCGCAGGGATCTGCTGTCACAGGGCCCCTTTCAACATCAAAATCTAGATTCTCTGAGGCTGACTGCGTGGAGATTGAATGCCTAGTCTTAGCCAAGCTAAGGCTTTTCTGAAAGTGTGATTGATACTCTAATTCAGGCAAGGAAGCCAGTCACTCGTCGCATCTACCATAAGATGTGGAGGACTTACTTGTCCTGGTGTGAGAAGCATGGACATCTTTGGCACAAGGTGAATGTATCCAGGATTCTGTCCTTTCTCCAAGATGGTTTGGAGAAGGGTCTTGCCGCTAGTTCCTTAAAGGGACAGATTTCGGCATTATCAGTTTTGTTGCATAGGAGACTCGCTAAGCTCCCTGACATTCAATCTTTTGTTCAGGCTATGTCTAGAATCAGGCCTGTCTTTAGACAGTTGGCTCCCCCTTGGAGCTTAAACTTAGTACTTAAGGTTTTGCAGAGGGTTCCGTTTGAATCTATGCATTCCATAGACATTAAGATTCTGTCCTGGAAGGTTCTCTTCCTGTTGGATATTGCATCGGCACCTAGAGTATCTGAACTAGCTGCCTTGCAATGTGATCCTCCTTATCTGGTGTTTCATGCGGATAAGGCTGTACTTCTCACTGGGTTGGGGTTTCTCCCCAAGGTGGTGTCCAACTGAAATATCAATCGGGAAATAGTTGTTCCTTCTTTGTGTCCTAACCCTTCTTCTTCAAAGGAGAGGTTACTTCATAACCTGGATGTGGTTTGTGCCTTGAAGTTCTATCTTCAGGCTACAAAGGATTTCAGACAGTCTACATCTCTTTTTGTGGTGTATTCTGGGAAGCGCAAGGGGCAAAGGGCCTCTGCTACTTCTTTGTCTTTTTGGTTGAGGAGCTTGATTCGCTTGGCTTATGAGACAGCAGGACATAAGCCTCCTCAGAGGATCACGGCTCATTCGACTAGAGCTGTGGCTTCGTCTTGGGCCTTCAAGAATGAGGCCTCTATGGAGCAAATTTGTAAGGTGGCTACCTGGTCCTCCTTACACACTTTTACAAAGTTTTACAAATTTTAAGTTTTTGCTTCTGTGGAAGCTGTTTTTGGGAGAAAGATTTTGCAGGCTGTGGTGCCCTCAGATTAGGGTCCACCTTTTACCATCGAATTCAATCTTCAGTACGCGCTCCGTTGTGCTGGAAGCCCCTCTCTGTTCCAGCTTGATCGGCTTGTCCGCTAAATCTTGGCTGCACGTGTAACGCTGTAAGGTGTCCCAACCTCAGCGCTCCCCACGGGAACACACTACTGGTTACTTCGTTCCGGCCCGGTGCACAGTGGGAAAAAAAAGGGAGCTTCACCAAAATCCTCAGACTATGTAAGCAAATGAAACCGATATCCTCGCACTCAGGAAACGCCAGTCAGGAATAAAAACAGGATACTGGGATATACCATAAAAAGCCTTTATTGATGAATGCTCATAAAAGAACTGAAAACGTCTAAGTGGACCTGTCGTTTTCAGTCCTTTTATGAGCATTCGTCAATAAAGGCTTTTTTATGGCATATCACAGTATCCTGTTTTTATCCCTGACTGGCATTTCCTGAGTGCGAGGATATCTGTTTCATCCACCTTTTACCATCCCGGTTTCATTCAGTGTCCTATAGAGCTTGGGTATATGTTCCCACAAGTAATTAATGAAACCGTGGACTCTCTTTCCCTTTAGATGGAAAACATAAATTATGCTTACCTGATAATTTCCATCGAGGGGAGGAGAGTCCACAGCTCCCGCCCGTATCTCCGTTGAGCGGCCCTAAATTTATTCATCTTCTGGCACCTTTTTTACCCTGATATTTCTCCTACTGTTCCTGGTTCCCTCGGCAGAATGACTGGGGGATGAGGGAAGTGTGGGAGGTATTTAAGCCTTTATCTGGGATGTCTTTGCCTCCTCCTGGTGGCTAGGTTCTTAATTCCCACAAGTAATGAATGAAGCCGTGGACTCTTCTCCCCTCGATGGAAATGAAATGATCAGGTAAGCATAATTTATGTTTTTGGCATGGCTAAAAGGCATTGTCATACGCCTACAGGCTGTGATGTGCATGACGAACATAGCTTGTCATTTGCATCGAAGGGGTTAAGAAGGATGTCCACTATTTCTCATCTCATCAACAAAGAATAAGAAAAAGCTGTCTATGTGCTTCTGAGAGTCCCCAAAGTGTCAATAAGCAAACCATGTGGCAGCTGCACTGTGAGACTCAGCCTATTTAAAAATCCATAACCTTTAAATTAGTCTTCCTTGAGGAACAATAACCAATCTCAGTATGTCTGTTTACAATACTTTCACGCAACTAGTTCCTTTTCCTTGTAATCCTGACATTTCGACCTTGGGGAAATAAAGATAAATATATATTTGTAATACTTTTTTCAGGAGTCTTTTAGCTTCTAGCTTTAGCCAAATCACATTTTACGGGCCCCAGCATGAGGCTTGCATAAATGCCTTTTCATTTAGCGGACCTTCCTCTCTGCTTTCATTTTCCCTTTCATGTTCCAATTGCTTGTTGTTTCCATTCAAAATACAGTGGGGCCATATTATACAATGTGTATTCATCTTTCCTTCCTGTCTAGTTATTTTTGATCCCTTTGTGAACCTCTGCTTTTGGTCTGTATTAAAGACCTGGTAGTCATTCTGTTGTTCTGCTTATTATGTTCCACACTAGAGAACTTATTTCAAATATTTCAATAGTTTGACTTGTTATGAATTTCAGGTTAATAGTTGTGGTTGGCCTTTTTTATTTTTTTAAACACAATACGATTACTGATGAACTGTGTTGCTTTGGTGCAGCCTCGTTATTAATGGATCACCTCATGCTTCATTTTTGTGCTTACATTTAAATACCCTACTTGTTATAAGGGACATCACATAAAGTCCCACTTTCCATGACTGTGTTTCTTTTTGTTGTTTTTTTTCCATTGTGGTCTTGCTAATTTTTCTTTGCCTCACATTTTATTATGCCTTTTAACTTTGCTTGGCTAGACAATAAAACTAAAGTTAGAGAGAAATAGGTGGGACAGGAAATGTTAAATTTCAGAGGTTTGTAGTTTTTTTTGCCTAAATGGAAATGAATCACATTGTGCTTCATGTGAATAAATGTATTTAAAAATACATTTATAAAAAAAAAAATTCTTGCACTGAGGATCTGTTTCGGAGTAATGCTGTCTCACTACAAATATAAACAATCTTTTTAAAGCACTCAGTGGCTCTGTGGGTTAGAGATTTGGTACACATAATACGAGAACTAATCCATAATTATCATGTTATTCCACAACATACCATCAATCTACACAGTTTTGCACAAAGACGAAATCTTAAGCAAAGACATTTAATCCACAAAGCACAAGACCAGGTAGAAGAGTTTATTGGATAATAATTGGTCAGCATAAGTCGTGAAGAGTAAAGATGGAAGATTACAGGGCAGTGTCCAAGGTAATATCTTGCATTGCATCTATTCTACCCTCTGTACTTCCACTGATTTTATGATTTTGATACAAACTCCTTAAGGGAAGCTGAGCTGTAATGGGCTTTTTACATTTATAAGACGACAGATGTTTCTATTATGCAAGATATCAGAGATATTATTTCTTAGTTATTGTATTTCTCAATGTCGTGCACTGTAAAAGGTAAACAGTAAGAATTTATGGATCTTGAGACCTGAGAAATACCTGCATATAAATATATTTTACAGAAAAATGTAGCATTGTTCTTTAAATCAGTTCACAGCCAAGTAGTCATGTGTATACCAAAATAACAACTAAAACATAGTGATTGGCTATAATGCACTTATGCATGGGGGAAAATAATAAAAAACATTTTAAAAAGCTTAATTTTTAATATCCAGATTTCAATATCCTAAAGATTGTTGGTTGCATTTGCCAAAATGATACATTTTATCAAACTTTCATGATTCAAATAGGGCATGTAATTTTAAACAACTTTACTTTTATCACCAATTTGCTTTGTTCTCTTGGTATTCTTAGTTGAAAGCTAAACCTAGGAGGTTCATATGCTAATTTTTTAGACCTTGAAGGCCGCCTCTGCATTTGACAGTTTTTCACCACTAGAGGGTGTTAGTTCATGTGTTTCATATAGATAACATTGAGCTCATGCACGTGAATTTACCAAGGAGTGAGCACTGATTGGCTAAAATGCAAGCCTGTCAACAGAATTGAAATAAGGGGCAGTCTGTAGAGGCTTAGATACAAGGTAATCACAGAGATAAAAAGTGTATTATTATAACTGTGTTGCTTATGCAAAACTGGGGAATGGGTAATTAAGGGATTGTTTATCTTTTAAAACAACAAACATTCTGGTGTTGACTGTCCATTTAATGATAGAAGCACTGTTTGTTTTTGATTTTTTAAGAATTATATATTTTTAATTAAACACTGATAACACATAGGGGCCTATTTAATATGATGCGAGCGGACATGATTTGATATTGTGGATCATGTCCGCTGCACATCGATAAATGCTGACAGCATACGCTCTCTGCATTTATCATTGCACCAGCAGTTCTGGTGAACTGCTGGTGCAATGCCGCCCCCTACAGATTTCTGGCCAATCGGCCGCTAGCAGGGGGTGTCAATCCGATCGAATTCGATCGGGTTGCTTTCTGTCCGCCACCTCAGAGCAGGGGGACAGGTTATGGAGCAGCGGTCTTTAGGCCACTGCTTCATAACCTCTGTTTCCAGCGAGAAACACGGGGCATCAAGCTCCATACAGAGCTTGATAAATATGCCCCATAGACTCTGAATAACAAGTTAATGAAAGACTTGGAATGCTTCTGGTGTACCTGCTACTGAAATCGAAGCTTGCATGCAAGCCAGTAACATATTACAATATAATAAGCACAAAAAGCAAAAAACAGACTTAGGGGCCGATTTACTATCCCCCCCGAATGGGGCCAACTCGCCCTGTTTCCGCGTGAGCCTTCAGGCTTGGCAGAAACAGGAGTTAAGAAGCAGCGGTCTTAAGTCCGCTGCTTCTTAACTGGATCCGTCACCTCTGAGCAGCATACAGCAATCAACCCAATCGAATATGATCGGGTTGATTGACACCCCCTGCTAGCGGCCACAAATCTGCAGGGGGCGGCATTGCAGAAGCAGTTCACTGGAACTGCTTGTGCAATGCTGAATGCCGACAGCGTATGCTGTCTGCATTCAGCGATGTCTGGCGGACAATACGCTACAGCGTATCATGTCCGCCAGACTTTGATAATTCAGCCCCTTAACCTTGTTGTAACATGATGTGTTATATGTTCTTCACTGTTCTTGCAGTGGAAAGGTTTACTAGAGGCTCAGGCTAATTAGATTCCAACCCACCCACTGGTCAGAATGGAGAGAGTGTCAGTATGTGCAGGGTAACAGGGTAAAAAGGCTTAGGGGCCGATTTACTATTCTGCCGAATGGGGCCAACTCACCCTGTTTCTGCGTGAGCCTTCAGGCTCGCCGGAAACAGGATTTAAGAAGCAGATCTTGATTGACACGGGTTGATTGACACCCCTGTATCTGCAGGGGCGGCATTGCACACGCATTAAACTAGAACTACTTGTGCAATGCTGAATGCCGACAGCGATAATTCGGCCCCTTAACCTTGTTGTAACATGATGTGTTATATGTTCTGTTCTTGCATTGGAAAGGTTTATTAGAGGCTCAGGCTAATTAGATTCTAACTCACCCACTGGTCAGAATGGAGGGAGTGTCAGTATGTGCAGGGTAATAGTTTTTTTTATTGTAAGCTAATCATTTTATTGTGTTTTTTTTTATCTTCTAACAACACAACAGTATGTAACACAGCTTTTACATGACTACAACTTTTTTTTTTACAGGGCCTGGAAGTGATATATTAACAAAAAAACAGCAAGTGTAATGAAAATTGTGATGACAGAAACAGTTTAAAGGAGTCGGACAAAGATATTTGTATATAATTATATGATAGAATAATAAAATAGAAAAATGCAAGGGGTACAATTCTAGGAGCCATGAATTTTGCAGTTTTCAAGCACTAAATTAAAAAAAAACTTCTATTTTACTTCAGCATCTATTCATGCTGCGGTTTAGTTAAAAAATAAAATTAAAAAATTAGTAGATACCAAAAAAGTCAAACACAGCAATTAGGTGAAATAAAGTGCACATATCCTGGTCTGGAGCACATATCTAGTGGCCAGGTGGTGGTTAACCCTAATTCCTAACTTACCAGATTCCTCGAGTGTAACATTGTATTGATTTATTTACACGAATATTTGAATAGTATACCATGCTGATACATTACTTCCATGTTCTTTCAGACTTATAGAATGCTTTGTAAAATTGCACTTATTTAAATTAACACAAGCATTTTAGGTCTATTGCACATTTTTGCAGCTATACACTGGATTTTTGTGATTTAATTTTGAGTGTGTTTGTGTTATACATTGGACTAATGCAAGAGGTAAATAAAAGGTTAAATCCACCTTTATCATTGTTGTTTTTTTCCACTCTTGTATGTAAGTTAGTGCTAGTACAATAATGAGTTCATGAGGCTCATGGAATCCCCAAAATGTATTAAGGAATCTGAGAGTCAGAAATAGAAATGGCAAACAAATGCATGAACAAAATGATCACCCTTGAGGTGTATGCACAAAGGAGAAGATACTGTCAGGTAGAGAGTGATTAGTCGTATCACACCATTCAAGATAAGGAATCCACCTTCCATGGTATACTGGCTTGAAGCTATCTTGTCTCTACTGTCCCTCCATGACTCTTGTTTAACTCAGTGAACAAAAATATGTGTGTATCACCACAAAAAGTGAAATATAAAACAGAATAGTAAAAACAAGAGTATTGCCTAATAAAATGTTCCAAAGGTTGTTTATATATATATATATATATATATATATATATATATATATATATATATATATATATATATATATATTAAGACAATATAGAGCATATAGTGTAGTATATTCCACTGTCAGTAAGTATAGGATGTTAATACAGGACCTCCCAGGTCTGTGTAGCTGGAGAAAGGCAGCCATATATAAGTCATTCAGGTAAACGGTATAGTCAATTTCAAATAGGAAGAAAAACAATAAATATAAGTCATTCTAAATAGGTCCCATTAGCAAAAGAAACTAGATACAACAGAATTAGCTTAGAACTGTGAGACCACACTATAAGATCCCACATCTTACTGCGGATTTACAGCCCCTTATCCAGTATCAAGCACTGCTTTTTCAAACTACTGCCTGGCTGACTCCCAGTAAAACATCATAGAAAAAATCTAGGCTACCATTTTTTAAAAAGCTATATTTCTCTTGAGACTTAGGGGCATATTTATCAAGCTCCATATGGAGGTTGATGCTATGTGTTTCTGGCGAGCCTTCAGGCTCGCCAGAAACGCAAGTTATGAAGCAGCGGTCTCAAGACCGCTGCTCCATAACCTGTCTGCCTGCTCTGAGGCGGCAGACAGACATCGAAACAAATCAACCCGATCAAATACGATCTGGTTGATTGACACCCCCTGCTAGCGGTCGACTGGCCACGAATCTGCAGGGGGCGGCATTGCACCAGCAGTTCACAAGAACTGCTGGTGCAATGATAAATGCTGACAGCGTATGCTGTCGGCATTTATCGATGCGCAGCGGACATGATCCGCAATATCGGATCATGTCCGCTTGCACAATAATAATTCAGCCCCTTAGGCCTTAAGCTCTAAAGACCGCTGCTCCATAACTTGTCCGCCTGTTCTGAGGCGGCGGACAGAAATCAACCCGATCGAATACGATCAGGTTTTTTGACACCCCCTGCTAGCGGCCGATTAGCCGCAAATCTGCAGGGGGCGGCATTGCACCAGCAGTTCACAAGAACTGCTGGTGCAATGATAAATGCTGACAGCGTATGCTGTCTGCATTTATCGATGTGTGGCGGAAATGATACGCTACATGCTCGCACATTAACTACTCCTGATGTTTCCGGCTCGTCGGAAACAAGAGTTAAGAAGCAGCGCAAGTTGATAAATCAGCCCCATAGTTTCAAACATGCAAGCAATCCATAACTGGGCTGAAGGAATAGTTTGTAATCTCCATTTACATGTATCACCAGTCTGGCTGAGTTTATGGTGAATTGTGTAAGCCTGAGAAGAGTTTGGTAACAGACTTTGTGTTAAGCTAAACAGCACAATACATAAAAGAAAATTCCAAGAGAAGCCAAAGGGGCCTCAATTTGGGGCACTTACACCAAATATGTAACATAGTACCCCTATTTCAGCAACCTTTCAGTCTTGCCACAGTCATATACCATATACCAAATGTAGAGAAAGAAGAGATTTCCTTGTAGTGGAAAATATTTTCCTAGTCAGTATCTAGTATCTATTCAGTGTCTACATAACACTTCAAAGATGTATCAGAATCCAAAACATAAAAAGATATCTGAATAACTATTAAGATAGACATAAAGAAGTAACACAACCTTATCCTGAAGAAAAATAAGATGAGCAACACAAGAAAGAATAGAAACCTCAGAAACTCCTCTAGCAGATGGAATAGCGAAAAGAAACAAAACATCCATAAAGAAGTTAAATATCTACCTGATGTATAGGCCCAAAAGGAGGAACCTGCAAAATCCTCAAAACCATATCAAGGTTCCACGGAAAAAGTGGATAATATTCTTAATTCTAAGTAAGGCTTGAACTAAACCAAGAACAGAAAAAATAGCAATTTTCTTACTGAACATAAATAAAAAGGACAGAAAACTGACCTTTTAAAGAACTGGCGGATAAACTCTTATCCAACCCATTCTGTAAGAACTGCAAAATTCTAGGAATTCTAAAAGAATGCCAGGAAAAGCCATAATCTTTCTTGTCACAGGCTTCGAGTCTGCATCAAAATCTCAATCACAGAATCTGAGAAACATCTATGCTTAGAAAATAACCATTAATCTCAAAGCCATTAAACCTAGAGATTTGAGATCTGGATGGAAAAACTGACCTAGAGACAGAAGGTCTGGTCATAAATAAAGAGGAAAAGGAGGGCAACTAGAAATCTGAACCAGATCTGCATACCAAATCCTGGGAGGCCAAGATGGGGCAATCAGGATTAGTGACGAGTTCTGTAGCCTAATGGAAAAACACTCTGGGAAGAAAGAGATGGAGCAATAACTCCCATAGTTTATAGATCTGAAAAAGGCTTGGGCTTTTAAGGGATTCCTTGGCTCATTGGACAGAAAAAAACTTCCTCTGGGAGGCCTTGTTCTGAAACCTATTGGAAAACCATGATAAACTATATTTAGAACCCAGGGAACTGGAACACAGTTTAAAAAAAACTGAAAAAGGCATAACCTTTCTCCTACCAGAGCCTCTGGATTGGGGGCCGCACCTTAATGCAGATGTGGAAATAAGGGTGCAGTTTTTGGCTTGTTTAGGTCTGTTCCAATTAGTACTAGGCCTCCAGGGGGTTCATAGGAGCTTTGATTCTGAGAGGGGGAATCAACTTTCTGTTCCTTGTTCTGACTAAAGGATTGAAAATTATTAGAGGCTTTAGATTTCCCCTTGGACTTCAGGTCATGAGGAAGAAAAAGACCCTTTACCTCCAGTAACATTAGAAATTATAGAATCCAAATCAGGACCAAACTATTTCTTTCCCTGAAAAGTCTGGATTAAGACACCATATAAGTAGGCTAGGACATAAAGGTTTAGAAATCTTTACTTTTGGAATGTACTACAGAATACATAATCACTTAGTTATGGTTCCCTAGATTAAAAACTACTGATTCTTACCTTAAACAAAGATTTAATGTGTAAAAAAAAATTATATTTTATTTTCCCCTGTAAACGGCTGTAACGACCGCCCATAAATGTAGGCTGGAGTTGCAGATAATCTGTGCCAGCTATTCATCCAATAGTGCTGTAGCACTGATCATATCATTTGAATATTTCAATGAACTACGGTCCTCAATTTCGGGATTGTAAAGTGTGAGAGCTCGCATGCACAATGCACAGGGAATCTGTATACCTACAATATCGCAAGCGCATATATTATGTACATAATAACTGAGCTGCAGTTTTGGGCCAATACCGTTTATTTCCAGTTGTCATTCTGCTCTGTGAACTCATACAATGTGAACTGCTGTCACAGCATCCCTCTGTCACGCCCACTCCTACATCGCGCATCTGGTGAGGTGTTGATGACACGCACGGCTGAAGCTGCAGAAGACAAGTAACATGCGTATGCGTTGCAAGAAATTCCTTCAAATGCGCATGCGTGACGCCACATTAGTTCTATCTAGGTAGAAATTGGCAATTCCGCAGCATAATAATCCAAAAGAAGGGTTTGGCAGCATTAATATTTCCTTTTGCAAATTGCATGTAAATGCTAAAAAATGGCTAATAGGTGTTATTTGCAAATTTTAATAACTTAATATGAAGTTTTAAAAAATGCAAAAAAAAAAATGGGTTTACTTTCCCTTTAAGCCATAAAGCTCATCTAGAAAGGACTGCCAATGACATGGTCTTGACATTAATATTAATAATGTCAAATACAGCATCATAAATAAAGGAATTAACACTCTTGAGTAATCCCAAAAGGTTAAAAAAAATCTTCACTGGCAGAATCATTTGAAAACTGCTCTAAAAGACTAATTTACCAGTAAGAAGAAGCAGCAGCTACATCAGCAATAGAGATAGCTGACCTAAACAAATATCTTGCTTGCAGAAAAGCCCTTCTATGAAAGGATTCAACTTCCTTTCTAAATGGTCCAAAAAAGAGGTTCTGTTTTCCAAAGGGATTAGTAGTACGCTTTGCCAGAGTGGAAATTGCCCAATCTACTTAAGGGACAGGGTTCAATAACAGAGACAGGTAAGGGATGTAACTTTTTAAACCTTGCAGAAGGATTAAAAGAATTACCTGGCTTAGACCATTCCCTGGAAACTATCTCAGAGACAACACCAGGAATAGCAAAAACTTTAGGGTTTAAAAGATTGAATCTAAGCGATTATAAGGCAAGCAAAACTCTTAGAGTCTGTAAACCCTAAAGTAAGCAAAACCTCGTTTTTTAACCCCTTAACACTGTTAGGACGTTTCATGCCGTCCTAACTGTGCTGTGGTTTAGTGCCTTTAGAACGGCATGGAACTACCTAGCTGTTCTGCTGTTCTGAAGCAGCTACGGCTTACTAACAGGGATCGCGGACTGGAGAGCATGCCTAGCGTCATAGCCACTCCCCCCAGACCCGATCCCATCATTGAAATCACACTATTACATGTACGATTGCGTGATTTAAATTTTTTACTAATTTGTTTACATTTTAACTTTTGTTCCGATTAGTACAGGCAGGAAAGGGTTAAAAGAAGGACTATGTTCATCTTAAAAATTAACAAGAGGATGAATCCTAGCCTCAAGAGGCATTGCACTAGTACAAGGAAAATTCTGAACTGACCTTTTGTGCTTACTTGAAGGCGGACGAGAGTGGACAATATTTCAGAAAGGGTAGATATGATGAGATCTTTCACACTCGGTGCATTTAGTTGGTCTGAATGCATAAACATATTAAAACAAATAACATTCCGTCACTTCAAGAATGGCACTCTCACACCTCAGATCTATTACACTTGGAACGATTCCACTTTTTGAAAACTGGCAAATTAGATTACTATCAGGAAATGCTGGACCTATGGAGCAGCCTGAAACCTTAATAGGATTATGACCATTACATAATTAATGATTTATGTGGTGTGCCCCTGTCTTCCCCCTCCCAATGCCCTCTACCTTCACTACCCACAACCTTACCCCTGTATAGAACATTCTCAATATATGACATTACCCCTATCCCCAATCAAAAGCTCCCTAACCCAAAGAACATTTACCTTTCATTCAATGACATTGATAAAGGACTGACTTGTTTGTGTTCCTTTATTTTATTCACGATCTTTTAAATATACAAATAGCTCTACAGATTATTTTTGTAATACTGCATCAATTGCCTTTTGTATTATATTGCAAGAACAGCATTATTACTGGACTCAGTATACTATCCATCTGTCCTGTTTATGAACGATGCCCAGGAACAGACAACTTATATAAAAAAATTAAAAAAAAACTCTTTACAAAGGAATGATTACATTTGTAACCGCTATTATTTCTATTACTATTTTGTTCTTTGTATATTGTGAAATACTCAATAAAAGATTTAAAAAAAAAAAATTAAAACAGGAGACAAAAATACCGACAGGTACAATTGTTAAAGACGATATACATTATCTCAATAATAGAAAACTATAGCAAGTGTGAAGTTCTTAGTCTACTTATACATGAAGTGTCATGAGCAAGTTGTCAGTATACTTTAATACATGAAAATTTAGATACACTATGAAAGAAAAAATAAACCATATACAACAAGCCAAACCTTGAAGAGCCGTGAGAATAATTGATTTGTGAGGAAGGGTCACCTAGGTCAATGGGTTGTTCATTTAATGTCCTGGAGACTAGTCAAATGTTTCCTCTTTTAGAGTTGTAGAGATGGGGAATGCAAGTCAGAACTGTTAGAAACCCTCCTTCCTCTGTTGATAGAGCCCATTCACCCCTAATCTGAGCCTGGTGAAAGAAGTCTGTATGTTGTAGAGGGTTAGATGTCCAGGGGTAATATATGGAGAAAGCATTCCCATTTCCTCACGAAAAAAGAGGTCCTAGAATGGGTGTCAACTGTATTGTCATATAATTTGATTGTAAGTTGCTGGAGGAGTGCTGCCCTGAACAATTGGAATGTGGGGTGGGGGTAGCTAGAATCCAATGTTTAAAATTAACTTCCTAGCAACTAACAAAACCGTACCTAGAAATCTTTCGTATTGTTTAACTCATCTGGGGAAGCTCAAAAAGATGACTAAATGACTGTCTAAAGACAGCTCAACCCCACATGTTCCAGACAGCCAGTACAGAATCATTCTCCAGAATTTATGGACATTGCCACGTCATATGTAAAACCAGAGGGTCTGGCTGTTTGAATTTAGGGCAAATGTTAATGGTTTGAGGTACCCATTTCTGATACATTCCCGGTGTGATATACAAGTTATGTAGAAGCTTTAGATGAGAATCTATCATGTCTTGGGACAGGCTTGCCTTCCTCACTTATTCTAAACTTTCCATCACTGTTTGAAGTGATATTACTTCCCCAATAAGAGTGGACCATTTAGCAGGTATTCCAGTTATGTTCCTTTGGTTTATATTTTCCAATAGCAGTTTATAGATAGGGGAAATGGAATATAATCCATGTGAAAATAGTGTAACCAGGGTTGTTAAAGAGTGTGAGCTCCTAGATACCGGACCACTCGCAACTAGAGAAGAAATGTGTTTAGTTTGTAAATATGCAAATTGATGGGTAGTAGGTGGCCCATAAGAGGTTCTGACAGTTTGAAAAGACTTAATTTGACCCTCATCTTCTTCCAGGAATTGGTGTACATAGCAAAGCCCCTTGTCCGCCCAGGCTTTAAAAGGTGCTGTAGTGAATCCCACTATGAAATCTGGGTTTCCACTATGGGGAAAGAAAGCAGTATATGTATTAGAGGTGTTGAGCCAATCACACAGGCTTTTCTAGGCCTTAAGTGACTCACTAAAAGGAATAAAATCTTTCCATATATTACTCGCTTGTTTAGCGGACAGGTGGGGGAGCATAGCTAAGGACCAAGCTGAGGCTATCTCTTGCTCCAAGGTGCCTAAGGTATAATGGTGTGTTGCGCTAAGCTAATTCTCATTTTTAAATAAGTAACTGATATTTTCAAAGGGTTAATAACCATTGGGACACTGATTTCACTATGAATATACACACGGTAGGTAGATCCCCCTCCATGAGATGATTTTTTTTTTACCCTGGCCCAATGTAGGTTTGGGCACAGAAATTTATGCCAACACTAGCATACGTGCTGTAATTACCATTGTTAAACAAGTAACTCATATTTTCAAAGGGTTAATGACAATTGGGCCACTGATTTTACTGTTAATATATGTAGGGGAGATCCCCCTCCAAAACATGCAATTGTTTTTAGCCTGGCCCAATGGAGTTTTGGGCACATAAATTGATGCCAACACTGGCATAGGTGCTGTAATTACCATTTTTTTTTATTAGTAACTGATATTTTCAAAGGGTTAATAACCATTGGGCCACTGATTTCACTATGAATATACACAGGAAGTGTTTTTTATTTCTCATGGTGATTATCCATATCATAGGAGGACAACTGATGCCTTGTCTGTTTTAGCTGTTGATTCCGTTGATCAACATTTTTATGTTAATAACCTTCATCCTAGAGGGACATAAAAGCCCTCATCTGAAATGATAGACCCTCTTTTTTCCAGTAAGGGGTCCTTTTAAGAGATGTGGCTGCTCAGATATGGGGACCGATTAACCAAACGGTCAATCGGCCCCAATGTAGCTGTTTCCGCACAAACCTTCAGTCTTGCTGGAAACAGCAGTTAAGAAGCAGCGGTTTTAACTGGTACGCCGCCTCTGAACGGCGTACAGCAATCAACCCGATCTCATACGATCGGGTTGATTGACAAGCCCTGCTAGCGGCCGATCTGGAGGGGGAGGATTGTACAAGCAGTTCACAAGAACTGTTTGTACAATGCTGAATGCCGACAGCGTATGCTGTCCGCATTCAGCTATTTCTGGCGGACATGATACGCTACAGCGTATCATGTCAGTCAGACTGTTAAATCGGACCCATGGACTCTGTATGTGCTTTTTCACAAAATAGTAGCAATTTTTAAGTAACTCTGCACCTAGGACCTTCACATTGTGTGTGTGACATCTCTCTTGGCATAAATTTCTGTGCCCAAAACACCATTGGGCCAGGCTTAAAACAATTGCATGTCATGGAGGTGGATCTGCCCTGTATATATTCATAGTGAAATCAGTGGCCCAATGGTTATTAACCCTTTCAAAATATTTTCTTATTCAAAAATGGTAATTACAGCACCAATGCCAGTTGTGGCATCAATTTCTGTGCCCAAAACGCCATTGGGTCAGGCTAAAAACAATTGCATGTCACAGAGGGGGATATACCCTGTATATATTCATAGTGAAATCAGTGGCCCAATGGTTATTAACCCTTTGAAAATATCTCTTTTTCAAAAATGAGAATTAGAGCACCTATCCCAGGGTTGGCATCAATTTATGTGCCCAAAACAACATTGGGCCAGGCTAAAAACAATTGCATGTCATGGAGGGGGATATACCCTGTATATATTCATAATGAAATCAGTGGCCCAATGGTTATTAACCCTTTGAAAATATATGTTACTTATTCAAAAATGAGAATTAGAGCACCTATGCCAGGGTTGGCATCAATTTCTGTGCCCAAAACACCATTGGGCCAGGCTAAAAACAATTGCATATCATGGAGGGGGATCTGCCCTGTATATATTCATAGTGAAATCAGTGGCTCAATGGGCATTAACTCTTTGAAAATATGTTACTTATGCAAAAATTGTCATTACAGCACCAATGTCAGTTTTGGCATCAATTTCTGTGCCCAAAACATTATTTAGCCAGGCTAAAAACAATTGCATGTCATGGAGGGGGATCTACCCTGTATATATTCATAATGAAATCAGTGGCCCAATGGTTATTAACCCTTTGAAAATATCAGTTACTTTTTAAAAAAAATGAGAATTAGAGCACCTATGCCAGGGTTGGCATCAATATCTGTGCCCAAAACACCATTGGGCCAAGCTAAAAACAATTGCATGTCATGGAGGGGGGTCTACCCTGTATATATTTATAGTGAAATCAGTGGCCCAATGGTTATTAACCCTTTGAAAATATCTGTTACTTATTCAAAAATAGTATTTACAGCACCAATGCCAGTGTTGGCATCAATGTCTGTGCCCAAAACACTATTGGGCCAGGCTAGAAAAAATTGCATTTTATTGGGGGGGGTCTACCCTGTATATATTCATAGTGAAATCAGTGGCCCAATGGTTATTAACCCTTTGAAAATATATGTTACTTATTCAAAAATGAGAATAAGAGCACCTATGCCAGGGGTTGGCATCAATTTCTGTGCCCAAAACACCATTGGGCCAAGCTAAAAACAATTGCATGTCATGGATGGGGATCTACCCTGTATATATTTATAGTGAAACCAGTGGCCCAATGGTTATTAACCCTTTGAAAATATCTGTTAGTTATTCAAAAATGGTATTTACAGCACCAATGACAGTGTTGGAATCAATTTCTGTGCCCAAAACACTATTGGGCCAGGCTACAAACAATTGCATTTCATGGAGGTGGATATACCCTGTATATATTCATAATGAAATTAGTGGCCCAATGGTTATTAACCCTTTGAAAATATATGTTACTTATTCAAAAATGAGAATAAGAGCACCTATGCCAGGGTTGGCATCAATTTCTGTGCCCAAAACACCATTGGGCCAGGCTAAAAACAATTGCATATCATGGAGGGGGGACTACCCTGTATATATTCATAGTGAAACCAGTGGCCCAATGGTTATTAACCCTTCGAAAATATAAATTACTTATTAAACAATGAGAATTAGAGCACCTATGCCAGTGATGGCATCAATATCTGTGGCCAAAACACCATTGGGCCAGGCTAAAAACAACTGCATGTAATGGAGAGGGATCTACCCTGTATATATTCATGGTGAAATCAGTGGCCCAATGGTTATTAACCCTTTGAAAATATCAGTTACTTATTCAAAAATGAGAATTAGAGCACCTATGCCAGGGATGGCATCAATATCTGTGGCCAAAACACCATTGGGCCAGGTTAAAAACAATTGCATGTCATGGAGGGAAGTATACCCTGTATATATTCATAGTGAAATCAGTGGTCCAATGGTTATTAACCCTTTGAAAATATCTGTTACCTATTCAAAGAATGTATTTACAGCACCAATGCCAGTGTTCGCATCAATTTCTGTGCCCAAAACACCATTGGGCCAGGCTAGAAACAATTGCTTTTCATGGAGGGGGATCTACCTAGTATATATTCATAGTGAAAACAGTGGCCCAATGGTTATTAACCCTTCGAAAATATCTGTTACTTATTCAAAAATAGTAATTACAGCACCAATGCCAGTATTGGCATCAATTTTTGTGCCCAACACATCATTGGGCCAGGCTAAAAACAATTGCATGTCATGGAGGGGGATCTAGCCTCTATATATTCATAGTGAAATCAGTGGCCCAATTGTCATTAACCCTTTGAAAATATCAGTTACTTATTAAACAATGAGAATTAGAGCACCTATGCCAGGGATGGCATCAATATCTGTGGCCAAAACACAATTGGGCCAGGCTAAAAACAATTGCATATCATGGAGGTGGATATACCCTGTATATATTCATAATGAAATCAGTGGCTCAATGGTTATTAACCCTTTGAAAATATCAGTTACTTATTAAAAAATGAGAATTAGAGCACCTATGCCAGGATTGGCATCAATTTATGTGCCCAAAACACCATTGGGCCAGGCTAAAAACAAGTGCATGTCATTGAGGGGGATCTACCCTGTATATATTCATGGTGGAATCAGTGGCCCAATGGTTATTAACCCTTTGAAAATATCAATTACTTATTAAAAAATGAGAATTAGAGCACCTATGCCAGGGTTGGCATCAATATCTGTGGCCAAAACACCATTGGGCCAGGCTAAAAACAATTGCATATCATGGAGGTGGATATACCCTGTATATATTCATAATGAAATCAGTGGCTCAATGGTTATTAACCCTTTGAAAATATCAGTTACTTATTAAAAAAAATGAGAATTAGAGCACCTATGCCAGGATTGGCATCAATTTATGTGCCCAAAACACCATTGGGCCAGGCTAAAAACAATTGCATGTCATGGAGGGGGATCTACCCTGTATATATTCATAGTGAAATCAGTGGCCCAATGGTTATTAACCCTTTGAAAATATCTGTTACTTATTCAAAAATGAGAATTAGAGCACCTATGCCAGGGTTGGCATCAATTTCTGTGCCCAAAACACCATTGGGCCAGGCTAAAAACAATTGCATTTCATGGAGGGGGGTCTACCCTATATATATTCATAGTGAAATCAGTGGCCCAATGGTTATTAACCCTTTGAAAACATCTGTTACTTATTCAAAAATGGTATTTACAGCACCAATGCCAGTGTTGGCATCAATTTCTGTGCCCAAAACACCATTGGGCCAGGCTAAAAACAATTGCATGTCATGGAGGGGGATCTACCATGTGTATATTCATAGTGAAATCAGTGGCCCAGTGGTTATTAACCCTTCGAACATATCAGTTACTTATTCAAAAATGGTAATTACAGCACCTATGCCAGTGTTGGCATCAATTTATGTGCCCAAAACACCATTGGGCCAGGCTAAAAACAATTGCATCTCATGGAGGGGGATCTTCCCTGTATATATTCATAGTTAAATCAGTGGCCCAATGGTTATTAACCCTTCGAAAATATCTGTTACTTATTCAAAAATGGCAATTACAGCACCAATGCCAGTGTTGGCATCAATTTTTGTGCCCAACACACCATTGGGCCAGGCTAAAAACAATTGCATGTCATGGACGGGGGTCTACCCTTTATATATTCATAGTGAAATCAGTGGCCCAATTGTCATTAACCCTTTGAAAATATCAGTTACTTATTCAAAATAGTCATATTGGTGCCAACGTATGCCCTTTTTTCCAGTTTGTATATTTAATGTTGTATAAAGGGATTCTACCTCTGTGTAACTACATTATATGAATCATATTATTATTTTTTAAATAAAACCTATATTTTTATTTTAAAGCAGTCTGACAAAATTTTTGAATAAGAAACCAACTTCCATGAATAAGAAACAGAATTCCACGAATAAGAAACAGCTTGAATAAGAAACCAACTTCCTTGTCGTCAAACAACAACAACAAGTGCACATAACATTTCCTACATAACTATACGCACTATGTTCACGCGGCTCGTATGATAAACGTAACATCACAACAATCACAACATCCCCTCCTGCTTTCCCCGTGGTCTGACAGTGAGGAGAGGGGCGGGGTTTGAAGGGGCGTTTTAGATGTGCCTGATACCACGGAATAGGTGCCATGATTGGTTACTTCACAGGGTTGAGGGGAGGAGTCAAAAGTCTGTATTGTAACTTGAAGTCTGATTGGCTTTCGCTCTCTTAGGCGTAATTACTCATGCCGAGCCGAGTCGCAAGTAGAGTGATTTATCCTCAGGTGCTGGGATGGAAGTTCCTTGCTTGGTGCTGCTTTTCAGTGGGAAGAGGAAGTCCGGGAAGGATTATCTGACCGAGCTCATCAGAGACAAGTGAGAGAGTAGAACAGAGGGAGGAAAAAGCTGGGGCTTAAAGTATTCGGAGGATGCTGAAGGGAAAATGACTGGGCTGGACAGAACACGAATGGGCTATAGAAAGAGATGCTGGCTGCGTTGAGTGTTTAGAGAGTGGGGAGTACGTAGGAGAAAGAATGGGGGTGACTGCAACTAGAGAAGCCTGTAAGGGAGCGAAGAGTAACGGGCACAGGCAGCTATGGGAGATACAAATCCAAGAGAATTATTCATATTCTATATTCACAGACCAGAAAAGGGTACTGGGCATATACAGAGAGAGGGCCCTACATTATATGTCACACACTACTGAAAGCTGTAATAATGCACAACGTTGTACTCTGGCCTCTCAAAATTACAGTAGCTTAAAGGGATATTCCAGCCAAAATTGGAATCCATATGGGTACATTTTAGTTTTGAATAGAAGCATTTTTGTAATATACATGTGTTAGCAAAAATGCTTTTAAAAAAGATATAGCTGTTGTAACTGTGTATTTAAATATGCACCAGCATTTTAAACACAGCACTTGCGCAGAGGGCCTAAGATGCTTGTACCATCTGGTAATAACTCAATTTGTTAATTGCTGACATGATACAAGCCCCACTGGTGCTCAGAGCAGCTGCAGTATTTAAAACGCTGGTGCACTGAGAAAATCTAGCTATGCTTCACATGCACGTGCAGAGAAAAATGTTAACACTAAAACAGTGATAACTTTTACTACAAGCATTTTTGCCAATACATGTATATTGCAAATACGTTTCTATACATAGATGTAATTAATCTATGTGCAGTTATATTTTGACTGGAATGTCCCTTTAAAGGGACATAATACTCATATGCTAAGTCACTTGAAACAGATGCAGTATAACTGTAAAAAGCTGACAGGAAAATATCACCTGAGCATCTCTATGTAAAAAAGGAAGATATTTTACCTCACAATCTCAGCTCACAAGCTCAGCAGTAAGAGAGTGTAAGTTCTGTGTAAAAAGTTATACTCAGCTGCAGCCCAGCTGTAGGTACAAAAAAATAATGAAGAAATGAACTGCAGCCAATCAGCATCAGCAGTGCTAAGGTCATGAACTCTTTTATTGTGATCTCATGAGATTGGACTTAACTCTCATGAGATTTGACTTAACTCTCATGAGATTTCATTGTAAACTTCCTTACACTGAATAGGGAAATAACATGAGAGTGCACAAGGCTCAACCCTTCTGCTGTCCCGGGACAGACATACTGATTTGTTGCTTAGAAGTCCTTTACAATGGGATGTGGCTACCGAGAAACCTTTGAGGTAAAATATCTATCTTTCTTTTTTACATAGAGATGTTCAGGTGATATTTTCTAGTCGGCTTTTTACAGCTATACTGCATCACTTTCAAATGTTTAAACATTTGGGTATTATGGCCCTTTAACGGGGCATGCAAATTGTGCTTATATTATTCTGTTAGAACATACAATTTTAAACAACTTTCCAATTTACTTCTATTAAATTTTCTTCTTTTGGTATCCTTTGTTGAAAAGCATACCTAGGTAGGCTCAGGAGCTGGGAGCTAGCTGCTGATTGGTGGCTGCACATATATGCTTGTCATTGTCTAACGGATGTGTTCAGCGAGCTCCCAGTAGTGCATTGCTGCTCCTTCAAGTAAAGAAAAAACTCTGCACTTGAAATCAAATAAATGATATCAGAGCTAAAACAAATATGGCGGATGTGTACAGTGGGGCTGTTAAAAAATAAATAAAATATATACAGTAAAAATTTAATAGCTATTAAAAAAACACATGAAACAATTAAAATAAAATGTTAAAGGCAAAAGAATTCTTAAGAACAAAAAAAAAAGCTAAATTAATAAAAAAACACAAATAGCAGATGACACAAATGGTTAAAAAGCACAGGCAGACATAATCCAGATATTACAAAAAGTTAAAAAGCACAACCATATATAAGCCAGATGAACTTTCAGATGGATAAGAATCAGATCCTGCAAGTATCTTTAAAGGGACACTGAACCCAAATTTTTTCTTTTGTGATTTAGATAGATCATGCAATTTTAAGCAACTTTCTAATTTACTCCAATTATCAATTTTTCTTTGTTCTCTTGCTATCTTTATTTGAAAAAGAAGGCATCTAAGCTAAGGAGCCAGCCATTTTTTGGTTCAGACCCTGGACAGCACTTGTTTATTGGTGGGTGAATTTATCCACCAATCGGCAAGAACATCCCAGGGTGTTCACCAAAAATGGGCCGGCATCTAAACTTACATTCTTGCTTTTCAAATAAAGATACCAAGAGAATGGATACAATTTGATAAAAGGAGTAAATTAGAAAGTTGCTTAAAATTGCCTGCTCTATCTGAATCACAAAAGAAAAAATTTGGGTTCTGTGTCCCTTTAAGCAAAGTGCTGTCCATACACATAAACGTTCTTAATGTGCACGATAAGTTGATCTTCAAAGTCTGTGGTGCAGCGTGTAAAAGGAATGCTGAAATTACAGACAGAACTTTTCTCCAAAGTATGCAAAGCTGTACCACAAAAGTATATCCAAACTTACAGATAAGCTTAAAGAAGCTACTTTTTGGTGGAGAACTTACAAACAGCTTCTTTTTGGTGGAGTAAGGCCACCGTAGTCTGAAGGTTCAGACATTTCCTACACATCCGATCCTGGCTATTCAGCGAACGTTGACGGGTTCACAGTTGTATTCTTCTAGACCCGGTTAGCCTATAACTCGGAGTGGAGCTGGTTTCCTGGAACTTTACTGTAAGTTCGGATATACTTTTTTTTGTGGTACATCTTTGCATACTTTTGAGAAAAGTTCTGTCTGTAATTTGAGCATACCTATTACACGCAGCATTTCAACTGCACGCTGCACCACAGACTTTGAAGATCAACTTATCATGCACATTAAGAACGTTTATGTGTATGGACAGCACTTTGCTTAAAGATACTTGCAGGATCAGGTTCTTATTATCCATCTGAAAGTTCCTCTGGTTTATATATGGTTGTGCTTTTTAACTTTTTGTAATATCTGAATTATGTCTGCCTGTGCCTTTTAACCATTTGTGATATCCACAATTTGTGTCATCTGCTATTTGTGTTTTTTTATTTTTTTTTATTTTTTTTTTGTTCTTAAGAATTCTTTTGCCTTTAACATTTTATTTTAATTGTTTCATGTGTTTATAATAGCTATTAAATATGTTCTCTGTCGTCTCTGTCTCTATCGTCTCTGTCTCATATATATATATTTATCACATATTTCCAAACAAAAAGAAATCCAGCGAACTCGGGCTTCAAACAAAGGGTGAGTTTATTGATATCATAGATTCAATAGATTCCAACATAGTGAGAACCAAAAAAAAACACTTAAATGAGGGTGGTAAAAATTAGATGAAAAAAGAGCTTAGTAATTGCGCTGTGACCTTAGGCTACCAGTCGGTCTTACGCGTTTCGGCTGGAAAATGTAGCCTTAATCATAGACCTCAAAGGGTAGCCTGTGTTATCCCTTAAAAACCTATTCTGGTAATAGCTAAGGATAAACAGCTGGGGTCACAGCGCAATTAATCAATTAGTGTTATCAACAGGTTGATTGGAGGACACTTTATTTCATTTGAATGGGTTGTATCTTAGAACATTTTTCTGTTTTATACTATATATACTAATATATTGACTGCAAAATGTACATATAAACATATTGAACTGCAGTACTCTTTCTCTTGTAGAGTTTGTCAAACAGAAAAACATATAATTATCAAATGTCAGAATTGATCCCTGCAAATGGGCACTCTCCATGGTAGCTTGGAAAACATAATATTTTAAACAGGATATGTATATATACAAACATATAAGCATATTGAACTGCAGTGCTCTTTTCCTTGTAGGAATTGTTGAACAAAGAAATATATAGTTGGTACCTATCAAGTTTGTTCATATAAAAGAACTTGTCCTGGAATAGTTTAAAAAGGCAGAATGTTATAAACCAGGCAGCATCAATAACATAAATTTATATGTAATTCTACATCATTGTGTCTAAACTTTATTATGAATTTACTATTTATCTATATATATACATATATGTATCCCAATTATAACTTAAAAACCAAAATCTTCAAAACAGCATGATATAAGTAACTTAGTCTGTATGCTATTCAACATCATTATATGTAAACTTTGAAATGACATTGCTCTTTATCTATATATATATATACATGTTTTAATCCCAATTATTTGCTATCCTTCACTGTAACTTTTTATGTCACTATACCCTACTTCCAAAAATTAATGATGTCTCCTGCTATATTAAAGCCTTTGGGACGTCTGGTCTGGAGTGTAAAGATCCAGAATGCCTCTCTATAGAGGAGTCGTTGCATTCGGTCACCCCCTCTAGGTTTAGGGAGGATTGTTTCTATTATTTGCCATTTAAAACTATTCACTGACTTGTTGTGCTCGTATATAAAATGATGCACCAAATTTGAAACATCTCTTTCTTTGTCAATGTTGTTTAAATGCTCTCTGATGCGTGTGCGTGCCTCTCTAGAGGAGCACCCCACATATTGCTTTTTACATGCTATACACTCCACCAGATAAATAACATAGCATGTTCGGCAATTGGTGCAAGAGTCCATTAGGAATACTCTTTGTGTACTTCTAGATTGAAATTTATCAGTTATTGTTGTGTGACTACAGGCTATACAATTGGAAAAATGGCATTTGTAATGCCCCTTTACCTGTAACCAACTACTTACTGTTGATGGTGGTTTCTTTATCATACTAGGGGCTACTAAATTTCCAATTGTACGTCCCTTTTTAGAGATATAATTGAGACCTTCCCTGGTTAGGTCTCTGAGACTATCCTCCCCCGTCAAAACGGGGAGGTGTTTATTAATGATGTCACAGATTACTTTGAATTGAGGACTGTAGGTAGTAATGAAATTGGGTTTATTTTTGTTGAATCTGTTTAGTAACCCATAACAATTTTTTTGAAATATTTCCCTTCTATCTAGTCTATCTACTTCTAAAAAGGCCCTTTTTATTACTTTCATTTTATAGCCTCTTTCTAAAAGTTGCTGTTTCAATGTGTCTGACTCTACACGAAAATCATAATCTGTAGTACAATTACGTTTAAGTCTTATAAACTGGCCCTTAGCCACCCCAAACCCTGTATGTTTTGGGTGGCAAGAGCGTGCATGTAGTATAGTATTCGAAGTAATTGGTTTCCTATATAGTGTTGTTGTTACTTTTTGTGTAGATGGATCTCCCATAAGATAGACATCAAGGTAGGCTATCTTACCTATATCTGACGTGTGAGTGAATTGTAAATTAACCTCATTATTATTTAGGTATTGGATAAAGCCCTCCATTTCCTCTGAGGATCCTAACCACACAAACAAAAGATCATCAATATATCTTTTATATGATCTGATAAGATGTTTGTATGGATTAGTATCTCCAAAGACGTGGGACCGCTCCCACCAGCCCATAAAAAGATTAGCATAGGCCGGGGCAAATTTAGCACCCATGGCGGTCCCACGTCTTTGGAGATAAAAAGAATTATCGAATTTAAAGTAGTTATGAACCAGTAGGAAATCCAAACAAGTTAGAATATATTTATCACAGCCTCACTGTACACATCCGTCATATTTGTTTTAGCTCTGATATAATTTATTTGATTTCAAGCGCAAAGAGTTTTTTCTTTACTTATAAGTTATTATTGTTATCTTGATGGTTTTATTCAACCTTTTGCTTTTTTGCTAAATATATTCCAGCGCTTTTTCCTCCCCCTCTTTTTTGCAATTGCTGCTCCTTCAACAAAGAATACCAAGATAATGAAGCAAAATTGATAATAGGAGTACATTTGAAAGTTGTTTAAAAATGTGTGTTCTATCTGAATTGCAAAGGAAAAATTTTATGTTTCATGTCCCTTAAAGGGACACTAAACCCAATTTTTTTTCTTTCCTGATTCAGACAGAGCATGCAATTTTAAGCAACTTTCTAATTTACTCCTATTATCAAATTTTCTTCATTCTCTTGGTATCTTTATTTGAAATGCAAGAATGTAAGTTTAGATGCCGGCCCATTTTTGGTGAATAACCTGGGTTATTCTTGCTGATTGGTGGATAAATTCATCCGCCAATAAAAAAGTACTGTCTAGAGTTCTGAATTAAAAAAGAAGCTTAGATGCCTTCTATTTCAAATAAAGATAGCAAGTGAACGAAGAAAAATTGATAATAGGAGTAAATTAGAAAGTTGCTTAAAATTGCACGCTCTATCTGAATCACGAAAGAATTTTTTTGGGTTCAGTGTCCCTTTAATCCCTTCCCGCCCGGACTTATTTGTTCCGATGTAAACAAATAAGTAAAAATTTAAATCACGCGATCGTTCATGCGATTGCGTAATTTCAATGATGGAATCGTGTCAGGGGGGAGTGCCTATGACGCTAGGTACTCCCTCCAGCCCGCAATCCCATTCAAATAGCACCTATGGCTTCAGTACAGCAAAACTGCTAGGACGTTCTATGTCGTCCTAAGGGGGCTAAAACCCAGTGCAGTTATGATGGCATAGAACGTCCTATGGGTGGGAAGGGGTTAAAAGGAATAGTAAACACCTTGAGATGTTAATATAAAAGGTTTAGTTATGCATAGTAAACATTGCAATAATATACGTTAATTTTTTATTTTCTTTGCTCCCTTTTCATATAATTTAGGCTCTGAAAATTGTGGCTTTTCTAATTTTCAGATCTGAAAAAGGACACTGCAGATTTATCAAGGATAACCTTGCTACATACCGTTCTCTAATTTGGCTTTTAACAGATAAGAACTGCAAAGCAATGCACTTTATACTAACAAATATTTACTTGTTGTTTAAAAGTACATGCTCTTTCTGAATCATGAAAGAAAAAATGTGGGTTTTATCCGGTTGGTCAATAAAATCAGCTGGTTGGTGAACACTGATAAGAATACCTTTTGTGTGTGATAAGGATGTAATGTAGGCTCTCCATACAAGCTATGCCCATTAGAATGGATTGGCATTGCAATGAACAGTGTTCTTATATAAAAAAAGTTTGTATAGCAACTTATTTGGAAAGCATTTCTTTAGTATACTTTTGAAAGTGATGGTGGATTAATTTTGAATTGCAGCAGGGAAGTTGGGTTTATTTATCTTTCACTGGAAATGATCTGGACAGCAGAGATTGGGTTAAAGGGACTTTACAATTTACTTTTCTCTTTGTATCTTTAAAGAAGCAGCAATGCAGTATTTGTAGCTTGCTTGAACACATCATGTGAGCTAATGACAAGAGGCATATATGTGCAGTCACCAATCAGCAGATAGGTTCCAGTAGTGTATTGCTGCTCCTAAACCTACCTATATTTGCCTTTTAACAAGGGATACCACAAGAACAATGCAAATTAGCTAATGAATTAAAACTGGAAAGTTGTTTGACATTACATACTCTAATCTGAATCAGGACAGTTTACATTGTCAGTGTAGTGGAGGTTGCAGTAAGGTAATATGGGAACAATTAATGTCTAGAGGGTATAACACTTGTGCTTATATAACCGCAATGGCTAGTTGTAGTGGTAAGTGCCACTGGTTTAAGAATGATCTCATTAAAAGGGAGCTCATACAGAATGAACAGTGTTGTGAGTGCTGGCTGCATTTTAGCACCTTGCATAGGATCTAGGCAATAACTGGGTAAGAACATGGAGGATAAGTTTGGAGATGGTAATTGGGGGTTAAATTGAGGATACATTAATGGAGACCTTAGGGTAGAAAACACCCTGGGGGTACAGAGAAAGGGGAAATTACAAATAAATATAATCTGTAGGGAAGAGAATTCACAAGGATGAAGAGATGGGAAACAAGTAGGCTAAGATGACAAAGAGAAGATGTTAATAGATGGACAAGAGTGGGGTAGAAATGGATGGAGGGGACAGTTTAATGATAGCAAGATGGTGACGTAAGGATGTAGCAGAGAGGGAGGTGGCAAATAGAATAACAAGTAAGACACAGCAGGAAATATCTGTGCAGGCAGAGTAAAGGAAGTGAAAATAAGTTGTATAGAATGTAATCAGGAGGGAATAGAATGTGATAGCATGCAGATTTCATGTCACTCTAATTTTTCTGTCACAGATTGGGCAATGGCACCTGTGCCATTTTGCGTCTCTCTGGACCTTTGAAGGAGCAGTTTGCCAAAGTGAGTGACATCAACATGATACCTTTTTAAACATCGCTTATTGTGGAATGTACCTCATCTTGTCCTCCAACGGATAAGATATTTAACAGAAATTCTATTCTGTAGGAGCAGGGCCTTGATTTTGAGCGCCTTTTGGATGCCAGTGACTATAAAGAGACGTACAGAGCTGCTATGATCCGCTGGGGAGAGGAGAAGAGGTGCTCTGACCCAGGATACTTCTGCAAGATTATAGTGGAGGGGGTGAAAAAGCCTGTTTGGGTAAGCTTTACGTGGGCACACACCTGGCTTTGGTGAGAAAGACCAGAGGGTGACCATGTTTAGCCAGGGAGAAGCAGGGAGAGGGTAGAAATATCAGGTTAAAGGGACACTAAACCCCAAATTTTTCTTTCATGATTCAGATAGAGAATACAAATTTAACCCCTTAACGACCAAGGACGTACGCCACACGTCCTCAAAAAAAATACAGTTAATGACCGAGGACGTGTGGCGTACGTCCTTGGTCTGGAAAGCAGCTGGAAGCGATCCTGCTCGCTTCCAGCTGCTTTCCGGTTATTGCAGTGATGCCTCGATTATGGAGGCATCCTGCAATAACCCCCCTTGGCCATCCGATGCAGAGAGAGCCACTCTGTGGCCCTCTCTGCACCGGACATCGATGACCGGTATCGTTGGTGGGTGGGAGCTTACGTGGGAGGCGAGTGGGCGGCCATCGATGCTCTGTATGGAGTGGAGGGGGGCGGGATCGGGGGCGGGACCCACGGGAGCGCGCGCGTGCACGGGGGTTGGTGGGCGGGCGCGTGCAAGGGGCGGGAGCGGGTGGGAACCGCTACACTACAGAAAAACATAAAGTTAAAAGTAAAAAAAAATAAGAAAGTTTAAACATTAAAAATCTAATCTAAGGGATCTGGAAGGGGTTGGTCTTGGTGGGGGGGGGGGGAAAGCTACACTACAGAAAAGGGCTTTTTTTTTTTAATAAAAAGGCACATTTTTTGCAAAACTGGGTACTGGCAGACGGCTGCCAGTACCCAAGATGGCGCCCATTAAGGCAGAGGGGAAGGGTTAGAGAGCTGTTAGGTGGCGGATCAGTGAGGTTGGGGTCTAAGGGGGGATCATACACATCAGCATATGTAAATATGCTTTTTTTTTTTAAAAAAAAAAGGTCCAAATACCTTTATTTTAGTACTGGCAGAGTTTCTGCCAGTACTTAAGATGGCGGGGACAATTGTGGGGTGTGGGAGGGAAGAGAGCTTTTTGGGAGGGATCAGGGGGTCTGATGTTTAAGGTGGGAGGCTGAGCTCTACACTAAAGATAAAATTAACCCTGCAAGCTCCCTACAAGCTACATAATTAACCCCTTCACTGCTAGCCATAATACACGTGTGATGCGCAGCGGCATTTAGAGGCCTTCTAATTACCAAAAAGCAATGCCAAAGCCATATATGTCTGCTATTTCTGAACAAAGGGGATCCCAGACAAGCATTTACAACCATTTGTGCCATAATTGCACAAGCTGTTTGTAAATAATTTCAGTGAGAAACCTAAAATTGAGAAAAATTTAACTTTTTTTTTAATTTGATCGCATTTGGCGGTGAAATGGTGGCATAAAATATACCAAAATTGGCCTAGATCAATACTTGGGGTTGTCTACTACACTACACTAAAGCTAAAACTATCCCAAAAAGCTCCCTACATGCTCCCTAATTAACCCCTTCACTGCTGGGCATAATACACGTGTGGTGCGCAGTGGCATTTAGCGGCCTTCTAATTACCAAAAAGCAACGCCAAAGTCATATATGTCTGCTATTTCTGAACAAAGGGGATCCCAGACAAGCATTTACAACCATTTGTGCCATAATTGCACAAGCTGTTTGTAAATAATTTAAGTTAGAAACCAAAAGTTTGTGAAAAAATTTGTGAAAAGTGAACGATTTTTTGTATTTGATTGCATTTGGCGGTGAAATGGTGGCATGAAATATACCAAAATGGGCCTAGATCAATACTTTGGGTTGTCTACTAAAAAAAATATATATACATGTCAAGGGATATTCAGGGATTCCTGAAAGATATCAGTGTTCTAATGTAACTAGCGCTAATTTTGAAAAGAAATGGTTTGGAAATAGCAAAGTGCTACTTGTATTTATGGCCCTATAGTTTACAAAAAAAGCAAAGAACATGTAAACATTGGGTATTTCTAAATTCAGGACAAAATTTAGAAACTATTTAGCATGGGTGTTTTTTTTGTGGTTGTAGATGTGTAACAGATTTTGGGGGTCAAAGTTAGAAAAAGTGTGTTTTTTTTCCATTTTTTTCCTCATATTTTATAATTTTTTTATAGTAAATTATAAGATATGATGAAAATAATGGTATCTTTTAGAAAGTCCATTTAATGGCGAGAAAAACGGTATATAATATGTGTGGGTACAGTAAATGAGTAAGAGGAAAATTACAGCTAAACACAAACACCTCAAAAATGTAAAAATAGCCTTGGTCCCAAACGGACAGAAAATGGAAAAGTGCTGTGGTCATTAAGGGGTTAAATAACATTCCAATTTACTTCTATTATGTAATTTACTTCATTTTTAAGATATCCTTTGTTTAAGAAATAGCAATGCACATGGGTAAGCCAATCACACGAGGCATCTATGTGCAGCCACCAATCAGCATTTACTGAGCATATCTAGATATGCTTTTCAGCAATGAGTATCAAGAGAATAAAGCAAATTAGATAATAGAAGTAAATTAGAAAGTTGTTTAAAATTGCATGCTCTTTCTTAATCATGAAAGAAAAAAATTGGGTTTCATGTACCTTTAACCCCTTAGTGACCAGGCCACTTTTCAATTTGTTGACCATCTGGGACCAAGGCTATTTTTGCATTTCTGCGATGTTTGTGTTTAACTGTTATTTTCCTCTTACTCATTTACTGTACCCACACATTATATACCGTTTTTCTCGCCATTAAATGGACTTTCTAAAGATACCATTATTTTCATCATATCTTATAATTTACTATAAAAAAATTATAAAATATTAGGAAAAAATGAAAAAACACACACTTTTTCTAACTTTGAGCCCCAAAATCTCTAACACATCTACAACCACCATAAAATACCAATGCTAAACAGTTTCTAAATTTTGTCTTGAGTTTAGAAATACCCAATGATTACATGTTCTTTGCTTTTTTTGCAAGTTATAGGGCAATAAGTACAAGTAGCACTTTGCTATTTCAAAACCATGTTTTTTCAAAATTGGCGATAGTTACATTGTAACACCAATATCTGTCAGGAATCCCTGAATAACCCTTCAAATGTATATATTTTTTAAAAGAAGACAACCTAAGGTATTAAACTTGGGGTATTTTGACTTTTTTCATGCAACCATTTTACCACCAATCTATGCCAAAGTTTTGGGGGGGGGGGAAATAATTTGATTTTGACAAATTAGCAATTTAAGAATACATTTACTGATAAAATGGTAAGGGTTACTGCCGAATAACACCCTAATATGTCTTCAGTAGCATCTCCTGGGTACAGTGATACCACCCATGTATAGATGTGTCGGGTTCTCTGTGGGCTAAAAGCCCTTATTTTTAGGTAGCGCATTCCAGTTTTTCAACTTGGAATTTTCACATCGGTCATCATGCACCCATGTCCTATTTGGGACATTTCTGAAGCTGGCCAATGGAATTTACCCCCATCAAACCATATATTTTTGAAAAGTAGACACCCTAGGGTTTTTCAAATGCTGATATTTTAACACTTTCCATGCACTAATTCAACCACCAGTCTTGACTTTTGGGTAGTCATTTTTTTGTGTTATTTTTCACACACATTGTACTTTAGGCATGGATTTTCAGTTCCTGTTATGTGTTACTGCCAAAAAACACCTCAATATGTGTTCAACAACCTCTCCTGAGTACAGTGATACCACCCATGTATAGGTGTGTTGGGTTCTCTGGGGGCTAAAAGGCCTTATTTTTAGGAAGCCCATTCCATTTTTTCCACTTTGAATTTTCACATCCCATGCACCCATGTCCTATTTAAGACATTTCTGAAGCCGGCCAATGTAATTTACCTCAATCAAACCATATATTTTTGAAAAGTAGACTTCCTAGGGTATTTCAAATGTAGGTATTTTAACACTTTCCATGCACTAATTTAACCACTAGTCTTTGTCAAACTATTGGGCATTCATATTTTTGTGTTATTGTTCACATACATTGTACTTTAGACATGGATTCACAGCTCCTGTTATGTGTTACTACCAAAGAAGACACCAATATGTGGTCACCAACATCTCCTGAGTTCAGTGATACCACCTATGCATAGGTTTGGTGGCTTGTTTGGGGGGTGCAATGCCAAATGTCTGACATGCGTTTGTGATTTTTTTTCACATTTAACATATTTTCTTTGCCTATCGTCTTTTTGGGGGGTCTTTTAACATACCCCAATTTATTTGTTTTCCATGAATGTGCATATATTTGAAAAGTGGACACCCCAAGGTATTGTATATGGTGTGCTTTGATGCCTTTGAAGCAACCGTTTTAGCCCAAAAAATTGGAGAAAGTGTATGGTGGTTATTTTTCAATTTTCATTTTTACAGACACATTGCTTTTTGACTATGATTTAGGAGAGACTGTTGTAAGTTATTGCAAAAGAATACTTCAGGTTGTTTTCTGCAAGGCACCCTGAGTACACCTATGCCCCCCATGCATAGGTTTGCCAGGATTTTGGGAAGGTTATGTTACAAATTTATGACTTGTGATTTTAGTTATTAACAATGAGAGTATTTCTTCTGATAGGCCTATCTTTAGTTTGTGGCCTATCGCATACCCCACTTTTATTTATTGCCATGAAAGTGTATATTTTTTAAATGTTGACACCCCAAGGTATTGTATATGGTGTGCTTTGATGCATTTGAAGCAACCGTTTTAGCCCAAAAAATTGGAGAAAGTGTATGGTGGTAATTTTTCAATTTTCATTTTTACAGACACATTGCTTTTTGACTATGATTTAGGAGAGACTGTTGTAAGTTATTACAAAAACATACTTCAGGTTGTTTTTTGCAAGGCACCCTGAGAACACCTATGTCCCCCATGCATAGGTTTGACAGGGGTTTTGGTTAAAAAAAAATAACAGGCCCAATTTTAGAAAAAAATAGAGTAGTGAAATGTAAAAATCTGGCACAGTAAAAGTAAAAAAAAAAAAAAACCCATCTAACAGTAAACATAACCAAAAAATAAATAAATATATATATATATATATATATATATATATATATATATATATAACACCAAATGTATTTATTTTTTTAAAAATTGACCATTGTATGGTACCGCTTGAAGCAGTCCCCAATGCAGAGTGCAGGCTGTCCAGGGCAATCAGGACAGTGATATATGGTGTCTCTTCTCTTCCCCCTCTTGGTACAGACTCTGCATTTTTTTTGTGGTTTCTGCTTTGCGGCAGTAGGGGGGATTTTAAAAATAAAATGAGTTGCCCCAACTCTGCTCTCTCCCATCACCGCCCGGGGAGCAGGTGCATCATGGTACAAAATCCCAGTAATAATCTGGAGCTGAAACTGTAAAAAAGTTTTTTTAACTCTGGGGTTTGCTTTTTTGAACAACAAAAAAGCGTTGTGGGTTGCAATCTGCATTAGGTAAAATGCAACCTTTTTGTACCAGGCCCTTGTCTTCTGCATAATTAGGTAGGGCTGCAGCAGCTGATCAGCCAGAACAACCCCACCCATATGCCGGTTATAAGACTTGATGCACACTGGCTTCCTTATGATCTCAGCTCTGCCACGTACAGAAACCGCCACCATCCTCTCTGTGTGGATGGTGGTAAGAAGGTATACATCCTTCTTGTCTCTGTACTTAAGTGCCAACAGCTCCTCTTGGCGCAGAGCTGAGGTTTCCCCCCTTCATAGCCGGGTGCGTACAAGTTGTCCTGGGAAACCTGCGCGGTTCTTTTTAATTGTACCGCAAGCTACTGTATCAAAGCAATACAGTAGCTTGAACAAAAGGACACTTGTATAAAAATTGTCTAAGTACAAGTGATACCCTTTGTTCATTAGGGGTAATATCAGGTCCCAGACAATCTTGCCAGTGGTTCCCATATGTTCTGGGCAACCTGGAGGGTCAAGGTGGCTATCCTTTCCCTCATACACCCGGAAGGCCTGAGTATACCCAGTCTCGCTGTCACAGAGCTTATACACCTTTACCCCATATCTGGAGCGTTTGAATCCCAGCCTTCCCTTATACTTCATTAGGGATTCATCAACGCATATATTCCTTCCAGGTGTATAAGCCTCTGCAAAACTGGCAGAAAAGTGGGTTATCAGGGGGCGGATTTTATACAGCCTGTCAAATTGGGGATGCTCCCTAGGGGGGCACAGGCTGTTGTCGCTGAAGTGCATGAAATGCAGAATCATTTCATACCTCTTCCTCGACATAGTCTGGGAGAAAATGGGGGTAGAGCAGATGGGGCTACTACTCCAGTAGGAGCGAATGGAGGGTTTCTTTATGATGCCCATCAGCATAGTCAATGCCCAGAATTTTTTGAATTCTGGCACATTGATGGGGGCCCATTGCTGCTTTGCCAAATATGTTCCAGGCTTTGCAGCACGGAACTGATGGGCATATAAATTAGTTTGGGCGACAATGTTCCCCAATATATCATCGCCCAGAAACACTTCCAGAAACTGCTGGGGGCTAAAACCTGCCACATCTATATTTATGCCAGCATTTGCTGTGAAGGGTGGGATATCTGGCCTCTGGAGATGAGGCGTTACCCACTCTTCAGCAGCAATGGCAGCAACACGCCTCCTTCTGGCAGGGGGGCTAGCAGCCACAGATACATCACTATCAGTTGAGACTGCATCTAGTGATGTATCTGAGCACATGGCAGGGTCAAAATTGGGGTCTGAGTCAGAAATAGAGGCATCTGACTCTGACGCAAGGATGGCATACGCCTCCTCAGCACTATATCTTTTCTGTGACATTTTTGTATCTGTCACAGAAAACAATTACTAAAAAAAATTAAATTAACTAAATTAATTAACTAAATTAACTAGCAAAAAAGTACAGCTATGCTACTGCCAGTGATTTATAGCGATCACTGGCAAGCTAGGGGTTAATGGCTCTGAAAATTAAATTAACTAAATGTTTCTGAAAAGAGCCTTTGGGTTTTTAAAAAATTACAACAACAAAATTAACCCCTAAAAAAAATGCACAGACAGCAAAAAAGTACAGCTATGCAACTGCCAGTGATTTATAGCGATCACTGGCAAGCTAGGGGTTAATGGCTCTGAAAATTAAATTAACTAAATTAATTAACTAAATTAACTAGCAAAAAAGTACAGCTATGCTACTGCCAGTGATTTATAGCGATCACTGGCAAGCTAGGGGTTAATGGCTCTGAAAATTAAATTAACTAAATGTTTCTGAAAAGAGCCTTTGGGTTTTTAAAAAATTACAACAACAAAATTAACCCCTAAAAAAATGCACAGACAGCAAAAAAGTACAGCTATGCAACTGCCAGTGATTTATAGCGATCACTGGCAAGCTAGGGGTTAATGGCTCTGAAAATTAAATTAAATTAACTAAATGTTTCTGAAAAGAGCCTTTGGGTTTTTAAAAAATTACAACAAAATTAACCCCTAAAAAAATGCACAGACAGCAAAATGCAGCAAAAAAAAAGTGCACCTATGCTACTGCCAGTGATATATAGTGATCACTGGCAAGCTAGGGGTTAATGGCTCTGAAAATTAAATTAAATTAACTAAATGTTTCTGAAAAGAGCCTTTGGGTTTTTAAAAAATTACAACAACAAAATTAACCCCTAAAAAAATGCACAGACAGCAAAATGCAGCAAAAAAAAAAGTGCACCTATGCTACTGCCAGTGATATATAGTGATCACTGGCAAGCTAGGGGTTAATGGCTCTGAAAAGAGCCTTTGGTTCTATATTTTTAACAAATAAAAGAAAGAAATCTTTCTCTCTGCTAAATACAGGTCTCTCTCTCTCTCCAACAAAATGGCAAGTGAGGAGAGGGAGGGAGATCCACACTGATCATAGTCAATATTTACAAATATTGACATGATCAGACAAATGGGGTATTTTATTATTTTTTTTTTTTAGGGTGGGAGGCTCAGATTGGGTGACCCTAGCTTGCCCCTATGATGATGCAGGCTAGGGACACCCCCAGAGGCCCCATGATGCACTGGGCATCGCCATCTTGGATGCCTAGTGAAGGGGGAGGGGGGGGCTATTTGGGCTTTTTTTTTTTATTTATCCGTTGTTTTTTTTTTTTATTTTAATTTATTATTTAATAACCAACTAAGTGCCTCGACCCACCGAGGCACTTAGCACACAAGCAGAGCATCGGAAGCGTGTCCGATCGCTTCCGATGCTCTGAAACACTGCCGGGCTCCACGTGGAGCGAAACCGGAAGTGATCACTCGTGGGGGAGTGATCAATCCGGTCCCGGCACTCGGGAACAGTATTGCAGGATGCCTAGACCTCAAGGCAAGCCTGCAATACTGTTAGAGCAGCTGGAAGCGATTTCGATCGCTTCCAGTGCTCTGTTAAACCGACGACGTATGCCATACGTCCTCGGTCGTTAAGTGCTTTTCTTTCATGTAATTAGCAAGAGTCCATGAGCTAGTGACGTATGGGATATACATTCCTACCAGGAGGGGCAAAGTTTCCCAAACCTCAAAATGCCTATAAATACACCCCTCACCACACCCACAATTCAGTTTTACAAACTTTGCCTCCTATGGAGGTGGTGAAGTAAGTTTGTGCTAGATTCTACGTTGATATGCGCTCCGCAGCAAGTTGGAGCCCGGTTTTCCTCTCAGCGTGCAGTGAATGTCAGAGGGATGTGAGGAGAGTATTGCCTATTTGAATGCAGTGATCTCCTTCTACGGGGTCTATTTCATAGGTTCTCTGTTATCGGTCGTAGAGATTCATCTCTTACCTCCCTTTTCAGATCGACGATATACTCTTATTTATATACCATTACCTCTGCTGATTTTCGTTTCAGTACTGGTTTGGCTTTCTACAAACATGTAGATGAGTGTCCTGGGGTAAGTAAATCTTATTTTCTGTGACACTCTAAGCTATGGTTGGGCACTTTATTTATAAAGTTCTAAATATATGTATTCAAACATTTATTTGCCTTGACTCAGGATGTTCAACATTCCTTATTTTCAGACAGTCAGTTTCATATTTGGGATAATGCATTTGAATCAATTTTTTTCTTACCTTAAAATTTGACTCTTTTTTTCCCTGTGGGCTGTTAGGCTCGCGGGGGCTGAAAATGCTTCATTTTATTGCGTCATTCTTGGCGCAGACTTTTTTGGCGCAAAAAATCTTTTCTGTTTCCGGCGTCATACGTGTCGCCGGAAGTTGCGTCATTTTTTGACGTCCTTTTGCGCCAAAAATGTCGGCGTTCCGGATGTGGCGTCATTTTTGGCGCCAAAAAGCATTTAGGCGCCAAATAATGTGGGCGTCTTATTTGGCGCCAAAAAATATGGGCGTCGCTTTTGTCTCCACATTATTTCAGTCTCATTTTTTCTTTGCTTCTGGTTACTAGAAGCTTGTTTATTGGCATTTTTTCCCATTCCTGAAACTGTCATTTAAGGAATTTGATCAATTTTGCTTTATATGTTGTTTTTTCTCTTACATATTGCAAGATGTCTCACGTTGCATCTGAGTCAGAAGATACTTCTGGAAAATCGCTGTCTAGTGCTGGAACTACCAAAGCTAAGTGTATCTGCTGTAAACTTTTGGTAGCTATTCCTCCGGCTGTTGTTTGTATTAATTGTCATGACAAACTTGTTAAAGCAGATAATATTTCCTTTAGTAATATACCATTGCCTGTTGCAGTTCCTTCAACATCTAAGGTGCAGAATGTTCCTGATAACATAAGAGATTTTGTTTCTGAATCCATCAAGAAGGCTATGTCTGTTATTTCTCCTTCTAGTAAACATAAAAAATCTTTTAAAACTTCTCTCTCTACAGATGAATTTTTAAATGAACATCATCATTCTGATTCTGATGACTCTTCTGGTTCAGAGGATTCTGTCTCAGAGATTGATGCTGATAAATCTTCATATTTATTTAAAATGGAATTTATTCGTTCTTTACTTAAAGAAGTACTAATTGCTTTAGAAATAGAGGATTCTGGTCCTCTTGATACTAATTCTAAACGTTTAGATAAGGTCTTTAAATCTCCTGTGGTTATTCCAGAAGTTTTTCCTGTTCCTAATGCTATTTCTGAAGTAATTTCCAGAGAATGGGATAAATTGGGTAATTCATTTACTCCTTCTAAACGTTTTAAGCAATTATATCCTGTGCCGTCTGACAGATTAGAATTTTGGGACAAAATCCCTAAAGTCGATGGGGCTATTTCTACCCTTGCTAAACGTACTACTATTCCTACGTCTGATGGTACTTCGTTTAAAGATCCTTTAGATAGGAAAATTGAATCCTTTCTAAGAAAAGCTTATCTGTGTTCAGGTAATCTTCTTAGACCTGCTATATCATTGGCTGATGTTGCTGCAGCTTCAACTTTTTGGTTGGAGACTTTAGCGCAACAAGTAACAGATCATGATTCTCATAATATTATTATTCTTCTTCAGCATGCTAATAATTTTATCTGTGATGCCATTTTTGATATTATCAGAGTTGATGTCAGGTTTATGTCTCTAGCTATTTTAGCTAGAAGAGCTTTATGGCTTAAAACTTGGAATGCTGATATGGCTTCTAAATCAACTCTACTTTCCATTTCTTTCCAGGGTAACAAATTATTTGGTTCTCAGTTGGATTCTATTATCTCAACTGTTACTGGTGGGAAAGGAACTTTTTTACCACAGGATAAAAAATCTAAGGGTAAAAACAGGGCTAATAATCGTTTTCGTTCCTTTCGTTTCAACAAAGAACAAAAGCCTGATCCTTCATCCTCGGGAGCAGTTTCAGTTTGGAAACCATCTCCAGTCTGGAATAAATCCAAGCCTTCTAGAAAGGCAAAGCCTGCTTCTAAGTCAACATGAAGGTGCGGCCCTCATTCCAGCTCAGCTGGTAGGGGGCAGGTTACGTTTTTTCAAAGAAATTTGGATCAATTCTGTTCACAATCTTTGGATTCAGAACATTGTTTCAGAAGGGTACAGAATTGGTTTCAAGATGAGACCTCCTGCAAAGAGATTTTTTCTTTCCCGTGTCCCAGTAAATCCAGTGAAAGCTCAAGCATTTCTGAATTGTGTTTCAGATCTAGAGTTGGCTGGAGTAATTATGCCAGTTCCAGTTCTGGAACAGGGGATGGGGTTTTATTCAAATCTCTTCATTGTACCAAAGAAGGAGAATTCCTTCAGACCAGTTCTGGATCTAAAAATATTGAATCGTTATGTAAGGATACCAACGTTCAAAATGGTAACTGTAAGGACTATCTTGCCTTTTGTTCAGCAAGGGCATTATATGTCCACAATAGATTTACAGGATGCATATCTGCATATTCCGATTCATCCAGATCATAATCAGTTCCTGAGATTCTCTTTTCTGGACAAGCATTACCAGTTTGTGGCTCTGCCGTTTGGCCTAGCTACAGCTCCAAGAATTTTTACAAAGGTTCTCGGTGCCCTTCTGTCTGTAATCAGAGAACAGGGTATTGTGGTATTTCCTTATTTGGACGATATCTTGGTACTTGCTCAGTCTTTACATTTAGCAGAATCTCATACGAATCGACTTGTGTTGTTTCTTCAAGATCATGGTTGGAGGATCAATTCACCAAAAAGTTCATTGATTCCTCAGACAAGGGTAACCTTTCTGGGTTTCCAGATAGATTCAGTGTCCATGACTCTGTCTTTAACAGACAAGAGACGTCTAAAATTGATTTCAGCTTGTCGAAACCTTCAGTCACAATCATTCCCTTCGGTAGCCTTATGCATGGAAATTCTAGGTCTTATGACTGCTGCATCGGACGCGATCCCCTTTGCTCGTTTTCACATGCGACCTCTTCAGCTCTGTATGCTGAATCAATGGTGCAAGGATTACACAAAGATATCTCAATTAATATCTTTAAAACCGATTGTACGACACTCTCTATCGTGGTGGACAGATCACCATCGTTTAATTCAGGGGGCTTCTTTTGTGCTTCCGACCTGGACTGTAATTTCAACAGATGCAAGTCTCACAGGTTGGGGAGCTGTGTGGGGATCTCTGACGGCACAAGGAGTTTGGGAATCTCAGGAGGTGAGATTACCGATCAATATTTTGGAACTCCGTGCAATTTTCAGAGCTCTTCAATCTTGGCCTCTTCTGAAGAGAGAATCGTTCATTTGTTTTCAGACAGACAATGTCACTACTGTGGCATACATCAATCATCAAGGAGGGACTCACAGTCCTCTGGCTATGAAAGAAGTATCTCGAATTCTGGTTTGGGCGGAATCCAGCTCCTGTCTAATATCTGCGGTTCATTTCCCAGGTATAGACAATTGGGAAGCGGATTATCTCAGTCGCCAAACGTTGCATCCGGGCGAATGGTCTCTTCACCCAGAGGTATTTCTTCAGATTGTTCAAATGTGGGAGCTTCCAGAAATAGATCTGATGGCGTCTCATCTAAACAAGAAACTTCCCAGGTATCTGTCCAGATCCTGGGATCCTCAGGCGGAAGCAGTGGATGCATTATCACTTCCTTGGAAGTATCATCCTGCTTATATCTTTCCGCCTCTAGTTCTTCTTCCAAGAGTAATCTCCAAGATTCTGAAGGAATGCTCGTTTGTTCTGCTGGTAGCTCCGGCATGGCCTCACAGGTTTTGGTATGCGGATCTTGTCCGGATGGCCTCTTGCCATCCGTGGACTCTTCCGCTACGACCAGACCTTCTGTCGCAAGGTCCTTTTTCCATCAGGATCTCAAATCCTTAAATTTAAAGGTATGGAGATTGAACGCTTGATTCTTGGTCAAAGAGGTTTCTCTGACTCTGTGATTAATACTATGTTACAGGCTCGTAAATCTGTTTCCAGAGAGATATATTATAGAGTCTGGAAGACTTATATTTCTTGGTGTCTTTCTCATCATTTTTCTTGGCATTCTTTTAGAATTCCGAGAATTTTACAGTTTCTTCAGGATGGTTTAGATAAAGGTTTATCCGCAAGTTCTTTGAAAGGACAAATCTCTGCTCTTTCTGTTCTTTTTCACAGAAAGATTGCTAATCTTCCTGATATTCATTGTTTTGTACAAGCTTTGGTTCGTATAAAACCTGTCATTAAGTCAATTTCTCCTCCTTGGAGTTTGAATTTGGTTCTGGGGGCTCTTCAAGCTCCTCCGTTTGAACCTATGCATTCATTGGACATTAAATTACTTTCTTGGAAAGTTTTGTTCCTTTTGGCAATCTCTTCTGCCAGAAGAGTTTCTGAATTATCTGCTCTTTCTTGTGAGTCTCCTTTTCTGATTTTTCATCAGGATAAGGCAGTGTTGCGAACTTCTTTTGAATTTTTACCTAAAGTTGTGAATTCTAACAACATTAGTAGAGAAATTGTGGTTCCTTCATTATGTCCTAATCCTAAGAATTCTAAGGAGAAATCATTGCATTCTTTGGATGTTGTTAGAGCTTTGAAATATTATGTTGAAGCTACTAAGTCTTTCCGAAAGACTTCTAGTTTATTTGTTATCTTTTCCGGTTCTAGAAAAGGCCAGAAAGCTTCTGCCATTTCTTTGGCATCTTGGTTGAAATCTTTAATTCATCTTGCCTATGTTGAGTCGGGTAAAACTCTGCCTCAAAGGATTACAGCTCATTCTACTAGGTCAGTTTCTACTTCCTGGGCGTTTAGGAATGAAGCTTCGATTGATCAGATTTGCAAAGCAGCAACTTGGTCCTCTTTGCATACTTTTACTAAATTCTACCATTTTGATGTATTTTCTTCTTCTGAAGCAGTTTTTGGTAGAAAAGTACTTCAGGCAGCGGTTTCAGTTTGAATCTTCTGCTTATGTTTTTCATTAAACTTTATTTTGGGTGTGGATTATTTTCAGCAGGAATTGGCTGTCTTTATTTTATCCCTCCCTCTCTAGTGACTCTTGCGTGGAAAGATCCACATCTTGGGTAATCATTATCCCATACGTCACTAGCTCATGGACTCTTGCTAATTACATGAAAGAAAACATAATTTATGTAAGAACTTACCTGATAAATTCATTTCTTTCATATTAGCAAGAGTCCATGAGGCCCGCCCTTTTTTTGGGGTGGTTATGATTTTTGTATAAAGCACAATTATTCCAATTCCTTATTTTATATGCTTTCGCACTTTTTTATCACCCCACTTCTTGGCTATTCGTTAAACTGAATTGTGGGTGTGGTGAGGGGTGTATTTATAGGCATTTTGAGGTTTGGGAAACTTTGCCCCTCCTGGTAGGAATGTATATCCCATACGTCACTAGCTCATGGACTCTTGCTAATATGAAAGAAATGAATTTATCAGGTAAGTTCTTACATAAATTATGGGTTTTTTTTAGGACGTATGGCATACGTCGTCGGTCGTTAAGGGGTTAACCCCTTAATGACCGGACCATTTTTCAATTTTCTTACCCTTAATGACAATGGCTATTTTTACATTTCTGCAGTGTTTGCGTTTAGCTGTAATTTTCCTCTTACTCGTTTACTGTACCCACACATATTATATACCGTTTTTCTCGTCATTAAATGGACTTTCTAAAGATACCATTATTTTCATCATATCTTATAATTTACTAAAAAAAATGATAAAATATGAGGAAAAAATGGAAAAAAACACACTTTTTCTAACTTTGACCCCCAAAATCTGTTACACATCTACAATCACCAAAAAACACCCATGCTAAATAGTTTATAAATTTTGTCCTGAGTTTAGAAATACCCAATGTTTACATGTTCTTTGCTTTTTTTGCAATTTATGGGGCAATAAATACAAGTAGCACTTTGCTATTTCCAAACCACTTTTTTTCAAAATTAGCGCTAGTTACTTTGGAACCCTGATATCTGTCAGGAATACCTGAATATCCCTTGACATGTATATATTTTGTTTTAGAAGACATCCCAAAGTATTGATCTAGGCCCATTTTGGTATATTTCATGCCACCATTTCACCGCCAAATGCGATAAAAAAAATAAAAAAAAAGTTCACTTTTTCACAAATTTTGTCACAAACTTTAGGTTTCCCACTGAAATTATTTACAAACAGCTTCTGCAATTATTGCACAAATGGTTGTAAATGCTTCTCTGGGATCCCCTTTTTCAGAAATAACAGACTTATATGGCTTTGTGGTTGCTTTTTGGTAATTAGAAGGCCGCTAAATGCCGCTGCGCACCACACATGTTTTATGCCCAGGAGTGAAGGGGTTAATTAGGGAGCTTGTAGGGTTAATTTTAGCTTTAGTGTAGTGTAGTAGACATCCCAAAGTATTGATCTAGGCCCATTTTGGTATATTTTATGCCACCATTTCACTGCCAAATGCGAGCAAATAAAAAAAAAAAACTTTACATTTTTCACAATTTTAGGTTTCTCACTGAAATTATTTACAAACAGCTTGTGCTATTATGGCAGAAATTGTTGTAAAAGCTTCTCTGGGATCCCCTTTGTTCAGAAATAGCAGACTTATATGGCTTTGGCGTTGCTTTTTGGTAATTAGAAGGCTGCTAAATGCTGCTGCGCACCACACGTGAATTATGCCCAGCAGTGAAGGGGTTAAATTAGGTAGCTTGTAGGGAGCTTGCAGGGTTAATTTTAGAGATCAGCCTCCCACCTGACACATCCCACCCCCTGATCCCTCCGAAAGAGCTCTCTTCCCTCCCCCACCCCACAATTGTTACCGCCATCTTAAGTACTGGCAGAAAGTCTGCCAGTACTAAATAAAAGTTTTTTTTTTTTTTTTTTGTTTTTTTTTTTAAATAAAAATTATAAAATATTTTAGTTGTGATGGACCCCTGCCTTAGCACCAACCTCCCTGATCCCCCCCTCCAGCTCTCTAACCCTCTCCCCTACCTAATTACTGCCATCTTGGGTACTGGCAGCTGTCTGCCAGTACCCAGTTTGACCCCACAAACCAAACTATTTTAATTTTATTTATAACTTTTTTTGTATTTTTAAATATATCTGTAGTGTAGCAGCCCCCCCCCCCCCTTTTATATGTAAAAAAAAATATTTTTTTTTCCTTCCTTCCCTTCATTGGTGTCAGTGTGGCTAATGTGCGCACGTGCGTCCACGTGCACACGCGCGTCCACGTGCACACACGCGCCCGTGCATGTGCGCACATTGTGCACGCGCGCACGCTCCCTCCTCCCACCGGACAAAGGCACCATCGGCACCATCACTACCGGTGCAGAGAGGGCCACCGAGTGGCTCTCTCTGCATCGGAGGCTTGTAAAGGGGTATTGCAGGATGCCTCCATATCGAGGCATCACTGCAATACCCTCAGAGCTGCTGGAAGCGATTGTGATCACTTCCAGCACTCTGTTAGACAACTGACGTACCAGCTACGTCTATTGTCATTAACAGTTAGTTTTTGCATGACGTACCTGGTATGTCAGTTGTCATTAAGGGGTTAAGTAGATCTGAGAACACCCTGCCTGTCTGGTTTTAAGTAACCTGGAGGTAACAACCTGTATGGTAGGATAGCTGGGAAGGGAGGATGTTTCCATTTGGTAGAGGGGTGTCACCTGTCATTTGTTTGTGAACCAGAACATTTGTTTTCTTTGAGAAAAATAAATGTATATACTTGATATAATTAGCTTTATTTATAATGGTTCCAGCAGGTACAGCACCAACCATCTATATTAAAGTGCATGCTATAGAGGGAATCGCTGCTTTACCCCACCATATACAATGTATCCAAAATCCATGTCATTTAGTACATAGCCCAGCATGCTGCGAAATGTAAATCTACGTCTGACATGTAAGTAAGCACAAGCAGTCTTGGTTGTCAAGTGGGCTTCTAGCATGTGCCTTCATATTGTAACAGAGTGCGATCAGTGCTCTGTTATCATATGAAGCTAGTTTAGCAGATTGTTACAGATGATCCGTTGGTGCCGCTGGAAGACATACAGCCCAGCGGTGGGGGGGGGGGGGACTTTTGAAGGGAGAGGTAGGGATGGGGGTTGCTAAATACAGGAAAAGGGGAAATCAGAGGGGGAATTCCATACCGATCACAGGGAGGGTTAGGGGGACCCCCACACTACAGACAGCTGCTAGTACCTAAAATGGCTGCTACTAGTGGAAGGGAGGGGGGCTAGAGAGGTGTTTGGGAGGGGTCAGGGAGGTGGGATCCCTACACTGCAAGAAAAAAGCCTTAAAGGGACAGTAAAGTCAATACTAAACTTTCAGGATTCAGATAGGGCATGCAATTTTAAACAACTTTCCAATTTACTTTTATCATCAAATTTGCTTTGTTCCCTTGGTGGTATTTTTGAAAAGCTAAACCTAGCTAGGCTCAAACTGATTTCTAAAAAGTTGAAAACCGCCTCCTAGCTCAGAGCATTTTGAAAGTTTTTCACAGTTAGACTGTGCTAGTTCACGTGTCATATAGATAGCATTGTGCTCACTCCCGTGAAGTTATTTAGGAGTCTTCACTGATTGAGTACACTGCATGTCTGTCAAAAGCACTTAGATAAGGAGGCTGTCTGCAAAGACCTAGATACAAGGTAATCACAGAGGTAAAAAGCATATTAATATAACTGTGTTGGTTATGCAAAAATGGGGAATGGGTAATAAAGGGATTATCTATATTTTTAAATAAGAAACATTTTGGTGTAGACTGTCCCTTTAAACTGCATACTGGCAGACTGTCTGCCAGTACCTAAGATGGTGGTGAGAGGGGAGGGATCAGGTAGGTATCAGAGGTGGAGGGGGAATTCCTAAACTACAATACTATTACCCTGACCAGCTAATTAATTAACCCCTTCACTTATGGGAATTTCAGAAGTGTGCCCAGCTGCAATTAGCAGCCTATTTATATATGTTTTGATAGGTAGATAATTAAAAATAACAAGGACCTATTTTTTACAGTATTTTGGCAGTTTTTTCACTGAAATTCCCAGTGCTGATGGGGTTAAACAAGATAGCACTTAGTCATACCCAAGTAAAGTGAACTGCATATACACCATAGCATTGCTACAGTAAAGATGATACTGCCACCTAGTGGCTCAAATGATATGCACTATAAAGAAAGAGAAATATCATTTGATTACATTATGAGGTCCATTTTTTATAGCCCTGACGGACAAGGTAAACTAGTTAACCTACTCACCCAAGATTGAGGCAAGTGGGGAGCATTACTAGAATAAAAACACAACAAGGTTTCCAAAATTGCCTCCAGAGCTTGAGAAATGGAGCCCATTGTGTGATATTAAAGGGCCACTGTAAGTAAATATTTTCTATGCCTGTTACTAACTAACTACCCCAAATACGCTTTTTATCAATAGCATTTCGTTAACATATCTCTACCGTATATCAGAAATCTTGTCTGAAAATTTAATTGTTTTCCAAACCCACTCCGTGGGTATCCTTTGCTCTGTACCAATCCGTTTACCTAGATTTCAAAATGGCGCTTTAAACACAAAGTTATTGGTTTAAGTATTTTGAACACGCAGTGCTGAAAATAGTGGGCAGGATAACGTAACATCATCGGCGAATAAAAGATATAATTTTTAGAACGTTATGAAACTTCGTTTTGGAGAAAATATAGGTCAGTAGCTTTTTAATATGTTAGTTGTTTAGCTTAAAAATTATAACAGAAAGTAATCCTTTAACAAGGATTTTGTCTGTTCTCTGTACATTATTGTATTATATGTAATTCATATGTAAGCCACTAGGTAGCAGTATAAAATTAAACATGGCTACTAACAAAAATAGAAAATATTTGTACAATTTTGTCTATTAAAAAAGAAAGTGCCATAAAATAAATATTATACTTGTTGTTATTGGGCTTACAATAAAACATGTTGTGGGTAGCGCATACATTTGAAAGACGTTTATATAAATGTGTCCATTGTCTGTCAGATTGTCAGTGACACGCGGCGCCAATCAGATGTGGACTGGTTTCTCTCCTCATATGGTGCTGTGGCACAGACTGTCCGTGTGGTAGCCTCAGAAGATACGAGGAGAGCGAGAGGATGGCTGTATACACCAGGTGCAATACATTTAGCATTAACACAACCCTTCTATTCATTAATGTTTAATGTTTTATTGATTGCTTTTACTGTACGCTCCACTATGCCACATACAATCACATTTATTTATTGGTGCTGCTCAGAGAGAAGGTGATGACGTTTCTAGCTACTCACTGAGCAGGTGAAAGCTTTAAATGGAAGTTGCACACAGCCTGTGACGGCATGTTCTGTAAGTTGTGTGGTATAGTAAAAGCTTTCGCCAATAAAGTAAAAACATTCTTGCAAATACGTGTATATAATTCAAAATGCTTTTAACTGAAGTTGAAATGGACTGATGTGACTCATTTTGTCCTAGAATGTTTATGTAAAGGGCGATTTATAGTTGAATAAAACAGTATGCTCTCATTTGTTAACGCAGGCAACTATAGTACCTGTAATTCTGAGACACAAAGTACCTCTAAGGAGACACGGAGGTCCGCTGGAAATGGCAATCGGCAGTGGTTATTGTATGACTGACATTTTTGGGGGTTTAACACACAGTTGTAGGGTTACTAGAGCTAAAATTAGGTGCTCTAACAAATTAGAACATTTCATTTTTCCACTATAATGGCGCTTTAAGGGTACGGTGTACTGAAATTACAAGAGCTAACATATTTGTTACTTTTTACAGTGATACATATAAGAAAAAGGGTTGTAGTGAAAAACACATCACTTCATCTATATGTACATACGCTTAAGCACTATGTCTATTTTTTTTATTGCAGAAGTAGATGACGCAGAGTCAGAGTGTGGCCTGGACAAGGGCGTGGCTTTTGATTGGATTATTACGAATGACGGTGATGGTAATTTCCTTGACGAACAGCTGAACAAACTGTTGGACTTTATTCACAGTAAACTTGGCTCTTCAGTATGACCAGAACATCTCTAAAGCACGGAAACTAAAATATCTCAATATCCCATTTTGTGGCCGCTGTATTCTGATAGAACTGTTAACAACACAAAGGCTAAAAATCACTACATTTCTAAAAGGTGTAAAGTGAAACGGACATTTGAAAACTTGTGCATTGTTTTCATATAGGATTGAAATCTGGAAATTGTACTGTACCTTTATGTCTAAACGTAATATTTTTGAGAAATATCTGTAAGTGCTACAGTTTGTATATCTGTCTGCATAACTGTACAACTGATTGCGGACTCATTCTGTTCTAATGCACCATAAAATATTTCATGAAAGTGTCAAGTAGTAAAGCAGACTGCATCTAACTCATGGGTTTCCAATGAGGGACCATGAAAAATAAATTTTTTGTTTTTCTACCTGTATTGTGAGTGAGCACCTTGCACAAATTCAAATGAGTCGTGTCTGAAAAAGACACAAGTGCCACAAACGTACATATTCTCACAGATCCAGAGGTAGAGAAGCAGAGTGTTGTGTGGTAAGCGGTAACAGGCACTAAAAACATAATTTATGCTTGCCTGATAAATTCCTTTCTTCTGTAGTGTGATCAGTCCACGGGTCATCATTACTTCTGGGATATTACTCCTCCCCAACAGGAAGTGCAAGAGGATTCACCCAGCAGAGCTGCATATAGCTCCTCCCCTCTACGTCACTCCCAGTCATTCGACCAAGGACCAACGAGAAAGGAAAAGCCAAGGGTGAAGTGGTGACTGGAGTATAAATTAAAAAATATTTACCTGCCTTAAAAACAGGGCGGGCCGTGGACTGATCACACTACAGAAGAAAGGAATTTATCATGTAAGCATAAATTATGTTTTCTTCTGTTAAGTGTGATCAGTCCACGGGTCATCATTACTTCTGGGATACCAATACCAAAGCAAAAGTACACGGATGACGGGAGGGATAGGCAGGCTCTTTATACAGAAGGAACCACTGCCTGAAGAACCTTTCTCCCAAAAATAGCCTCCGATGAAGCAAAAGTGTCAAATTTGTAAAATTTGGAAAAAGTATGAAGCGAAGACCAAGTTGCAGCCTTGCAAATCTGTTCAACAGAGGCCTCATTCTTGAAGGCCCAAGTGGAAGCCACAGCTCTAGTAGAATGAGCTGTAATTCTTTCAGGAGGCTGCTGTCCAGCAGTCTCATAAGCTAAACGAATTATGCTACGAAGCCAAAAAGAAAGAGAGGTAGCGGAAGCTCTTTGACCTCTCCTCTGCCCAGAGTAAATGACAAACAGAGAAGACGTTTGTCGAAATTCCTTAGTTGCCTGTAAGTAAAATTTTAGAGCACGGACTACATCCAGGTTGTGCAGTAGACGTTCCTTCTTTGAAGAAGGATTTGGGCATAAAGAAGGAACAACAATCTCTTGATTGATATTCCTGTTAGTAACTACCTTAGGTAAGAACCCAGGTTTAGTACGCAGGACTACCTTATCCGAATGAAAAATCAAATAAGGAGAATCACAATGTAAGGCTGATAATTCAGAGACTCTTCGAGCCGAGGAAATAGCCATTAAAAATAGAACTTTCCAAGATAACAACTTTATATCAATGGAATGAAGGGGTTCAAACGGAACGCCCTGTAAAACATTAAGAACAAGGTTTAAACTCCATGGTGGAGCAACAGTTTTAAACACAGGCTTAATCCTGGTCAAAGCCTGACAAAAAGCCTGGACGTCAGGAACTTCTGACAGACGTTTGTGTAACAGAATGGACAGAGCTGAGATCTGTCCCTTTAATGAACTAGCAGATAAACCCTTTTCTAAACCTTCTTGTAGAAAAGACAATATCCTAGGAATCCTAACCTTACTCCAAGAGTAACCTTTGGATTCACACCAATATAGGTATTTACGCCATATCTTATGGTAAATCTTTCTGGTAACAGGTTTCCTAGCCTGTATTAAGGTATCAATAACTGACTCAGAAAACCCACGTCTTGATAAAATCAAGCGTTCAATTTCCAAGCAGTCAGCTTCAGAGAAGTTAGATTTTGATGTTTGAAGGGACCCTGTATCAGAAGGTCCTGTTTCAGAGGTAGAGACCAAGGTGGACAGGATGACATGTCCACCAGGTCTGCATACCAAGTCCTGCGTGGCCACGCAGGTGCTATTAGAATCACTGATGCTCTCTCTTGTTTGATTCTGGCAATCAATCGAGGAAGCAGCGGGAAGGGTGGAAACACGTAAGCCATCCTGAAGTCCCAAGGTGCTGTCAGAGCATCTATCAGGACTGCTCCTGGATCCCTGGATCTGGACCCGTAACGAGGAAGCTTGGCGTTCTGTCGAGACGCCATGAGATCTATCTCTGGTTTGCCCCAACGTCGCAGTATTTGGGCAAAGACCTCCGGATGAAGTTCCCACTCCCCCGGATGAAAAGTCTGACGACTTAAGAAATCCGCCTCCCAGTTCTCCACTCCCGGGATGTGGATTGCTGACAGGTGGCAAGAGTGAGACTCTGCCCAGAGAATTATCTTTGATACTTCCATCATAGCTAGGGAGCTTCTTGTCCCTCCCTGATGGTTGATGTAAGCTACAGTCGTGATGTTGTCCGACTGAAACCTGATGAACCCCCGAGTTGTCAACTGGGGCCAAGCCAGGGGGGCATTGAGAACTGCTCTCAATTCCAGAATGTTTATTGGCAGGAGACTCTCCTCCTGACTCCATTGTCCCTGAGCCTTCAGAGAATTCCAGACGGCACCCCAACCTAGAAGGCTGGCGTCTGTTGTTACAATTGTCCAGTCTGGTCTGCTGAATGGCATCCCCCTGGACAGATGTGGCCGAGAAAGCCACCATAGAAGAGAATTTCTGGTCTCTTGATCCAGATTCAGAGAAGGGGATAAGTCTGAGTAATCCCCATTCCACTGACTTAGCATGCACAGTTGCAGTGGTCTGAGGTGTAAGCGTGCAAAGGGTACTATGCCCATTGCCGCTACCATTAAGCCGATTACCTCCATGCATTGAGCCACTGACGGGTGTTGAATGGAATGTAGGGTGCGGCAAGCACTTTGAAGTCTTGTTAGCCTGTCCTCTGTCAGGTAAATCTTCATTTCTACAGAATCTATAAGAGTCCCCAGGAAGGGAACTCTTGTGAGTGGAACGAGTGAACTTTTCTTTTCGTTCACCTTCCATCCATGTGACCTTAGAAATGCCAGCACTAACTCTGTATGAGACTTGGCAGTTTGAAAGCTTGAAGCTTGTATCAGAATGTCGTCTAGGTATGGAGCTACCGAGATTCCCCGCGGTCTTAGTACCGCCAGAAGAGCACCCAGAACCTTTGTGAAGATTCTTGGAGCTGTAGCCAATCCGAATGGAAGAGCCACAAACTGGTAATGCCTGTCTAGGAAGGCAAACCTTAGGTACCGATAATGATCTTTGTTAATCGGTATGTGAAGGTAAGCATCTTTTAAATCTACAGTGGTCATGTACTGACCCTCTTGGATCATAGGTAAAATTGTCCGAATAGTCTCCATCTTGAACGATGGAACTCTTAGGAATTTGTTTAGGATCTTTAAGTCCAGGATTGGTCTGAAAGTTCCCTCTTTTTTGGGAACCACAAACAGATTTGAGTAAAACCCCTGTCCCTGTTCCGATCGTGGAACTGGATGGATTACTCCCATTAACAAGAGCTCTTGTACGCAGCGTAGAAACGCCTCTTTCTTTGTCTGGATTGTTGACAATCTTGACAGATGAAATCTCTCTCTTGGAGGAGAGTATTTGAAGTCCAGAAGGTATCCCTGAGATATTATCTCTAGCGCCCAGGGATCCTGGACATCTCTTGCCCAAGCCTGGGCGAAGAGAGAAAGTCTGCCCCCCACTAGATCCGATCCCGGATCGGGGGCCCTCAATTCATGCTGTTTTAGGGGCAGCAGCAGGTTTCCTGGCCTGCTTGCCCTTGTTCCAGGACTGGTTAGGTTTCCAGCCTTGTCTGTAGCGAGCAACAGCTCCTTCCTGTTTTGGTGCAGAGGAAGTTGATGCTGCTCCTGCTTTGAAAATACGAAAGGAACGAAAATTAGACTGTCTAGCCTTAACTTTGGCTTTGTCCTGAGGCAGGGCATGGCCTTTACCTCCTGTAATGTCAGCGATAATCTCAACCCGGGCCCGAATAAGGTCTGCCCTTTGAAAGGTATATTAAGCAATTTAGACTTAGAAGTAACATCAGCTGACCAGGATTTTAGCCACAGCGCCCTGCGTGCCTGAATGGCGAATCCTGAATTCTTCGCCGTAAGTTTAGTAAGATGTACTACGGCCTCCGAAATGAATGAATTAGCTAGTTTAAGGACTCTAAGCCTGTCCGTAATGTCGTCCAGAGTAGCTGAACCAATGTTCTCTTCCAGAGACTCAATCCAGAATGCCGCTGCAGCCGTGATCGGCGCAATGCATGCAAGGGGTTGAAATATAAAACCTTGTTGAACAAACATTTTCTTAAGGTAACCCTCTAACTTTTTATCCATTGGATCTGAAAAAGCACAGCTATCCTCCACCGGGATAGTGGTACGCTTAGCTAAGGTAGAAACTGCTCCCTCCACCTTAGGGACCGTTTGCCATAAGTCCCTTGTGGTGGCGTCTATTGGAAACATTTTTCTAAATATCGGAGGGGGTGAGAACGGCACACCGGGTCTATCCCACTCCTTAGTAACAATTTCAGTAAGTCTCTTAGGTATAGGAAAAACCTCAGTACTCGTCGGTACCGCAAAATATTTATCCAACCTACACATTTTCTCTGGTATTGCAACTGTGTTACAATCATTCAGAGCCGCTAACACCTCCCCTAGTAATACACGGAGGTTTTCCAGTTTAAATTTAAAATTTGAAATATCTGAATCCAGTCTGTTTGGATCAGAACCGTCACCCACAGAATGAAGTTCTCCGTCCTCATGTTCTGCCACCTGTGACGCAGTGTCTGACATGGCCCTAATATTATCAGCGCACTCTGTTCTCACCCCAGAGTGATCACGCTTACCTCTTAGTTCTGGTAATTTAGCCAAAACCTCAGTCATAACAGTAGCCATATCCTGTAATGTGATTTGTAATGGCCGCCCAGATGTACTCGGCGCTACAATATCACGCACCTCCCTCTGAGCGGGAGATGTAGGTACTGACACGTGAGGCGAGTTAGTCGGCATAACTCTCCCCTCGTTGTTTGGTGAAATTTGTTCAATTTGTACAGATTGACTTTTATTTAAAGTAGCATCAATACAGTTAGTACATAAATTTCTATTGGGCTCCACTTTGGCATTGCAACAAATGACACAGGTATCATCCTCTGAATCAGACATGTTTAACACACTAGCAAATAAACTTGCAACTTTGAAATACAATTCAATTAGAATAATATTAAAACGTACTGTGCCTTTAAGAAGCACAGAAGATCTATGACAGTTGAAAATTAATAAATTGAAACAGTTATAGCCTCAATCCTTGTAAACAACACAACTTTAGCAAAGGTTTAATCCCATTAGCAAAGATAACAAATTCTGAAAGCAGGAAACAAATTACAGAATAAACGTTTTTTATCTCAGTCAAACTACAATTCTCACAGCTCTGCTGAGAGAAATTACCTCCCTCAAAATAAGTTTTGAAGACCCCTGAGCTCTGTAGAGATGAACCGGATCATGCAGGGAATACAATGAGTTGCTGACTGAAATATTTGATGCTTAGTAAAAGCGCCAAAAAACGGCCCCTCCCCCTCACACACAGCAGTGAGGGAGAACAGAAACTGTCAGAAAACAGATTAAGCAACTGCCAAGTGGAAAAATAGTGCCCAAACATTTATTCACTCAGTACCTCAGTAAATGAAAACGATTTTACATTCCAGCAAAAACGTTAAACATAATCTCTAGTTATTAAACAGCTTTATGTATTTCTTACAGTGTAATTCTAGTGAAGTACCATTCCCCAGAATACTGAAGTGTAAAGTATACATACATGACATTATATCGGTATGGCAGGATTTTCTCATCAATTCCATTATCAGAAAATAAAAACTGCTACATACCTCTATGCAGATTCATCTGCCCGCTGTCCCCTGATCTGAAGTTTACCTCTCCTCAGATGGCCGAGAAACAGCAATATGATCTTAACTACTCCGGCTAAAATCATAACAAAAACTCTGGTAGATTCTTCTTCAAACTCTGCCAGAGAGATAATAACACACTCCGGTGCTATTTTAAAATAACAAACTCTTGATTGAAGATAAAAACTAAGTATAATCACCATAGTCCTCTCACACATCCTATCTAGTCGTTGGGTGCAAGAGAATGACTGGGAGTGACGTAGAGGGGAGGAGCTATATGCAGCTCTGCTGGGTGAATCCTCTTGCACTTCCTGTTGGGGAGGAGTAATATCCCAGAAGTAATGATGACCCGTGGACTGATCACACTTAACAGAAGAAATGACCTTTACTAATCACACAATCCCATCTATTATCATATTGTGTCACTCAGAGGGAAGAGGTTTTACCTGGACATTTTGTTAAAAATGAATGTTAGAAATAAAATTGGCTTCTAATTCACAGAAAACTCAATATTACTGTTTGCTAATGTAAAACTGCAAATAAATAAATAAATGTACAGTTATTTTTATAGTTACCTTCTGTGGTGTTTTACTTTAGCCTCACAAGTAGCCAGTGAATCAAACTTTCCTGAATAAACATTTAGATTTGCTAGAAAGCAAAAAGGACATTCTACATTATTACTTTTTTTTTTTTTTAGAACAACCCCCCCCCCCCCAAAAAAAAAGCCATCTGTCAATCGACAGAGCTGTGAGAATTTTCTTTATCATTCAGTAAGCAGTTGTGTACAAGGACACACTTCCTGTTTTAGTATCAATTTAAACCAAACTTTTTATTATTCAAAAATATATATAATCTCTTCATTACCCAATTTTGCATAACCAACAATTATTATTATTCTTTTTACCTCTGTAACTTCCTTGTATCTAAGCCTCTGCAGACTGCCCCCTTATTTCAGTTATTGTGACAGACTTGCATTTTAGTCAATCAATGTTGACTCCAGTGTAACTCAACGGGAGTGAGCACATTATCTATATGATACCCATGAACTAGCACTGTCTAGCTGAGAAAAACTGTCAAAATGCTTTGAGAAAAGAGGTGGCCTTCAGGGGCTTAGAAATTATATAGTAAGTATGAGCCTACCTATGTTTAGCTTTCAACAAAGAATACCAAGGGAACAAAGCAAATTTGATGATAAAAGTAAATTAAAAAGTTGTTTAAAATCGCATGCCCTATCTGAATAATACAAGTTTAACGGAATAGTCTAGTCAAAATTAGACTTTCATGATTCAGATAAAGCATACAATTTGAAGCAACTTTCTAATATACTCCTATTATAAATTTTTCTTCGTTCTCTAGGAATTTTTGTTTAAAAAACCAGGAATCTAAGAATAGGAGCCGGCCCATTTTTGGTTCAGCAGCTGGGTAGCACTTTCTGATTGGTGCCTAAATGTAGCCACCAATCAGTAAGCGTTACCTAGGTGCTGAACCAAAAATGGGCCAGCTTCTAAGCTTACATTCAAATAAAGATACCAAGAGAACGAAGAAAAATTGATAATGGGGGTAAATTAAAAAGTTGCTTAAAATTGCTGCTCTATCTGCATCATGAAAGTTAAATTTTGACTTGATTTGTTCCTTTTGCGCTAATGCTTTAAAAATGCATTTTATTGCTACACTAGAGGTTGCACAGGACTATGTTAAGAAGTTAAGGTCAGCTGTGTAGCTGAACACGACTACTGAGCCAATCAGGGATGGCATGTGCGTAAAGTTATAGCCACTCCAGCGGTGCAATAACAAAATGCTCTAGCACATTGGCGCTTTTTATTCCTCTTAAATGTACCTTTAAGCATATACCCTTCATGTAGTACTTTTTGTTTTGTGAGATAAAGTATCTCACTTTTTCTGAAATCCATATTTCAGGCGTCTGCAGAAATAATTATTTACACACACACGTGATTGTGTACAATGGAATATATTGAAAATACTTTATGTAATTGTATATTTCGGGCCAGTAATCCACTCCACATTTTGTATGTGGCAGAGAATTGTAGATAAGGAATCCAGTTCAGGTCTCCCTACAAACTAACGGCTAGATTACGAGTCTTGCGTTAGCCTTAAAAAGCAGCGTTGAGAGGTCCCAACGCTGCTTTTTAACGCCCGCTGGTATTACGAGTCTGGCAGGTACAGGTGTCCCGCTCACTTTTTTTTTACGCGACTCGAGCATACCGCAAATCCCCTTACGTCAATTGCGTATCCTATCTTTTCAATGGTATTTTCCTAACGCCGGTATTATGAGTCTTGGAAGAAGTGAGCGGTAGACCCTCTCCTGTCCAGACTCCTACCGTAAGTCAGTAGTTAAGAGTTTTATGGGCTAACGCCGTAACATAAAACTCTTAACTAAAGTGCTACAAAGTACACTAACACCCATAAACTACCTATTAACCCCTAAACCGAGGCGCTCCCCCCCCCCAAATCGCAAACACTTAAATACATTTTTTTAACCCCTAATCTGCCAATCGGACATTGCCAAACCCTACTGAAGATAGAAGATGCCGCCTGGATGAAGACTTCTGCCCTTCTGGTCGTCCTCTTCTGCCCGGATCGGATGAAGACTTCTACCCCTCTGGAGGACCACTTCTGCCCGGTTGGGTGAAGACGTCTCAAGGTAGGGTGATCTTCAAGGGGTTAGTATTAGGTTTTATTAAGGGGGGATTGGGTGGGTTTTAGAGTAGGGTTTGGTGTGTGGGTGGTGGGTCTTAATGTTGGGCGGGTATTGTATTTTTTTTTTATAGGTAAAAGAGCTGATTACCTTGGGGCAATGCCCCGCAAAAGGCCCTTTTAAGGGCTATTTGTAATTTTAGTATAGGGTAGGGATTTTTTATTTTATTAGGGGGATTAGATTAGGTGTAATTAGTTTAGTGTTTTTTTTCTTCGTACTTTAGTTTATTTAATTGTATTTAATTGTAGTTAGTTTAGGTAATTAATTTAATTATAGTGTAGTGTTAGGTGTAATTGTAACTTAGGTTAGGGTTTATTTTACAGGTAAATTTGTACTTATTTTATCTAGGTAGTTAGTAAATAGTTAATAACTATTTAATAACTATTCTACCTAGTTAAAATAAATACAAAGTTGCCTGTAAAATAAAAATAAATCCTAAACTTGCTACAATGTAATTATTAGTTATATTGTATATATCTTAGGGTTTATTTTACAGGTAAGTATTTAGTTTTAAATAGGAATAATTAATTTTAATTGTAGTAATTTTATTTAGATTATTTTAAATAATATTTAAGTTAGGGGGGGTTAGGGTTAGACTTAGGTTTAGGGGTTAATATATTTATTATAGTGGTGGCGACGTTGGGGGTGGCAGATTAGGGGTTAATAAGTGTAGGTAGGTGGCGGCGATATTGGGGGCAGTAGAGTAGGGGTTAATAAATAAAATGTAGGGTTTGGTGATGTTGGGGGCAGCAGATTAGGGGTTCATTAGTATAATGTAGGTGGTGGTGGTGTCCGGAGCGGCAGATTAGGGGTTAATAATACAATGCAGGTGTCTGCGATTTTGGGGGGCGGCAGATTAGGGGTTAATAAGTGTAAGATTAGGGGTGTTTAGACTCGTGGTTCATGTTAGGGTGTTAGGTGTAGACATAAATTTACTTTCCCCATAGGAATCAATGGGGCTGCGTTAGGAGCTGAACGCTGCTTTTTTGCAGGTGTTAGTTTTTTTTTCCCAGCAGATTCTGCCCCATTGATTCCTATGGGGAAATCGTGCACAAGCACGTTTAGCCAGCTCACCGCTACCGTAAGCAGCGCTGGTATTACAGTGAGATGTGGAGCTAAATTTTGCTCTCCGCTCACTTTTTAGAGGCTAATCTAATCCAGTGTGTTTGGAGAGGGGTATTTTTGTCTACATATATACATACTGTACATACATATACATACACACACACACACACACACACACACATACATATATATATACAAATACACACACGGGTGGAAAAATATCACTGTAGTTTACTAGTCAGAGGTAAAATGTATTAGCTTCAAAACAATATGGTATATAAGAAGAGCGCTTCACTAGGGAGTGGGATAAAGTGTATATAGAACATTTATTACATAAATTCATAAACCAACGCACAGTGGATATATCTAGATTAAAAATGGTCAGGGGGATCCCAATGATAAAAAAAATGTCCAATATGATATGCAAACAATGTGAGATAAATGTGTCCAAAAAGGTGAAAATCTAAAAATATATCCAGATAGAAAAAATAAATTGGGAATTCCAATAGAAGTTACAGTAATTTATATTATTGTAATCCATGTGAAGTCCTCAAAATCCTCAAGTATCTTCAAAACGTGTAAATGTCTATGGAAGATTAAAGAAAAACAACATAGTGTAAAATGTCTTAAAAAGGCCCTATATCGAAGACTGAAACGCATTGACTATTACTTTTGAGTGCCAATTACAGAACTACTGTAAGCAGATACATTGTTTGCAATCTATGCACCATTTTTAAGACATTCTACACTACAGGTGAAACTCGAAAAATTATAATATCGTGCAAAAGTTTATTTATTTCACTAATGCAACTTAAAAGGTGAAACTAATATATAAGATACTCATTACATGCAAAGCAAGATAGTTCAAGCCGTGATTTGTCATAATTGTCACGATTATGGCTTACAGCTCATGAAAACCTCAAATCCACAATCTCAGAAAATTTGAATATTACATTCAATCAATAAAACAAGGATTGTTCATAGAACAATATTGGACCTCTGAAAAGTATAAGCATGCATACTGTATGTACTCAGTACTTGGTTTTGGCCCCTTTTGCAGCAATTACTGCCTCAATGCGGCGTGGCATGGAAGCTATCAGCCTGTGGCACTGCTGAGGTGTTATGGAAGACCAGGATGCTTCAATAGCGGCCTTCAGCTCTTCTGCATTGTTTGGTCTCATGTCTCTCATCTTTCTCTTGGCAATGCCTCATAGATTCTCTATGGGGTTCAGGTCAGGAGAGTTTGCTGGCCAATCAAGCACAGTAATCCCACGGTCATTGAACAAGGTTTTGGTGCTTTTGGCAGTGTGGGCAGGTGCCAAGTCCTGCTGGAAAATGAAGTCAGCATCCCCATAGAGCTTGTCTGTGGAAGGAAGCATGAAGTGCTCCAAAATCTCCTGGTAGACGGCTGTGTTGACCCTGGACTTAATGAAGCACAGTGGTCCAACACCAGGAGATGACATGGCTCCCCAAATCGACACAGACTGTGGAAACTTCACACTGGACTTCAAGCATCTTGCAGTATGTGCTTCTCCATTCTTCCTCCATACTCTGGGTCCTTGGTTTCCAAATGAGATGCAAAATTTGTTCTCATCAGAAAAGAAGACTTTGGACCACTGAGCAACAGACCAGGTCTGGTTTTCTTTAGCCCAGGTAAGACGCTTCTGACATTGTTTGTTGTTCAGGAGTGGCTTGACAAGAGGAATACGACATTTGAAGCCCATGTCCAGGATCACAGACGTGTGGTGGCTCTTGATGCACTGACTCCAGCCTCAGTCCACTCCTTGTGAAAGTCCCCAACACTTTTGAATGGCCTTTTCCTGACAATCCTCTCCAGGCTGCGGTCATCCCTGCTGCTTGTGCACCTTTTTCTTCCACACTTTTCCCTTCCACATAACTTTCTATTAATGTGCTTTGATACAGCACTTTGGGAACATCCAACTTTTTTTGCAATTAATTTTTGAGTCTTTCCCTCCTTATGGAGGGTGTCAATGATGGTTTTCTGCACAACTGTCAGGTCAGCAGTCTTTCCCATGATTGTGATTCCTACTGAACCAGACTGAGAGACCATTTAAAGGCTCAGGAACCATTTGCAGGTGGTATGGCTTAATTTGCTGATTAGAGTGGGAGCCTAGAATATTGCACCTTTTCACAATATTCTACTTTTATGAGATTGTGGATTTGGGGTTTTCATGAGCTGTAAGCCATAATCATCACAATTATGACAAATCACAGCTTGAACTATCTTACATTGCATGTAACGAGTCTATGTCTTATATTAGTTTCACCTTTTAAGTTGCATTAGTGAAATAAATTAACTTTTGCACAATATTCTAATTTTTCAAGTTTCACCTGTATGTAATACATGTTATATATATACTTTAGCCAACTCCCTAGTGAGGCGCTCTTCTTATATACCATATTGTTTAGAATCTGATTAGGAGATTTTAGAGGAGCCTGTGTATTTTTCTTTTTTTATTCATTTTTATAGATTAATCTCTTGGCTCTATAATATTCCTTTCTTTCAATAAAATGTATTAGCCCAGAGAGGGACAGTTACTATTTAACTTAATGTTAAAGATATGAAAAAGTAAACCCCTTTATACACTGCTCAAAAAAATAAAGGGAACACTTAAACAACACAATGTATCTCCAAGTCAATCACACTTCTGTGAAATCAAACTGTCCACTTAGGAAGCAACACTGAGTGACAATCAATTTCACATGCTGTTGTGCAAATGGGATAGACAACAGGTGGAAATTATAGGCACTTAGCAAGACACCCCCAATAAAGGAGTGGTTCTGCAGGTGGTGACCACAGACCACTTCTCAGTTCCTATGCTTTCTGGCTGATGTTATGGTCACTTTTGAATGCTGGTGGTGCTTGCACTCTAGTGGTAGCATGAGACGGAGTCTACAACCCACACAAGTGGCTCAGGTAGTGCAGCTCATCCAGGATGGCACATCAGTGCGAGCTGTGGCAAGAAGGATTGCTGTGTCTGTCAGCGTAGTGTCCAGAGCATGGAGGCGCTACCAGGAGACAGGCCAGTACATCAGGAGACGTGGAGGAGGCCGTAGTAGGGCAACAACCCAGCAGCAGGACCGCTACCTCCGCCTTTGTGCAAGGAGGAACAGGAGGAGCACTGCCAGAGCCCTGCAAAATGACCTCCAGCAGGCCACAAATGTGCATGTGTCTGCTCAAACGGTCAGAAACAGACTCCATGAGGGTGGTATGAGGACCCAACGTCAACAGGTGGGGGTTGTGCTTACAGTCCAACACCGTGCAGGACGTTTGACATTTGCCAGAGAACACCAAGATTGGCAAATTCGCCACTGGCGCCCTGTGCTCTTCACAGATGAAAGCAGGGGCACACTGAGCACATTTGACAGACGTGACAGTCTGGAGACGCCGTGGAGAACGTTCTGCTGCCTGCAACATCCTCCAGCATGGCCAGTTTGGCAGTGGGTCAGTAATGGTGTGGGGTGGCATTTCTTTGAGGGGCCGAACAGCCCTCCATGTGCTCGCCAGAGGTAGCCTGACTGCCATTAGGTATCAAGATGAGATCCTCAGACCCCTTGTGAGACCATATGCTGGTGCGGTTGGCCCTGGGTTCCTCCTAATGCAAGATAATGCTAGACCTCATGTGGCTGGAGTGTGTCAGCAGTTCCTGCAAGATGAAGGCATTGATGCTATGGACTGGCCCTCCCGTTCCCCAGACCTGAATCCAATTGAGCACATCTGGGACATCATGTCTCGCTCCATCCACCAACTTCACTTTGCACCACAGACTGTCCAGGAATTGGTGGATGCTTTAGTCCAGGTCTGGGAGGAGATCCCTCAGGAGACCATCCGCCACCTCATCAGGAGCATGCATAGGCGTTGTAGGGAGGTCATACAGGCACGTGGAGGCCACACACACTACTGAGCCCCATTTTGACTTGTTTTAAGGACATTACATCAAAGTTGGATCTGCCTGTAGTGTGTTTTTCCACTTTAATTTTGAGTGTGACTCCAAATCCAGACCTCCATGGGTTGAAAATTTTGATTTCCATTTTTTAATTTTTGTGTGATTTTGTTGTCAGCACATTCAACTATGTAAAGAACAAAGTATTTAATTAGAATATTTTATTCATTCAGATCTAGGATGTGTTATTTTAGTGTTCCCTTTATTTTTTTGAGCAGTGTATATGTACCTAAAGTGCTTAAAAATATAATGCAAACTGTGTGAGTCAGTATATTGTGGTGAAATAATTAAAGGTACAGTATACACCTATTTTCATATAACTGCATGTAATAGACACTATTATAAAGAATAATATGCACAGATACTGATCTAAAAATCCAGTATAAAACCATTTAAAAACTTACTTAGAAGCTCCCAGTTTAGCTCTGTTGAAAAGGTAAGCCGGAACACCCACTGACAGTGGTTGTATAGCAAAAGCAGTAAACACTCCCCCTTCCTCTGCATATGAAGACTCTTTACACAAACAGGAGCAAGCTGGAGTAGGTATACCTCAGTATACTTCTAAAACTTTGGGGCTTGGTTAGGAGTCTGAAAATCAGCACAATGTTATTTAAAAATAAGCAAAACTATACATTTAAAAAAATAAATAAATAAAACTGTATAGACTATACAAATGGATCATCTACAAAACATTTATGCAAAGAAAAATCTAGTGTATAATGTCCCTTTAACCCCTTAATGACCGAGGACATGCCAGGTATGTCCTCCAAAAAACTACCCTTAACGACCAAGGACGTGCCTGGCACGTCCTCTGGGGTTTGAAGCGCTGGAAGCGATCGTGATGCCTCGATATTGAGGCATCACTGCAATCCCCTTTTTTACCCACTGATGCAGAGAGGGCATCGGCCATCGATTGGTACTTTTCGTTGGTGGGTGGGAGCAGCAGCAGGGAGGCGGGTGGACGGGCCATCGATGGTCTGGTTCCGGATCCTTCGCTTCTCAATTGTGTGCGGTAGTCGGCGGTAGCGTCCGGGGGCGGGTGGGGGTGTGTGCGCCAAATATGCACACTTAAAAGTTAAATGTTTATGAAGAATGGAGAGGGAGGGGGGATCTGGAATATTGCACAAGGGATCTGGGAGGGAGGGAGGGAGGTAGATTATTGAAGGGGGCAGCTATACTACAGAAAATAATTATTTGCAATAAACAAAACCAAAAAAAATTTTGGGGGGGCAAACTGGGTACTGGCAGACAGCTGCCAGTACCCAAGATGGCAGCAAATAGGTAGAGGGGGGAGGATTAGAGAGATGTATGGGGGGATCAGGGAGGTTGGGGGCTAAGGGGGGATCCATCACTGCAGAATTAATATTTAAAAAAAAATAATAAAAATAATAATAAATGCTTTTTATTTTAGTACTGGCAGACTTTCTGCCAGTACTTAAGATGGCAGTGACAATTGTGAGGTGGGGGAGGGAAGAAAGCTGTTTGAGGGGGATCAGGAGGTGGGATGTGTCAGGTGGGAGGCTGAGCTCTACACTAAAGCTAAAATTTAACCTACAAGCTACCTAATTAACCCCTTAACTGCTAGGCATAATACAAGTATGGTGCGCAGCAGCATTTAGCGGCCTTCTTATTACCAAAAAGCAACGCCAAAGCCATATATGTCTGCTATTTCTGAACAAAGGGAATCCCAGAGAAGCATTTACAATCATTTGTGCCATAATTGCACAAGCTGTTTGTAAATAATTTCAGTGAAAAACCTAAAGTTTGTGAAAAAGTGAACAATTTTTTTTTTTTATTGTATTTGGCGGTGAAATGGTGGCATGAAATATACCAAAATGGGCCTAGATCAATACTTTGGGTTGTCTACTACACTAAAGCTAAAATTAACCCTACAAGCTCCCTAATTAACCCCTTCACTGCTGGGCATAATAAACGTGTGGTGCGCAGCTACATTTAGCGGCCTTCTAATTACCAAAAAGCAATACCAAAGCCATATATGTCTGCTATTTCTGAACAAAGGGGATCCCAGAGAAGCATTTACAGCCATTTGTGCCATAATTGCACAAGCTGTTTGTAAATAATTTCAGTGAGAAACCTAAAGTTTGTGAAAAAGTAAACTTTTTTTTTTTATTTGATTGCATTTGGCGGTGAAATGGTGGCATGAAATATACCAAAATGGTCCTAGATCAATACTTTGGGATGTCTACTAAAAAAAAATATATACATGTCAAGGGATATTCAGGGATTCCTGGAAGATATCAGTGTTCTAATGTAACTAGCGCTAATTTTGAGAAATAATGGTTTGGAAATAGCAAAGTGCTACTTGTATTTATTGCCCTATAACTTGCAAAAAAAGCAAAGAACATGTAAACATTGGGTATTTCTAAACTCAGGACAAAATTTAGAAACTATTTAGCATGGGTGTTTTTTGGTGGTTGTAGATGTGTAACAGATTTTGAGGGTCAAAGTTAGAAAAAGTGTGTTTTTTGTCCATTTTTTCTTCATATTTTATAAAACAAATTATAGTAATTTATAAAATATGATGAAAATAATGGTATCTTTCGAAAGTCCATTTAATGGCGAGAAAAACGGTATATAATATGTGTGGGTACAGTAAATGAGTAAGAGGAAAATTACAGCTAAACACAAACACTGCAGAAATGTAAAAATATCTCTGGTCCCAAATGGTCAGAAAATGGAAAAGTGCTGTGGTCACTAAGGGGTTATTAAAGTCCAAATTTAAATGGAGGTGACCCTGACTTACAGAGAGCATCCTGCTTAGAATTGGTCCTTCTCTTCGTTGTCTTCCTAAAGCGTTCCGCCATCTCTAGCAGCACTGTGAGTCATTCCTAAACAATAGCGTAAATAATGCAACTCCAAATAAATAAACAACCTGAGAATTGAATTGACATTGTATTGCAAAAAATTGCATCCTCTATTTCTTTAGCCCATGTCATTTTGCAATACTGGCCCTAGATAACTGTGCTTAACCCCACCACCACCCATAAAAAGGGTTAAATATACAAGTCCTGCTCCTGTTTTCCAGCATTGGAGCTCCCAAGCAAAGTACAGATAGTGGTTGGCAGGTCATGTGACTGTTACTCCTGATTTGTTCACTGAAGAGTTAAACGTAGCAGTAATGTCCCTTTAATTATATGCACTCATGAAACTCCATGGTATAAAGGTTTTTTTCAGATCCTTGTTCTCTATTCTACTGACGCGTTCTTCCTCTTAGTACAGAGAAAAAAGGCTAAACAATATTGTTACACATCAAACGCACTACACTTACTTATTCAGTTTCAGTTCTCTTAGGGAAGGCAGCTCTCTGCTGAAATGCATTGAGCTGTTCTTTAGAACGTTATATGCAAAATGTAAGCAAGCTGAGTTTAGGAGTCTTAGCCTGAGTCAGTGAGGGCCAACTTTATTACACTTGGGGCCGTAGATCAATATTTTAGAAGCCTTAAAGGGCAGCATATTATTTTATAGAAATTGAGCACACAAATGGTGCATTTCCTAAAAATGTCCAGTGTCACAAGGCCAGATTTAGATAATGTTGCAGGGAACTTGCTATCTGCTGTTCTCCCCCCATTTGAGTTTGCCCACCAACCTGAAGTCCCAAAACCACACATTGTTAATCCACGTTTTCCTGGTAATACAACATCTATGTCACACATTGACAGTTCTACTTTTTTTTGGGGGGGCCACAAAACCTAGCGAAGAGAGATACATGTGGGCTGCATGTTGGCCATCCCTGGAAAATATGGGCTGCGAGTTATACCCCAGCTGAGCAGACATTTTATATGTGGTGACTGTATTGAAACTAAACACTCCAAATACAAAGCAGTGGAAGCTGCTCCGGAGCACTTGCCGGGCATTGCTACCTGCAATGTATGAAGCAGCGGTCATTAGACCGCTGCTCCTTACACTCTTGATTGACAGACCCTCTAACATGATTGGTCTCACAAGAGAAGGGGTGGGATTTAAATGCCTACTTGAGCGTGTAATTATACATACGGGCAGCGGATGAACAGGATCCGCTGCCCTATGCAGCAAATGGGGAGCAGACAACTTCTCAAGTTGATAAGCTTGTCCACTCGCTTTTTAATACATAACAGTTTGAAAAAAATGTTTCATGAGTGCATACATTTAAAGTGCATGTAAAGTCAACCAAACATCTCAACATCAAAGTATATAATGGCACAAATAAACCCTAGTCTCATTCATCATATTTTCTAAATATGTAAATTAAAGTAAATATATTTAATTTTACTAACGATTATTTTCGCCGATTCCTCCGCCTGCATTTTTTGTCCCACTTTTCGTTTTTGATTGACACTTCTCTGTCTTCTTGTTATTTTCTTCCCCGGGGCGTCAGGATCGTTGTTCGGCACTTCACTTTGTTCAAATGCGCATGCGTGAACAACCCGATGACGTCGCATACTCCATGCTCGTCCTCGAGTCTCGCATGTGCAAAACGTCTTCAATTTCATTAATTCCAAGACAAGCAGAGCGATTGCAAGTAAGTATCGCTCGCTCTTTACAATGCGCTTGCGTTGCATAATTGAAAATTGGGAAATAATATTAGATCACACCATCAAACAAAATACTATATTGCCCCCAAAAACAAATATATATTGCTTGATGAATTCTTAACTTTATAAGTTTATCTTGCAATTGTTTTAGATTATGACGATTAATATCCAACTAGCGTAATTTACTCACATTATTATGCTAACTTGTGTATTTTGTATATTATGTGTTTGAAGCGTAATATACATAAAGAGAATAAATTTATTTAAAACGAAAACGGACTAATAATGGATTTAGATAGATAAATGTTCAATAACAATTTTAATTATATTATTTATGTCTCAATGTTTTTAAAGTTCATATACATATACTGTACATTCTATATATATTTCAATGAATATTATTTTTTTCTGCAGGTATATAAATAGCAATTCTTTACATTGATTTATAATTTCTAAAATATTCAAAATATCGCCACTGTGATCTAGCTGATCAATTAATATTTTTTTTTTGTTTTAATTTAAATTCATTTTTAATTTTGATTTACTCTAGTCTACGTTTACAAACATTTGTATTTACATAGCTCACATACTTTTGCACATTTTATTTTTTATATCTAACTATCTCTAATTTCACTATCAACTTCTCCTATCATATAAATATCGCCCTCTCACATATGACCATATTACATAGATGTGTATCATTATACTAATCATGATTCCATATAACATCTATCACTCACATTATACTGATCCTGATACCGCTTTACACAGATTATTACATATCAAATATATCTGGCATGTTACAATTTATTAGAAATTATATTAAATAGATCAATAAGATTATATTATTCATGAAAACCATATAACATAGATCGCTCACATAATACTATTCATGATAACCTATAATATACACTGCTCTCCCATTCCAATTATAGAGATACAAAAGTATATAGATCTGTTATGAATATTTATACAATATTACCTATCTATCTAATAATTGATCATGATTTATATAATGTGAGTGATGTCTATATTATACGTTATAATGGATTAATATAATGTGTGTGATGTCAGTAATATGAAATCATGATTAATAGAATGTGAATGATCTATTTAATATCGTATCAATATAAATAGACTTAAAATGTAATTTAATTGTATAACCAATTATTGTTTGAGCCTGCTTTTTCCCTAATGCAACATTGAGTTATCTGCAGTGATTTCTGCAGAAAGGAAGTGGAGTATCATATTTTTATTTATTGTTATTTAATCCAATTTTTTTCTTTTTTGTGAAATTATGTGAGGATGACCTTAAAAGGACAGGAAACCCCCAAAATTGTCTTTCATGATTTGGATAGAACATACCATTTTAAACAACTTTCCAATTTACTTCTATCATCAAAATTGCTTAATTCTCTTGTTATTTGCTGAAGGAACAGCATTGCACTGCTGGCAGCTAGCTGAAAACATCTAGTTAGCCAATCACAAGAGATAAATGTGTGCAGGCACCAATCAGCAGCTAGGTCCCACTATTGTAGGATATGTGCGTATTCTTTTTCAACAAGGGATACCAAGAGAATGAAGCACATTTGCAAATAAAAGTGAATTTAAAAGTGTATTATTACATGATCTATCTGAATCACGAAAGTTTAATTTTGACTTTCCTATCCCTTTAATGAAAATTTAGACTTTCTCTCCAAAAATAGGCAACAAAAAGGAAGAAGGTGTTTCAAATACTGAAAGGGACAAGAAAGTAAAAAATGTAACTTTTATGATTCAGATAGAGTATGCAATTTTGCTTTATTCACACTTGGTATCCTTTGTTGAAAAGCATGACTAGGTAAGCTCATAAACAGCAATACTGGGACCTAGCTACTGATTGGTTGCTGCACATATGCCTCTTGTCATTGGCTTATCTGACGTGTTCAAATAGCTCCCATTGGTGCATTACTGCTCCTTCAACAAAGGATACCAATAGAATGAAACTCTTTTGATAATAGAAGTAAATTGGAAAGTTAATGATTCAGGAGGCATGCCATTTTAAAGTTTAATTTTTACATTATTATAGAGATATGTTGGGGAACAAATTACATTATAGCCTAAATGCCAAAACTGCAGGACAGATATGACTGCAATAGTTATCTAATAACAAAATAAAGCACATGAATAGACAAGATAGTGAAGTACAATAAGGTACAATTTATTGGGTAAATTAAAACTTCACTTACAAGAGTTTAACAGCTTATCATCAAAACAAATCTGGTGTTCTAGGTCCTAACTGTAAGCAGTGCACCCCAGTGCGTGATGTCACAATCGGAATCTTCTTGTCCCTCTGCACTGTAATAAAAATGTTTCTTTCATGTAATTGGCAAGAGTCCATGAGCTAGTGACGTATGGGATATACAATCCTACCAGGAGGGGCAAAGTTTTCCAAACCTCAAAATGCCTATAAATACACCCCTCACCACACCCACAATTCAGTTCATTCAGTTTTACAAACTCTGCCTCCTTATGGAGGTGGTGAAGTAAGTTTGTGCTTGATTTTTTTTTTCTTCTTCTATGATAAGCGCTTCTAAGCATTCTGAAGCCCAGTTCCTCTCAGAGTACAGTGTTTGTCAGAGGGATGTGAGGAGTATCACCTATTGATTTTTATGGTTTCTCTCGCGGGAAATCTTTTCAAGGGTTCTCTGTTATTGGTCGTAGGGATTCATCTCCTACATCCCTTTTCAGATCGACGATATACTCTTATACCATTACCTCTGTTGATAGTTTTCAGTACTGGTTTGGCTATATGCTATGTGTGGATGGGTGTCGGTAAGTATGTATTTTTTAAAACACTTTCAGCTATGGTTGGCGCTTTATGTATTTATATAAAGTTCTAAATATATGTGTTAACTTATATTTGCCATGAGTCAGGTCTATGTATATTTCCCTTTGCAGTCTAGTAGTTTCAGTATGGGAATCATGTTTTAGGAAGTTATTTTGTCGAAGCTACTAAAGATTTCAGGAAGACTTCTAGTCTATTCGTTGTTTTTTCTGGTCTTAGGAATGGTCAGAAAGCCTCTGCCATTTCTTTGGCATATTGGTCAAAGATTTTGATTCACAAGGCTTATTTGGAGGCGGGGCAATATCCGCCTCAGAGAATTACAGCTCATTCTACTAGATCAGTCGCCACTTCTTGGGCTTTTAAGAATGAAGTTTCGGTTGATCAGATTTGCAAAGCAGCAACTTGGTCTTCTTTGCATACATTTACTAAATTTTACCATTTTGATGTATTTGCTTCTTCTGAAGCAGTCTTTGGTAGACAAGTTCTTCAGGCAGCTGTCTCAGTTTGATTCTTCTGCTTATGATTTAAGTTTTTTTCTTGTAATTTATGAGAGAGACTTATTTTTTGTGTGGATTTAATTTTTTCAGCGGAAATAGCTGTTTTTATTTTATCCCTCCCTTTCTAGTGACTCTTCTGTGGTCTTCCACATCTTGGGTATTTCTATCCCATACGTCACTAGCTCATGAACTCTTGCCAATTACATGAAAGAAAACATAGTTTATGTAAGAACTTACCTGATAAATTCATTTATTTCATATTGGCAAGAGTCCATGAGGCCCACCCTTTTTATGGTGGTTATGATTTTTGTATAAAAGCACAATTATTTTTCGAGTTCCTCTTTTTGTATGCTTTTTTACTCCTCATTTTATCACCCCACTACTTGGCTATTCGTTAAACTGAATTGTGGGTGTGGTGAGGGGTGTATTTATAGGCATTTTGAGGTTTAGGAAACTTTGCCCCTCCTGGTAGGATTGTATATCCCATATGTCACTAGCTCATGGACTCTTGCCAATATGAAAGAAATTAATTTATCAGGTAAGTTCTTACATAAATTATGTTTTATCCGCCCTTCCTCATTGCGACATTGTTAGGCCGTTCCAGGTGTAGCTAAACTGTTTGGGGTCTTTCAATGAAGGGGCTGGGGCGGCAATTCCTCCTCACCGCAACAGGTGTGCATATTAAAAGTCTGGGGTGCATTTGCACCCTCATAGAACCACCACTGATTTGATGACTGCACTGTATTAGAAATTAAGGAAAAAGATGATGAAAATTACTAACAAAGCAATTTAGTCTACCAAAGAAAGCAGGGTTGGGAAGATAAAGGCAGGGAAAGAAGAAAAGGGAAACAGGGTAATGCATGTGAAAATGAGTGGAATAAAATGTTATGGGTGGGAAAACTATAGATGGGTATAAAAAATGATAAACAGATGATAACACTGGATAAACACTGGGTGAGGAAGCAGTATATTGTGTATGTGAGTGAGGGGAGTATGGATATAGGGCATTTTCAGTGAGGAGCTGGATGATTTAGGTGGACAATAGAAATAATATTATTCATTACAAAGTGAAAGAGATGGTTAATTCTGCTGCTGGGCAACACCATAGAACTACAATAGGTAATTCCACTTAAAGGAACAGTCTACACCAGAATTTTTATTGTTTTAAAAGATAGATAATCCCTTTATTACCCATTCCCCAGTTTTGCATAACCAACACATTTATATTAATATACTTTTAACCTCTGTGATTATCTTGTATCTAAGCCTCTGCAAACTGCCCCTTTTTTCAGTTCTTTTGACAGACTTGCAGTCTAGCCAATCAGTGCCTGCTCCCAGATAACTTCACGTGCACGAACACAGTGTTATCTATATGAAATATGTGAACTAACACCCTCTAGTGGTGAAAAACTGTTAAAATGCAATCTGAAAAGAGGTGGGC